>NC_133010.1:18188811-18491841 GCF_048564905.1 Vicugna pacos | reverse complement strand
TCCTCCTGGGAATGGTCTTCTCTTAGTCTCCCTGAGCTTCTTCCCTCGAATGTTGCGAGTTCTGCCCTCAACTTTACTTCTGTTCATACTCTTCTTGGGTGAGCTCATGTGGCCCGGTGGCTTCCTAACCCTCTGCATGCTCAAGTCTCACAGATCTGTAACTCGAGTTCCAACATCTCTCCTGAGCTTCTGACCACCAATTCCAATTCATCAAACTCAGCAGAACTAAAAAGGCAAATGCTCTTCTCCCCACCCACCCTGTGCAACCTGCTTGCTTCCAGATGTTCTTTCTCAGTCACAAGCACTCTAGTATCTCTTCCTGCATCCTCCCCATCCTACCTCCCCCTACACCTAACCCTAATCTCTTCTGACTTTACAATCAGAGGATGCTTCCAAAAGTTCGATCTGATCAACTAATTCTCTTGCTTAGGATTCTACTCTGCCTTTTCATTGCTTTGGGATGTAGTCTAAACCCCTAAGCATCATAAGGTGAGCAGTGGGAATGGGAGGGAAGGTGGAGTAACAATAGACAGGGCCGGCAATTACAAGGGAGAGTCCTGGAGGATAGGGTTCAATTGCTGCATTAGGAGGGCTGATCTGAAGGTCTTTGAAAGCCAAGCAGAAGGACTGAGACAATGCAGTAGGAAAAAATAAAACTTTTAAATATTCCTGAACAAAGTAACACTTGAGGAATATCAGTCTAACAGTGGTATACAAGGGTACACTAGAGCTAGGATGAGAAAAGGATGGAACTAGAACCGGAGTGAGGAAAGGGTGCAGGCTGCAGGGAGAATGTGCTTATCCTTCCAATAAAACACTAGGAGAAAGTGGATATTACTGAGGAAGAATCTAAGATACTCGTGACCCAGTTCCTGGGAGATGTAAAAAAGAGGAAGCAACTGACATATAACCAGGGCATATAACACATTCTCATACATTTGTTTGTTTACATGTTTACCTCTATCAGACTACAGTCTTCTTGAAGTCAGAAACCTTGTCTTATTTATTTTTATATCTTAATATATAGCCCAGATTATGGCTTGGATCAAGATTTTACAAATATTCCAAAATGACCAACTCAATGAATAAATGAGGGCAGATTCTGTATGAAACCAAGGTAGCTTGAGGAGTTTTGAATTTGGCTGTGAAATGTTGAGTTTAAGATGACATCTAAAACATCCACTTGTGAACATTTTATAGAAACTTACCAAAAGAGTTAAGTGCTCAGAAGCTCAGGAGAGAGAAGAGACCTGAAAAGAGGCACACTAGGCAGTCATTGGTGTGAATCACCTCCACAGCCCCCCACTGACATGTGACATCGAACAAACAACCCTGAAGCCTCGGCGGCTTCATATTATAGTGCACTGTGGTCAGGATGGAGGCTCTGCTCTTAATAGCCATTCAGAGGTCCAGGTTCCTGCCGTGTGAGCACCACCATCGTCAATGCACCAACCGGAGTCACTGTGGGAGAGAGTGAAGAGGATCGTCCTGGAGGTTTTATGGATGGGCCTGGAAGTGGTTTATATCACTCCTCCCACCCGTTTTTGTTCCCTCATTGGCTTCACATCCCAGACTGACTGCCACTCTGGACTATTCACGTGCCTTTTCGATTCATTCTCTGCCCTTCTCTATTCTGCTCTGTATCCTGGGAGGCTAGCCTTTAGGGAGGCTAACCATCGTGGCTGTCTGGCTTCCAGCTGGGTTCAAAGAATGAGGTACCAGCAGGAGAGTGCAAACAGGAAGGGGGAAGAGGTTGAGGTATCGATCACATCATCACCCCCACCCTTTGCCAAGAACTCCTGGCAGTGGCCGCATTTTTCTACAGCCACGGCTTCTGTTGGGCAGTCCCTGCTCTATGGCTCTGCTCTTGGTGGCCTCCAATATTGCTGTTCCTTCACTCTTGGGTCTTAACAGCTTCCTGAGGTTAATAGTTCCTGGCTGCTTCTGTATTCCTTGTGGGGTCTCTTAACTTTGCCCATTCTTCTGTAAATTGTCCCTTTCTTAACCGCCCTTCAGTCAAATCCGTTGAGTGTGCCACTTGCTTCCTCTCGAAGCCCTAACTGGTACATTGTTGACTAGCTCACATTCATTCCATTTCAATTACCAATTCACTCTTTTGTGGGTGATTTAATTAGTTGGTTCCATCAAAAAGAGTACAAGTGGCCACTGTAATTGAAATTCCATTTTAGAACCTCATTCTGAAAGTTTTAAATCCACATGTTCTACAGCAAGAGAGAACCCTTTCTTTTCATTGGATTCTGGAGATGGTTATGCATGATAACTCTAATCTTCTTCCATTGCCATAGATACCCCAAAAGTGATCTCAGACACTCTATTTTTCTCTCAGGGGTTTTGTTCTTCCTTTTCCTGTTGGAGACCATTTCCACTTATCATGTACCCAAGGATACATCATAGATTTTTTTTTAGTAATACTGGATACCATTTTTTGAAAGCCAAGACACATGCTAGGCTTTCCATTACTGAATTAACAACTTTCAAAATAGACATTAACATCTTTATTTTATAAGTAAAGAAATTAAGACCTGGAGAAGCCAAATAACTTGTCCAAGATCACATGGTTAGTACATGAGTCAGGATATGAATCAAATTGTCTACTTTTAAAGCTCATGCCGTTAACGTCTATGCTATCTTGCTAGGGTCCAAATACCCATAAACTGGGTGATGTGCTTAGAAATAAGTGGTGGGTAATTTTAAAACTGCAGTAGTGGGAAGGAGAGAGAGAACAAATATATAAATGAGTAGTTGACGGAGAGATTTGCTTGGCATTGTGCAAAGATCACGGTTAACAGCTATACGGTGGTGGCAAGAATCACTTTAGATAACCAGTGCAGGTCACAGGAGATGGGAAAGAGGAAAAACTGGTTTCACATACACATTTAGAAAAAGTAGATAAGAGGTCTAGAGTTTTGTTCCTACACAGCAGTTGGTGAGCTGTAGATGGGAGCTCCTTAATGGCAGGAACTGTGTGTTACTAATATTGCTATCTCCAGCAACCATGCTCAACCTTCCACATAGTGAGCAGCAAAAGATACTAAGCTAGACAGCGAAACTTCATACTGTCTTCTGTATGAAATATTGTAGAGCTGTTTACTATATAATGTTTATTAATTTTACAGCTCTGTAAACTCTGATAAAATTATCATAATATGTAATAGCAATTTAACATAACACAACCTATAATAATAATATTTATTGAATATTTACATGTACGAGGTGATATACTAAGCCATTTACATAGGTTAGGCCATTTCATTTTCACAATAATCCTATGAAATAGATGCTATTATTGTCAAGACAAGGAAACCGAGGCACAGAACCATTAGGTCACACAGCTAGTCATTGGTAAAGTCAGTATTTGTACCTAAGCATCCTGGCTCTGGAGTCCTTCCAAAGCACAAAGAAACTATTTCTCTGTTGCAGCTTAAATGTATACCATCCCAAGCTCACAAGATGATGCTCAGCAGTGCCTGGCGAAGGCTCATGAGTCTGCATCTCTTCAGCACAAATTAGTCAAGAGTAGTTCAGCATGCTACACATAGTTTAAAATAGGTTTTATTGGAAAAGGCAGTTATATCTTTTCCTTTATACTTTCTTAGCTTTCCTGGAAATGAATTGCATAGGGCATTGCACATAGCACAAAATAGACACTTAATAAATATCTACTGAATTCAACCAAACTAGTAACTTCAGTAAGAAAAAGTATCAGGAGACATAAAAAAAATGATGGTAGTAAAATACGAAAACAGTAGATAAACATAATCATTACTATCATTTCCTACATACAAATTTTGCTAGCTTTGGGAAAATGTTTCAAGGAATATTTTCAAGACCAGTGTTTACAATGATCACAATAGTTTTTAAGTCTTTAACTGCAGTAGAGAGCACATTTACCTGGAATGCTTTCTTTGAAAGCTTCACAATGATTTCCAAATATACCACGGCCTTTTAATGAGGGGAAAAAGTTATATTCATTAACATTCTTTTCATATGTAGGGGAATCCTAGGCCTGGACAATAAAACAGAAGTTCTGAGAAAACATTTTATGATGGCCACTGTACGAAGGTAATTGAAAGACCTGTTTTTTCAGGTTCTATTTCCTGAAGGTAATAACAATCCAAATTGACAAGGACTAGACTATCTTCT
Organism: Vicugna pacos; assembly: GCF_048564905.1. Classification (NCBI taxonomy): domain Eukaryota; kingdom Metazoa; phylum Chordata; class Mammalia; order Artiodactyla; family Camelidae; genus Vicugna; species Vicugna pacos. The sequence goes on along the minus strand of NC_133010.1, from coordinate 18,487,677 downwards.
GTACCCATCTGGACAGGGAAAAAATCAGATTTTTAACATTTCACAGTCTCACAGTGTTCTTTAGTTAGAATGCAAAAGCCCACTCATTCTAGGGCTAGTGGTTTCCCAGTCTCCCAGACCAGACAGCCTAGCACCGGCTGACGTGGCAGCCCCACAGGGGTTGGAAATGACTGTACCACTAGGGATATGCTTCGGCACCACTTCCTCATGAGATTCCTCAAGAATCTCCTTCTCACTCCCAGATGAGTCCTTTCCCCAAGCATCTAATTTATGCATCCATTCAACTAATATTTATCAAGTATCTATCATATGATGGGGCTGCTTTTGATATTGGAGACACAGCAATGAGTAAGACAATACTGCGTCCTCCGGGAGCTAATACATATGTATCTACATATAGGAGAATACAAATCACACACACACACATGAAAAGTACATAAAGTATATCATTGATGGATACAGATTCATACTTCAAAGAAAATTATACAGGATAATCGGATAAAGTGGGAAAGGAAAGACCATCTCTGTTTGCTGGGAGTTGGCCTGGCACTCACAGCTAGGCCACAGTGTTCTCTGGTCAAATGTAACAATTTTATGGCACATCAACATGAGATAAGGTCACTCTATGACAGTCATGGAGTAAACAAACAAACAAACTACTTTGTAATCGTGTCTAAGCACAGACAAAACCAAGTACACTGTGCAAACCACTACAGTGACCAATGGCCCCTCTCCCAGCTGACAGGAAAGAATGCTGATTTTTCACCAGCTGCATTAGCCTCACTTCGCTCCTCCTGCCTCCAAGATACAGTTCATTAAGATACTCATTACCATGAAAGTTCTGGGGAGCAAGGAAAGGATTTCAAGGGAGAAAAGCCACAACAGACTCGTGTATTTTGAATGAGTCCTCTGGCAGATGTGAGGAGGACAACTTGAAGGGGGTCCAGATGGAATCAGAAAGACTGCAAAGGAGAATATGAGGAATATAAGGGATATTAGGAATCAGAGTCATCAGAACTTGCTGTCTGGGTATGAAGGCAGTGAAAGAGAGGCGTATGTCTCCCAGGTTTCAAGCTTGGGCAATTATTGATACAGGGTTCAGGGGTTGCCAATTACTGAAATGGGGAAGATAGGAGAAACAGGTTTAGGAAAAAAGATACTGAGTTGAGTTTTGAACATACTGAGTTTGAGGAAGACATCCAGTAACCAACCATTTGGATAAATGGATGTGGAAATCAGCAGAATCTGGCTTAGAGGCCCCTCTTGTATCCAAGTCTATGTTACTACTTACTGACTATTCTTAGCCTCTGCTTAGGCAACTGCTCAAAGTTCATATTAAGTAGACTTTATCAACTAAATTGTCTATAAAGTCTTGCTTTCTTCCAATATGTTCTGTAAAATGTAGGCTGTCTATTACACTTGTTGCTTCAGTGATTTTCTCCTCTTTCCAAAGTGCTTTTTTGCTTATCTTGAGTTTTGGGCTTTATTCAGGGTTCTCCCTATGGGCCACATGCTTATACATCAGAGAAATAGAGAAGGTTTTGTTCTGTGCCCTCTAGCAGAGAGAGTAACTTCTGTTTGGAGTCTGAGCTCAAAAGATTTAAAGGCTCTAGCAATGAAGAAATAGAAATTAATAGAAAATTATGGTTGTAGTCTGCAGAAGGTAAAATACACTGGGTTGATACATGTGGTAAGAAAAGAGGTACTAATAAATAAAGTGGATATATTATGCTTTACTTAGAAGGTTAAGTTGTGCTGAACTTTTTTTCTGCTACATTTTAACGTTCCTTAAATGGGCCACAATTTTTCTGCCAATATCTCTTTCTCCATCTGGAGCAATTTCCTTCCTTCAATTAGCTAACCTCTACCTGTTCTTCTATAACTCAGTTCAAACATTCTCTGGAACAAGAAGCCCAATAAAATTTGGAGAGATGGCTGTTCTTTGTACTATTAATAGGACTTAATTCTAGTCCATTTAAATATTGATTCATTTTAGTTCCCCCACATCTTAGCTCTTTAAAGGCAATGCATGACATCTAAATCTGCATCTCCAAAGTTTAGCACAATAAAAACCTAATAAATATCTGTTGAATTAATAAATCCACAAGGCTTATACTAGAATCCCTTCAAAATAATTCAGGTGGCATTCTTTACGGGTACTCCGGACTTGGAGAAGTGTTTCAAAGGGGAAATAAAACATGCCCATGGATAAGAAACACGGGAGAAAAGATGTAATATTTTGAGTTTGTGTGTGTGAAGAAAGCGAGACAAGAGGGAAAAATGCCTCTCAAATATGACATAAAGTGACTTGATTAAGTGTCTTGAATAAGGTGACTACTGTAAGTCACAATCAATGTATTGGGGGCAGGTGAGAAAGGACACAAACAGATTGAATTTTTTGGATAGTGAAACAATGACCTTTCTGTTGACTGGCGTTTAACTACAGTCTTGCACAAAAGTTGCTCCCAGACAAACTGTCCAAGAAAACCAAAGAAAACTATCACAACACAACAGCGAGTGGGTAAGTTTTTCTGCACGCTTTCAAAATTGCCTCTGTCCTCTCCTGTTTTTGGTAAATCAAACCCACCGTTGCCCAAATCAGACAAAAGATCTTAAAACACTAAACAAAACAAAACAAAACAAAAAAATCCCCAAACCAAAACCAAACCCTGCCTTGAAATGCAAAGACGAGTCCCTTCCTGGGACGCGGCGGGGAACCCGACTCCGGGGGGTTTCCGATGGCGCCAAGGCTGAGCAGAAGACCCTAGCCCTGGCGAGTTTCAGGAGCAGAGCCGTCGAGGCCTCCAGCTGGCGCTCGGGGGGAACGGCATTCCCAGAGTGGGGCCAAGGAGAAAGGGAAGGGCGGGCGCGAGGCCACGGTACGGAACCCCTAGTGCAGGGAGCCCCTCACACCACCTGTCCGCAACCCGGAAACAGATGCAGGCCGCGCGGCGTGGCGGGGTTGCGGTTCCGGGTCGACCGCACCGCAGCCCGCGCTCCGCTCGCTGCCGCAGTGCCCCGCCCCCGCGCTCCGGACCTGGGCAGGCGGTGGCCGCCCGGCGGCTCCCGGGGCCACATGGCTGAGGGGGACGCAGGGAGCGACCAGAGGCAGGTGAGGCCCCGGCGGGGCGCCGACCTCCAGGCTCGGCTCGGCTCGGCCTCGCCGCCCCAGGACTCCTCCGCCGAGGGGCCCCGCCCCCGGTCCCGCCTGCATCGCCCGGTGCCGGCTGCCGGGCATTCGCTCCGCCGCGTTTCATTTTCTCGGCGCTTGCTCTCAGCCGATCGCTCTCCGGCCTGCCGCTCCCGAGTGTCGGCGGGCTAGGCCTGCCTCGGAGAGTGTCATCGTCAACCATCAGCACGCGACTGAGCAGCTCCGGGCCGGAGGCAGAAACCTGGGTTCTGCTCCCCACCCTGTCCCCTCCGGGTCACCTTGGAGAGGCGACTTAAGAACCCCGTTTCTGCCTTTGCAAAACGGGCAATAATAACACAGACCCTGGAGTCCCCTGAGGGCCCACTATATCTTATTCAGCTTGGCGTTGAGCTTTCCCCTGCGCGTGGCTCACGTGGGCGGTCTTAAAGCTTTTCCTACTGGGCTGGAGGATACAATGAGATGATACAAAGTTAAATGTATACTTTGCTTCCCATTTTTCCCTTTAGATCCAGGTATTATTTTTTTAACCTGAAACCAAATTAATAATTTCCAAAATGTTTCGAGCGTTTGATTACCAAAGAACAGAAATAACCACCCAGCCTCGTGCCCAGATTCAAAACAAAAACCACGGAGATCTAGTAGGAATATAGGGCTAATCTGTAGCAACGCGGCTGGTGAGTGGGGGTGGGAGTTATCTGTTAAAAAGAAAAGGTGGAGCAGAGAAAACACGTCTGTCCTTTTACTTGTGAAGCTCACTACGGGGTATGACACTGCATATATATTTTGGCTCAGTAGTGGTCAAAAGCACAGTGATATAGTAGCAAGGCTGGTGCCAGTAATTGCAAGAGTGTCTGGCATCCAGAGAGTAGAACATGGTGACTGGCTGTAAAGAATGTGTGGCATCGTTCACACAGTGATCCTTCATCCAAGCTAGTGATGGTAATTGCAAATACCTTATAAAGCTGTAAGGAAAACTCAGGTTTTTAGGGTGTGCATTCGTTGACTTTTTTCCCTCCCATCAACCTCTTTCAGAATGAGGAAATTGAAGCAATGGCAGCTATATATGGCGAGGAATGGTGTGTCATTGATGACTGTGCCAAAATATTTTGTATTAGAATTAGTGACGATATAGATGACCCAAAGTGGACACTTTGCTTGCAGGTATTTTTTCCCCTTCTCTACAACCATTTTCTTTTATCTTTTTTTAACTTTACTTATTTACTTATTTTTACACAGCCATTTTCAACTTACAATATTGACTCTATATGATTGACTACTATTGTGTTTTTCTAATGATTATTCTTGTGTGACTTGTTCTGAATTGTCTTTTTTTGTTGATGGCATTTGTTAACCACTGACGATCTAAACATATGAGTAATTAAATCTCAGATCACTTTCAAGTTAACTTTCATTGATAGCCTCGATCTTTCCTATCTCAAATATTTTATTTATTTAAGTGTTCTTAATGTACCTTGGCAGACTTGAGTTTCACTTCCATTATCCTGTCCATTTAATAGGAGAGGGTCTAAACCTGGGAAGATAGCTAAAATTTAAGAGGAAGAATAGGTTAGTAATTGAGATGGTTTATAGAGTAGATACTTATTTCTTACTTTTCTTTTTAAATTAAAAAAAAATTGGGGGGGTAATTAGGTTTACTTATTTATTTTTTAATGGCCAGGACCTTGTGCATGCTAAGCAAGCACTCTACCACTGAGCTATACCCTCACCCCTGATACTCATTTCTTTATTAATTGGGAATCACTTGTGGCTAGGATAAATAAATGAAAAGGTCAGCTATGGTTTTCTGTTTTAAAACTTATTTTGTTTATGACTGCTGATACTTTCAACATAAATGCTAAATTGAGTTTTTTGTCAGTATTTGTTTATAGTCATACTGATTTGAAAAGAAATGTGGTTCTCTACTGTTAGTTATTTAAAGTATTTAATAGGCTTTTAAAAAAATTTCTTAAGAATATCTGGAACAGTATAGTGCTACTCTATTCATTTGGGGTTAGGGTGTAATGCCTCTATTTCAGTTTTTCTTTTCCTTTTGTCTTTGTCCTCCCCACCCTTATTTTCTAAATTTTCGTTGCTTTTATATTTTCTTTGCATATAATGATCTCTTTCTTAAAAAACTGGCATCATCATTAAGGTAGAAGCATAAATATGAGGAGGGAATTCTCTCCTGAGATTTAACAAAACAGTGGTTTTGTTTTTTAGTTTGGCAAGTTAGTAGTCTGTCCAGTGACTAGTCTTTATAAATGTAGTTATTTTTGAGCCACGATGAAGTGTAAACAGATTTGTTTTTAAACTGCTTTGTAGGTGATGCTACCGAATGAATATCCAGGTACAGCTCCACCCATTTATCAGCTGAAGTAAGCTATAATTCTACACTTATATTTTTATAAAAGGATTATGCTTTAAAAAGATTATTTCTCTATACTGTACAGTGTTTTTATATAGAATATCTTTCTTAACAAAATGTATATAGACATTAAAAACACCTTTGGACTTGGTATAGAGTACTTAAGTAAAAAAGTTAAATTATGTAAGAACACATTAATGTATGCCACTCAGTATGAAAGAGGATCACAGTGTTCATAGGGGTAAAATAGCTGCAGAATTGTCTTTAGAGATGGGGAAGGAAATCTTCCATTTACGTAACCTAGTGATCTAGAAAGCCTGGTCTGTAGAGTTTCTCCTAACCTGGTTCTGCTGAACTCGCCAGTTTCTTGACATGCCTCTGCCTAAGCTGGGCTGCCTTCCAGGAATCATCCGTGGTGCCTGTGGTGCTTGTTCTGCCCATTGCTGTCGAGGTACCATCTCAGCAGCCCAGGCTTAGTCTTAGTGAGTCATGCCTGCTGAGTCCAAGTAACCTCTGATCCACCTTGCCTGCTTGACCTACTAAGATGTATAAACCTGTGCAGATGGAATTGCATTAAATCTCAATTACTAAAATGTCTATCTACCAGTGGGATTATTTTTTGTGTGTTTTAAAACCAGAGCAATACAATTTGCTATTAATAATGGTTCTGTAATTTTTCATTTTTTAAATTGAAAATGAAAGATGCGATCATAGAATACTTGTCAACATTAGTGCCCTTTTCAGAAAAAGTTAATTTTTGTACAGTCACGTGGCAACCAGCTTATTTGTTGGAATTGTTTTTAAGGCACCAGTTAGAAAAAAATTGAGAACTCTTGATAGTGTGGCAAATATAGTGACTCTGGAAATTTATATTCTGGAACTTATTCTGCCACTTAGGTAAACTTGGGCAGGTTTATGATAGCCTATGAACTCCCCTGTTTTTTAAACCATATTTTAATTGAATAATGTCGGTGTTAGTTTCATCATGGTTTTCTGGGAGGACTACATGAGTTAATGCCAATGAAAGCATTTTGGAACTGTATAGATTTATATAATACAACATTTTAATGAAAACATAATTTTTTTAAAAGTTAAATAAAAAAGATCAATTTGTGATTTAATTAGTATTTTCTCTTCAAGATATAAACATAATCTTTGAATAATCTTCTTTATTGTGTTTTATTTAATCTTAGTGCTCCTTGGCTTAAAGGACAAGAACGTGCGGATTTATCAAATAGCCTTGAGGAAATATATATGTAAGTGATAGATGATTTTTTAAAAAATTCTATTAGTGACTCTGTTGTGGGCTTTTGTTGGAACTGTGATATGTTAGGGTCTTTTCTAAACTTTTTGTTAAGCTGCCTTTCCATTAACAAAACGGATGCACTTGAAAGATTGGTTATATAATTTTATATATACATTTGATTTGAATTTTACTTACATACAAAAATACATTAGTATTTAGAACCAATAGCTATAAAAACACTTAGCTTATAAGGGTAAATTCAGATACTACTCTTATTTTGATATGCTATGTGAAATGAAATTTGTAACAGCAGAATCCTAAGCATAATTATTCATTAAACTACTATATACTTTTACTGGTAATTTTCTTGTATTAGGCTATAATACTGAGGGTCTGTTGTATACTGTATTTTTCACTCTTACATTCACTCAACAAATAGTACATGGCAGGCATTGTACTAGATCCTATACATACATAGTTAGCAAAACCAGAAATGGTCTCTGTTTTTATGGCATTTAGAATTTACTGGCAGAAGAGATATGACTCATAATATCACAAAAATGAGTGTAAAACTGTAGCTGTGGTAAGTTTTGTTAAGAGAAAGGTGTTAATGTGCAGTACTAGTTTGAAACAAGACCTTACTTTGTCTAGCAGGTCAGGGATGACTTGGTTGACTTAAAAGCTGAGTAACTAAGTGAAGATGACTCCAGTGAAAGGCCGCAGCGTGTGCAAAGGCTCTGTGTCAAGGAGATTGGCACATGTCAAGACACAAACTAATGGTGGTATGAAGTGGGAAGAGAGGAGAAGAGAGAGAAGGGAGCATGGTAGGAAAATGACATGGTGAGGTAGGCAGGGACGTTATGGAGAGTCCTGTAGGCCATGTTGAAGATTTTTGTCTTTTTTCCTAAGACTCCTGGGAAGCAGAGAGGGGCTTTAAGTGCTGTGATGCCATGATAAGATTTTCATTTTGAAAACACCCTTCTATTTCTGGGTGGAGAACTTGTTGGAAAGGAGCAAGAACAGTTAGGAGGCAGATGCAGTAGTCCAGAGAAGATATTTCTGTGATATTTAGTGATTCCGTCATCCTCAGCATTTAAGTATTACTTATTTTCTCAATGAAATGTTTTCTGATACCTGTCCCTAACCTTACTGGCGACTCTACCTTTTGTGCCCCCAACAAACTTTTCTGTAATCTTTTTTTATGCTTATTTACCAGTGTATCTCCCCTCTTAAAGTAGAATGAGATATACTGTAAATTGCTCACCAAAGGTATCGTAATTGTACATCTCATAGTCATTTTCTTTTCTTATCTTCCTTGATCTCTGTAATTTTGGGTGGTGTTGAACAGTTCCTCTTTCTTGAAAAACTTTCCACACTTGGCTTCTGTCATGTTAACCGTATTCATCAGTTAGATTTTTCTCCTGTCTATGCACAGTTTCATGCCCTCTGAAATGGCTTTCCATTTGCCTTTTTCTACCCCAAAAGTACCCCTCCACCCTTATTAAGAGATTCCCTCCTATAGGACACAACTTGCTGTTCTCTGTGACTAGTTCACTTGAGCTGTTCAAGAGTTAGGGAGGACCAGAAATTACAAATCATGTAGATGTGAAGCAACCTGACATCTTCAGAGTTAAGCAAGTAGTTTAACATGCCATGAATGTATACTGAGGTAGGTGTAAGAAGAAAGGATCTGTAAGCTGGGATATGGAGTTTGGAAATTATCTTGTAGGCTCTGGGCATTTTGGAAAGGGGTGATGTAATCAGGTTTGGTTGGCAGTGTGGAGGGTGGTCTGTGAAGAGTGTGAAAGGAGGGACACCACAGGAAGAGCAGTTAGTAACTTGGGAGGGAGACAGTGGAGACCTTTATTAAGACAACAAGAACACGGGGGAGAAGAATGGTCCGTTAAAGAAGTACCTAAGAATATAAACTAGGATTTGGTGATTGAGTAGATGTAGATTAACTTGTTTATCATACCTTATTTTTGTTTAAATATTTTGTGTATGGACATTTTGAATATATGAAAATAATTATTTTAATAAAACAAAAGGTAAATAACAGATTTAAAAATACTTTGAACATTATACTAATTGGTGTTGAGAAAATAAAAGGGATTAAAATTTTTTTTAAATTTGAGTTTATAATGGTCCATTTCAACAATACTTAATTTAAAATCCAAGAAAATGATTATTTTAATTTCCCACAGCTCTTCACATTTTGATGTATCATGAAGTCTTAGATTTGGAAGTTGGAGAGTGAGGCTTGTCAAAGCAAAAATTGCACCGGACCAAGTTAAACAGGCAAGGAAGACTTTCTTCAAGACTATTGCAGTAGAGGAGAGAGGCAGAAGACAGTCTGAACTTGATTTCCTGAAACAAAAGGCAGGGGAGTTTGAAGGGCTGGGATGAACTGTAGGAAATACGGAAGGATGTGGGGGGGGGAGGTTGGTCAGTGAGTGTCCAGCATGTTGTTACTTCCTGAGTCTGCAAGTGTGTTTGTCTGTGATTAGGCCATCTTTGTTTGCAGATTGTTGCTCATCAGAAGTTAGGCTCCTGCCCTCCCACAGGGACTAGGAGATAGGGGCACTGTCTTCCCTGATGATTACATTTCAAAAGAATTGCTCCCAGGTCCATGAGAAAGGCACTCCCAGGTTCTAAAACTGACAAAACTTCTAAAAAGATATCCATACATCCCGAAGGAGCAAAGGAAGAATTTACAATTCTTTTCTAAAGAAAATGCTCTAAGAAAAGGGAGGTCAGAGCCTAGAGTCAGGAAGTTCTGCCTGTCTGAGGTTTAGTCAGGCTGTCTTGGCCAGGCTTCTGGAGTCAGGTTTTGAAATAGTGTGGCCTCTCTGAGTGTGTTTTCTCATCTGTAAAATGAGGAAAGTAGAATAATATCATTGTGAAGATTAACTGTCATAGTCCATGGCATGTATTTTAGCACTGTATTATCGTAGCTCTCTTTTTTGTTCTTGCTAAAGGAGTCATCTCAACCAGTTTTGTCATTTTGAAAATGAGATAATGGAAGTTATTCAGATCAAGTGATTTGTCTAAGGTCACACAACTGATTAGTACACTTCAGTAAATAGTTTACCCTTACGTCAACAAATACAAATGTTAGAGTATTAAAGATACAAAAATTAGAGCCATGATTAAAATGAGAGTCACAAGTAACTTGACTTTGTTTTGATCATTCTGTGTTGGATAATAGTTATTTAAGCATACTTAATCACAATTTATGTCAACTAAAATACCAGTTTTTAATCCAGGTTGGTCTTTTACTCAATTTGAAACAAATTGTATTCTGGACTTTTTATATTCAGCTACTTTACCATAATTTAATTTCATAAATAAAAGCTTAGCACTTCACTGCATAATAAGTAGTCTTCATATTTTGCTCCAGTTCTTAAGATTCAGCAGACTTCCTCTAGGACCACTGAGAGAGAGAGGACTCCAGCTTTTGTCTGTTCTAATTTATTCAGTCCTGTGAGAGATTTCATAACAGCAAAGGAAAAGTTTGAAAACCACCAAATCCTAGTCTATAGTTAAAAAGACATGAAAAATCAAATATACCTTAGTAAAGAAAAATATGAACAAACTATTGTCACATGAGAAAATAGAAATACATCAGTAACAACCATAGCAACAACAACCCACTAGATAGAACTTTTGGGTCCAAGAGCAAGGCTAATTTTCATTTTCTTCAGGAAACCTTTCACACCCACTACAACTTCCTTACACCAGATTTCAGTAAGTCTTGTTAAATGCTAGGGAAGAAAGCATTTGATAAATGATGTTGGGCAGAGTGCTATTGTATGCTATTCTGCGGGAAGCCATGGGCCAGAGGAGAGGAAATTTGGAGTTCAGGTTTAATTCTTCTTTATTATTTGGAAAAATTACTTACTAATTGTGGAAATTCTTCCAAGGTGTTTTCTGCTTCCCGCCTCCCCCAGTCCCCTAGCAACAACAGATCTGAATGGGACTATATATATTCACAGAGGGATGAATTTCCTTTCTCAAAGGGTGGTTGTAAGGATTAAGTGAGGTAACAAAGCATTTTATACATGTCTTCTATAAAGTAGGTGTTTATTAAACACTGGATATTACTGTTACTACTTTTGATGATGGTGGTGTGATGAAGTCAATGAATGATATCAGGATATGGAGACAATTACATACAAAACTGTAGATTTGTAAGGATGATAATTACAAACATTGAGACATGAGGCCCAGTTTTCTCATTCACTTCCCTACCCCCAAGGCTGCACATGGTGCTTGGTGTATAGGTGAGGGCTTTAAAGATCTATTGAATGAATTAAGAAAAGTCCACTTGAAAAGAAGCTACTTTTGTAAAATAAGACAAGATACTACTGTAAATCTGTTTTATAGATGAGGAAACAGACTCAGAGTTCAAGTGTCTTACTTGCCTAAGGGCACAGCTGCTTGATAAGAGAGCAAAATGCAGTGGTTGACCTGAGCTTTGGAGTAAGCCTGTGCTCACATTCTGACTTTGGACTTCTTACTGCTTATAAGACTGTCTTAGACAGGTTAGTTGTTCTCTCTAGGTCTGTTTTCTCATCTGTACAATGGGGAAATAAGACTTGCTGTTTGAGACAATTAATGAGCATTAAATGTGTTGATCTAGATCATGTACTTTGGTCTTAGCATACATTCAATACATTTTACCTTTCTTTGTTTATACCTCTAAATCTTTTACTGAAAGGAGAGGGTGGGATTGGAAATTGTTTAAAAGAAACTCAAACAACATTCTCAATTTTTTAAAACTTTTCCAGTTGACTTTTTCTTTATCCAAAAAAGGCAGATTACCAAAGAACACAGGGTCATTTTAGTGCTAAGGAATTTTGGGTGAGATGGGGAGGATGTAAGGGTACAGAATTATTTGAAAACAGTGTTGTTTTTTCCTGTATGCTTGTTTTGAAAGTTTCCTTTGGTGGGTGCTGATGTGTGGTGATAAAGAGAGATAATGGTTTTAAGGGCAACTTTTAGAGGAAGGAGAGATAAGGTATTATGAAGTAGTGTGGTGATTTCTTTAAAACATACATATTAAAACTTATCTGAAATTACTGTCATTCCCTAAAGAGTAGATATTAGGGCCTTTATTTTATTGCTGTTGCCATCATTTAACATAACTCTGACAAGTTCTTTTTCTCAGTGTGCCTTTGAGATGGATTTAATCATCTGAGGCAGCCAAACAGTTATTTGGAACCAGAATGAATCAATTTGAGCAATAGAATACTTTGTTGAAAACAAAATATGAATGTAAAGTTTTGCACTGATTATCTTTTAATTTTAAGTCTTGTAAATTGGCTTTCTAAGGGATTTTATCAGATTATTTGTATTCTTCTTTGTTGAAATTAGTATACCAAATAAGTGGTTTGAAATTGTTCAAAAAGTTTAAAAAAGCAAGCAATGATTGGACATCAATACTGAAATTATATTCACTGATAGAAACTAAATCACATTTATATCTATCTTAATTTATCCAGTTCAAGTTCAGAAATTTCCTTTCTCCTCTTTGGCTACAACTCTTCTGCTTATTGTAAGTAAGCAGTGTTAATTTGGGAGCCAGTTGGAATTTTTTAATGTTGATATATTAAATACTCATCTATAAATATTAGTAATCTCATGTTTTTATAAATTCCTTTTTAAAAATGGTGGCTAGATTGCACATGATTTCTTAGATTCTAAGTATGTCTATATTTTCTTAAATATGAGAAGGAAATGTTTTTAATAATAATTTTTTCCCTCTGAATTTTGTTTAGACAGAATATTGGTGAAAGTATTCTTTATCTGTGGGTGGAGAAAATAAGAGATGTTCTAATACAAAAATCTCAGATGACAGAACCAGGTAGGATTGAAAAATGTTATCAGTGCTCTTTTGATTTACAGTAATTAAATTTTTATGTAGATATTCTAATTGAAAATTTTAATGAAAAATCTATGCTGTTTTATAGTTTATATATGATAAAATATGTTTCTCCTGAAAGTTTTTTACTTATGTAATTATGATAATTTCTTTCTATAAGGTTTAGCCTCTTTGGTTGCATATTACTGTAAACTCATAGAAATAGAATTTAATGGCTAAAGAACTTAGGTCAAAAATCTGCTTTCTTTGACTACTGTTAAGGTAATATGAACCATGTAACATTCTTCATGAATTATTAGACTATATAAGTTAGACATTAGCTTCAAATGAGTGTAGTGCTTATATAAAGAGAACTTTGGAAAACACACTGACCAATATTTGGGATATAAAAATTGACTTTGAAAATTGATTTTTTAAATTGAGATGTAATTCACATATCATAATTATTCACCCTTTTAATTACTCACCAATTAAAATGTATAATTCAGTGGTTTTTAGTATATTCCAAACTTGTGCAGCCATCACCACTATCTGATTTCAGGACATTTGAAAATGATACTGTGCTTTATTACTATGAATCTTTTATTTAATCATTAAGTATATAACAACATGGAAATTTCTAATGTTCTCTGTTTACTTTGTTCCACTTACCACAAAGGCTTTTGACAAGAAAATAACTCTTCTAAGCCTGATTTTATTTTCAAATAAAGTTTTATTGTTATGTAGTCTATTTACTAATTTTCAGATGGGTTATTTATAGGGACCAGTTATTGAAGATGCCCTCATCAAAATAAGTATACATTTAAAGTTGATAGTAATATATATTTTTCCAGAGCATTTTACTATTTTTCTATAGAAGCAAGTGTTTTTACTGCTTCCGCTAAAGTTAAAGAGATAAATGATATGAAGATATTCTGGTCATGGGACAATCTGTTTTGAAGTATTTTCCTTAACTTTTAATGTTCCATGTTCTGATTTTGCAGCATTTCAGGGCATCTGAGAAGAGTGGTTTCAAAACAAAATTGATTTTTGCCAATCCACCATTCTAGAGTGTGGGATAATTGCAAAAATGCAATTGATACTGGTAAAAATTTAGGACTCCAAAAAGTTTGGGATCACTCAACTATTAGAAAATTTTAAAAATTATTGATCTTAAAAGTGATATTTTCCTTCTCCCAGCTATATCCATAATTTAGTTTAGCCACTCTTGAGATTTGAGAGTTATTTGATTTAGGTTGTATAATTTATAAATTAAAAAAATTCTGTTTGGGATTTTTAAAATCAAAAATTGTTTTTGTAGACTTCATATTAAAATGGAAGAATTAACAATTCTGAAGTACAAATAAGGTATAAGATAGTGTTTGATATATCTCATGAGAATTTTCTTCTCCAGGGTACTTACTTGACAAGCAATTTATTTTTATTTTACTATTAATCTTCAGTACAAATTTATTATTTATTATTTCATTTTTTCTACTATAGAAATATTAAATTTTAAAATAATTATATACAGCTATTTAAACTTTAAAAAAATTCTGAACTAATTTTGGGCTTATAGAAAAGTTGGAAAATAGTCTCATATCCCTTGCCCTGCTTCCCCTAGTACCATCTTATATAAAGTATAATGATCAAGAACAGAAAGCTAACATTGATATAATATCAACTAAGCTAAAGAGCTTATTTGAATTTCACTAATTTTTCCACTACTTTTCATTCTGCTGTTTAGGGTCCTGTCCAGAAATCTATGATGCATTCAGTTATTTCTCCTTACTTCCTTCTAGTCTGTAAATAGTTCCCCAGTCTTTCCTTGACTTTCATGATCTGACACTTTTGATGAGTACTGACCATTTTGAGGAATATCCTCAGTTTGCGTTTGCTCATTGTTTTCTCATGATTGGAGTAAAAGTAGGCATTTTGGTGAGAATACCACAAAAATGATACTGTCTTCTTTACAGTGTATTATATCAAGGAGTTCATGGTGTCATTATGTTTTATTATTGTTGATGTTTACCTTGATTCCTTGGTTAAGGTGTTATCTGCCAGATGTCTCCACTGTAAAGTTACTGTATTGGTTCAGGTTCTGTAGAGAAACAGAACCAGTACTAGGTGTATATATTATGTTTGTGTGTGTGTGTGTGTGTGTGTGTATGTATGTATGTATGTATGTATGTATTTACTTATTTGTAAAGAGGAGGAGGGAAAAAGAGAGAGAAGGGGGAGAGGAGGGAGAGAGAGAGGAAAAAGAGGGTGAGAGAGATATTGATTAACTGATTTGAAGGAACTGGCTCACGAGATTGTGTAGGCTAGCAAGTCCAGAGTCTGCAGGGTGGGCTGGCAGGTTGAGACCTAGGGAAGAATCGATGCTGCAGCTCAAGTCTGAAGGCTGTGTGCTGGCAGAATTCCTTCTGTCTCCGTGGAAGTCAGTCCTTTTTCTTTTAAGACCTTAACTGGATGAGGTTCACTCACATTATGGAGGGTGATCTGCTTTACCCAAAGTCAGTGAATTTGAATATGAATGCCATCTAAGAAATACCTTCACAGAAACATCTAGAATAGCGTTTGACCAAAATCTGTGTACACAGCCTAGGCAAGCTGACATATAAAGGTAACTATCAGTTGCTGTCTTTCCCTTTGTAGTTGTTAAGTATCTTGTGGGAGATACTTTGAGGCTCATGTATATTATTTCGTGGGTTAAAATTCCATACTGTCATTATTTTGTTGCTCAAATTGTTCCAGGTTTGCCCTTTAGGAGCTCTCAGATAGGTTCCTGTGTTCTTTTTATAAGGTCCTAAATTTTTTTGAGTATGTCTTTACTCTCTGGAATCACAGGATATTCCAGGCTTATCTTGTATTTTCCTTGTCTCAACCCTGGAGTCAACCCCTTCTCATGGGAGCTCTGGTCCCTCTTACTAAGAATGGTATTTAGAGACGAAGACTAGTGATTTCTTAAGTGTAATTTCTTACTGTCTTATGATCACTCATCATGTCTCATATCCACTTAGGCCCAGATGTAAAGAAGAAAACTGAAGAGGAAGATGTTGAATGTGAAGATGATCTCATTTTAGCATGTCAACCAGAAAATCCAGTCAAAGCATTGGATTTTGATATCAGTGAAAGTCAGACAGGTATGTTATAAGTTTCTTTTGAGGAAAGTGGGATGGTAGCATTATAAAGTGTTCTGAATGGTATAGTAATTTAGTAAACTCTCACATGTGAGGAAATATTTATTTGTAGAGAACTGGGTTTTTTTCCCCTGTCTCTTGGCCATTTTTGTATTTGCAAGACCTATCAGAATGGTGAGGGAAAAACAGAAGTTTGCTTTTTTTTTTTTTTGCTACTAATCTAGAATTTTGAATTAGTGGCAGGAGAAATTAAAACTAAGAAAAGCTGTGTTAATATTTCCAATTCACATCCTGTTTTTATATTTCTATTTTGGAATCCTTAGCTGTCCCTGATGTCTCAGAGTTAAATTTTAGTCTATGCTCACAGATATAAGTATAATAATTAAAGGTGCAGTCACTGAATTAAAGCTAGTAAAATGACTTTAAGATTTTAGTTTTTGCTTAAGCAGATCTGTTTCATCATTACTTAGTATTCAACTTATGAATAGGCTGATGTGATAAATCAGTTCTATGTTTCTATCAGAAAATATGTTCCATTTTAGTATTTAAAAATTTTGAATGATACTATTAGTTTCCTCAAGTCTTTAAAAAACATGATAGATGAGGGGGAACTTTTGGAGTAAGGAGTCTCCTATGCCATTATATAGCAGCTTTTAAACAGTATCATGAAAATTTAAAGTTCTTGTATAGTGTCTCAGGACTAGTAGAAAGGGACAAAGAGGAAATGAAAGAAAAGACACAGGATAGCTGCCCCTATTTCAGTCTAAGTAGCTTCCATTTTACTCATTCATGTATTATGGATTTGGCATAAGATCTCTTTTGGGAAATAGGATCCACTATTAAAAGAAAAAGTGAAAAATCAGTCATAAGAAATAGCATCCAGTTCGTATTAACCTTAGTGCTGTATTAGTACAGTGCTCACAGTGGTTCAAGAGGAGAACCCTACTCGGGGAAGGTAAAACATCCTGCATAAACCTGGTTTCTTGTTTTAGTCCTGCCACAAACAAGTGCAGTGGTTTTTTGCAAGTTATTTAAAGTCTTCAGAAACATTTTTGCAAATATAGTTGAAGTGTTTCATCAATTAGAAGGCAAACTGACTTGGTAAGTAAGATTCAGCAGATCAGTGAACAGAAATAGGAAAAAAATTAAATTCTTCTTTTCTGAATAACTTTTCGTCCTAAATGAGGCAGGTGCAGTAGCCAGGATGGTTGATAAGTTTCTCAACTATGTTAAGAATAAAACTTATGATTCTTAAGCTTGTTTAAAAGGCAGAATAACTGGAAATCACATTACTTGATGGAATACCAACTTGTTGTACTGTTGACATATTCAGTTCTGTGAAGTAGGAACAGTTTTATTAGCTGAAGACATTATATTACAGCTATACAAAATAAAGTCATAGGTTTCCTAACCCAGAGGTCCATCAACAGTAGAGTCGATAAATATGTTATGGTGTATTAGCAGCTGTCAATCTTTTTGGTCTTAGGACCCCTTTATACTCATAAAAATTAGGTATTACACCAACTTACACTACTGAATCCAGGATTTGAGTCCCAATCCACCATTTCCACTGGGTGACCTTGGCAAGTGAAAATCATTTATAAGTCAAGTAGTTTTATCTTAATGTACAATATAGTGGGAAACTTTTTACTAAAATTATAATTTAATTTTAAAGGACGACTATTGCTTGTTATTTGAGTTGATTCACCATATAATTTACATCTCTTTCCCAACTTCCCTCCCCATACCATTGCCAATTTTTCAGTATTTGAATGTAAAAATTTAAAAAATAAAAGTAATATAATTCTTTAAATTTATAGAAATAGAAGAGTTACCTCCGATTGATCATGGCATTCCTATTACAGACCGAAGAAGTACTTTTCAGGCACACTTGGCTCCAGTAGTTTGTCCCAAACAGGTAAAGTTACTGTGTCTGGCTCACTCAGATGTTGTTTTCCCAAAGTAATTAAAGTAAATGATTTTGCAATATTATCCTTGGTTTTACTGTTGTTAAATTTTCATGCAAGAAAAAAAGTATTTGCTTATTTTCTACCCCCAAATTACTAGGGATCACAGAACATTGTTTCTGTTTATCACTGCTTTCAAAATTGTATCTAGACTTTGATTTTCAAAGAAGAAAAACCCATTGTGGTAGTGTAGAAAATTATGGTGCTTAATAGCTTGTTAAAAAATTATTTGTCCTATCACGTGGGTCAAACTGAGTCTGTTCCAGTGTTGCCCAAGTAAGGGGACAGTGGACAGATTGGTTGAACCCAATTCTTCCCAATCTGAATTCCTTTTCCTATCTGCTTCTTGATCTTAGGTCACCTGATTTCCACCCAAGGATTTCAGAATGGTAGACCTTTCAGTCAAAAATGGTATTCCTAGGTCTTTGTCTTTCTCACTCTCTTTTCAGCAGAATCATTTTCTCCTTCCTTGCTGCTGTAATCTAGCCTAAACTTTATTAATGTAAGAGACAATTTCAGTATGCCTATAAAGTTAAATTAATCAAAAAGTCTCATTAGCTTAACATAGGTTTTAAGCATTAAGTCTCTTTCTTTTGGTCTCTGCAGCTACTCTACTGTCTAAGTTCTTCTGAAGCCCTGACCTACAGGGATATAGTTCTTTGCACAAGGCTTTTCACTCTCTTTTGGTCATTGGAAGAGGAAATTCTTTTCTGCATTGACTGCGGTCAGGATAACAGCTTTTGGTGTAGGCTTCTGGGGGCTTTTCTTTCAGGAACCCTATTTTGTCCTTGGCCATTGCTGATATTCTTGTTGCTAGGGTCCTCCTTAGACATTGTTGTGAATCTTTTCATCCTGGATCATTTTCTGCTTTGACTATAATTCTGATTATAGTCACTTAGACTTAATCATAATTTGTGAGAGCTGGGATAAATCTTAGAGGTCAGTGACTACTTTATTTTACTGTTCAGGAATCTGAGAGTCTGAGAAACAAGATTGCACAATTTTTGATCCAAGTTGGTCTCCCTGACTCCAGCTCAGTCTTCCCTACCTCCAGTATTTCTTCTATACTCCTTGCTAGTTACCTTCCTGAAAGATCTGACCACATGTCATTCCTCCCCACACACCTAGTCATCTTTGCTGATTTCTATTGGATACAAGTAAAAAATTTCAACTCATTATACAAGGCCCTTTGTGATATGACCCTGCTTTATCATTCTGATACATCTTCTATCATCTCATTCATACTCTAAGGTTTAGCTACAGAAAACTGTTGGTCACTTTCTGAACCCTTCTCTTTATGTCCTGCTAAAGTTGCCAGATAAAATATAGGATACCTAGCTAAATTGAAATTTCAGATAAACATTATTGCATGGGATATACTTATAATAAGAAATTATTTGTGGTTTATCTGAAGTTCCAATTTAAGCATCCTTTGTTGTTATTTACTAAATCTGGTACATTTGTACATGCTGTCTTCTCTGAATGGAATGGCTTCTGCTTGTCCCCTCTCCCCTTTTCCCTTTGGATGCAGAAGAATTGTCACTTATCTTTCAAAACCTGGCTCATGTTACCTCCTCATATAGAGAGTTTTGGTTTTATCACATTTGGAACATACCATTACTGTACACCTGTCACATTGGATACATCTGTTTGGTAAATTTGCAGAGCTCATTTCTAGAAATTCTCATATTTTTGTTTAAATTTCTCTACATGGGGAAAAAACTCTATATATAAGTACCTTGGATAAGGTTAGTGCTTAAATATTTGTTGACAACTGGTGCTTAAAAATACCAGGTCTATCATTTTTATACCAATTGAGCATTCCAGTGTCTGCCCCTCAGATGAGGAGAAAACTTTGGAAATGGCTTTTTCAGATTCTTTAACTATTTCAATACAACAGTATATCTGTCAGTATGCTTTAAGTTTTTTTAAGCATTTATTTATGGAACAGATAAAAATTATACATTGTTTGTATTACTGCTATTTTTAAGGTGAAAATGGTTCTTGCCAAATTGTATGAGAATAAGAAAATAGCTAGTGCCACCCACAACATCTATGCGTACCG
Source organism: Vicugna pacos (assembly GCF_048564905.1). Taxonomy (NCBI): domain Eukaryota; kingdom Metazoa; phylum Chordata; class Mammalia; order Artiodactyla; family Camelidae; genus Vicugna; species Vicugna pacos. Next base: position 18,467,877 of record NC_133010.1, on the reverse strand, counting down.
GTAAGTGACCATCACAATTCTAGGAATGTGCGATTTGTAACAAATGGGGGAAACTGATGCATTATTAAAAAAACAACAGCCGTTATGTGTTTTTTTTTACATTATAAAAGTAGTATCTGTAGAATATTTGGAAACTGTAGGAAAAAAAGAATAATAGGAAAATGCAACTCTTTTCTGCCATTAAATTAACAGATACTGTGAAATATTTTCTTTCCTGTGCCAACTTTTCGATGCTTTACTCTAGTATCCAGTTTTTTTCTAAATGTAACAGAAGCATTTTTCCATGTTGTTATAATCACTTTATAAACATTATTTTAATGGCGGTATAATATTTGAGCTCCAGACCACAATTTAACCATTTCCTTTTTGTTTTAGTTTTTTTTTCCCCACTATTATAAAAATAGTCCTGTGAACATCTTTGTATGCTTTTTGAACTATTTCCTCAGGGTAGGATTCTTTTTTGAAATGAAACGGAAGTATAATTTAAAAGGAAAAAAGAACGGATTCCTAGTAGAGTTATCAAAAAGTGTGAACCTTTTTGAAACTCCTGATACATACTGCCCTTCTACATACTGCCTGATACATACAAACTTTCTAAAGTTTTTCTTTTAAACCAATTTATGTTCCCATTAGCAGTGAATTTAGAGTGCTTCTTTCACTACATATCTTTTAGTTTTGAATACAAAGTTTTTATTCAAATCTCTGCTGATTTGTTAGTAAAGAGATGAAGGTATATTTTTTAAAATATGAACTTAGTACAGACTTAAAAGTATAGCATTTAGGACTAAAATAAATCAGAATATAGACATAGGAATTTGGTGCAAATTTAAAATGTGATTTAGACTATTTATAAAATCTAGGCTATCTAAAACTCAAAAATCTGTAAAAAAAATTCATCATTTTGGATAGGTGAGTTTTTAATATTACTAAGTCACATCCCTTTAAGTGCCAAAACTTACAAAAAACTATTTGTTATGTAATTCCCTACTTACTAGAGTATCAGTAGACAGAATTTTGATGTTTTCTTAATGAGTTAGGATAATCAATATAAAAATTTGAGATTTGCACATATTAACTACTACAAATAATAAAAAAAATTTCTTCTGTATAGTACAGGGAGCTATATTCAATATCTTATAGCAACCAATATTCAAAAAGAATATGAAAATGAATATATGTATGTATATGACTGAAACATTATGCTGTACACCAGAAATTGACACATTATAACTGACTATACTTCAATTAAAAAACTATATATATGAGAGATTAGACCGTGCTTGCTCTCAGTGGTTAGAATGTGCTGTAAAAGTATTAATAGGCACCGGTCATTCATCCTACATATTTCTTGTGTGCCTACTCTGTGCTAAGTACCTGAAAGTTAATTCTAATTATTTTAGCAACTCTGCGACTGTAAAGAAGTTAACTTTTTCAATCACAAAAGTTGTTAAGTGGTAGAGCTGAATTTGAGAATCTCATTTATCTCTTTTTATTCCTTCATGGCTGTGTGGCTGCATTTTCAGTAGTCACCGTACATGATGTTGATCTTAAGTTATCAGAAAGTTAAATACTGTGCCAGATACTCTATTACAGGCCCCAGAGTGTTGGTTTTTAAGTTCTTGAGTATATTTGCATATTAATGGGTGATCAGCTGTCACTTCTCACAGATGTCAGCATGACTGTAGGTAGCAGCCCCTCCAACTCACCCCCTGGTAAAACTGATACTTGGGAATGAAGGAGCTTAGCTTGTCAGAATTGTGTGTCAGATAAGACTAGAAAGGCACAAAGTACAGGCTTGAAGGACTCCACAGGGAGTTAAATTAATAACTATTATTCGGTACATGGACTTTGTACATGGAGTGTTGTATATTTTGAATGCTTAGGGCCCTTTTAAGGTTACTTCCTGGTTCTTGGGCTGTTCCTGCTTTGGAGTTATGGGGCATTCTTCAGGCTACTGGTACACACAGCTATCGGCTGCTGCATCATTATCTTCCTGGCATGTGAGGAAAGGGTTAGTGAAAATATCCATGGTACTTCTTTTTTTTTTTTTTTTTTTTAAGGCTAACAGTACTGATTTATATAGTCAATTTTTTTCATTTCTTCCATAAAATCTTAGTGTGTTAGATTATAATTATAAGCCTAATATAAACCAACCCCTGACTCCTTTTTGCCTTAAATTTGCCATATAAAATTTAGTTTAATAGTGCTAACTTTCTTGTCTTCAAATGAGGCCAACTCTATAGAGTGTGGTCATAGTAGATGAGCAATAAATATTTACTGAATGAGTGAATGGATAGCTAGATTGGTGGATGGAAAGATGAATGAATGGATGTGACTGCTATAATAAAATAAATCTAATCGACTTAGGTGTATACATAAGGTAGTATCTGGCTTTTTGTAGCCATAGTCAGGAAGATGTCTTTGCTACCTTTGCCTAGTCCTGGATGGTTCCACTGGCAGGGGCCTAAGAAATCCATCAGATGGCATACTTAACTGGCACTAACTGGCACTGTTTTCTTTTTATATCTATACTTATTTGCCAAGCTTCTTCTACTACAGTGTAGCGCTACATTATTATTATTCCAAATGCTAACTTTCTAGATAATTTAAATGGGTAAAAATACCATGATTTTCCTCTGATATTAATAACTATCCAGGGGGAAATTATAGAGAAAAATAAATCTTACAGTTCTTAGAATGAGGAAGAGAGATAAATGCTTGGTTGCTAGAATAAGATGTTAGGAAAGCATAAAGGGTTAATTTACATTGGTTTTATCACCTCCATCTTTTTTATATACTTTTTGTCTCTTTCACTAGCGCTTGGGCTCTCTGATGGTGGGAGTACACCACTTATTTTTTTATATCATTTCATAGTGCCTAGGGTGTAGAATGCTTACATACAGTATGGTCTCAGTAAATGTTTTCCATAATCTTGGCTTCAAGATTAAGTGGAAGAAGTGTCAGATATGTAAACTCACCTTCCCATAATTGTAGCACTTCTGATTTAAAGGAGGCACCTTTCATTCCTAGCTTTCCCAAATATAAAAAGTGGAGCATACTGGATCGTAAATCATCAGTGAAAAGGTAGCTAACATATAGTTCAAGAAGGATTTTTAAAAACAAATATGCTGGTTTTGGGAGTAAATTGATGGCACCAAGTGTGAAGGAGTAACTTTCATTACAATATTTCAAGATTTCAAAGTATAACACTGTTATATGTATTTCTAGAATATACTGTGAGGATAAGCAGACCTTCTTACAGGACTGTGAGGATGACGGGGAAACAGCAGCTGGTGGGCGTCTTCTCCATCTCATGGAGGTAAGTCTGAGTTAAACCCTGTTAATCCTGTTTTGTGAGCCATAAAATTTCTCAACAAAACAGAGCTCCATTTAGGAATAAGTAAATCTATAGACTATAGACTATATAATATGAGATATATTTGGTTTTATTAGTAGTTAATTTTTAAACATTGAGAGTTATTTTTAACTACTGGATATGGGGCAGAAAGCAAAGGGTTAATAGCAAGTGCTGTGCTTTCAGGCTCTTTCAGTTATAGACAGAAGATTATCTTCAGCTCTGGAAATACTTACCCTTTTTGTTTCATGACAGTTTCCTCCCCTCTATTTTCTCTGTTTCTGTCTTTGCAAAACTCCTGTTAGTCAGGTATTGGACTTCTGGATAGATCCAGAACGTTTCTTTTTTTTAATTAAGTTGTCCATCTCATTGCCTTACTTTCTGAGACATTTTCTTGACTGTCTTCCAAAATTTCTATTGAATTAAAAAATTTTTTAGCAACCATGTATTTAATTTTTAAGAGTTCTTTCTTGTTCTCTATTTTCCCCTTGTCATAGTGTGCTATTCAGCTCTTACGGATGCTGTATCTTCTAGTTTCTCTGAGTATACTAATTAGTTCCTTTTTTTAGATGTTTTTTCCCTTGAATTTTTCTTGCTCCATTTTAGTTTGTTTATCTTGTCCTTTCTCTTTCATGCTGCTGGATTTTCTTCATCTGTCTGGTGATCATTGATTGTTCATTAATTTTAAGAATGGATTGTTTTTTCCCCTAAGGTAGTTGCTATAGTTTCTTCTGCTATTGTATGTGGAGGTTTGTTTTCTAACCAGGCCATTCCCTTGATAGGAACCCTGTGTGGGTCAGGCCTGTAGACTGGTGGGCTTCACATTAAGGGCAGCATTTGGCAAGGGTCAAACTGAGGAAGACCTCGCTGGGAGGCTCCAGTGATCACTCACGCAGCCCCAGTTCTCTCTAGTGGTTTGTTCAGAGGCAGGTTTTGTGTTGCTCTTTGGCCAATGGGTAAAAAGCTGCCTAAGCTAAGCTGCTCTGGTTGAAGTCACCAAGAACTGGAATCCCACCTGCATGATCTCCCCTTCACTCTGCCCAGTGGCCCCGAATTTGGAATTCCAGGACACTGTGGAGCACAGTGTTTGTTTTCTAAACATTCTGTCCCCTGAATTGTTACTAATCTCACTCTGCTCACTCATGGTTCTGCCATTAAAGTCATGGGGAAATTTTATGTGCAATTCTATATATGGGTTTTTCATTTTCCTTTAAAACTCACATTTGCACCGGTCTGTATATGTGTATAAATATGCTTCTGAACATCACAGATTTTGAATGTGAGAAATGTCATGGTGGTGGTATCACGCTGGTATGGAGGGATTCTGCTAGGACCTGATCGCTTTAAACACATCAACAACTGTGCCAGAAACATACTGGTGGAGAAGAACTACACAAATTCACCGGTAAGTGGCTACTGATAGAAACATCTAGAGCTTCTTACCACTGCCTGTGAAATTTAAAAAAAGAAGAAAAAGAAAACTATGAATGAAACAGAATGAGTGAGGTGCATTAGAAAAACCTCTAGACTAGGAAACTGGAGACTTCCAGGTTTTTAGTCAGAACAGTGTGATTGACTAGTTATGGGACCTTGGGCAAATTACTTCATTTCTTCAAACCTTTATTTCATAGATTCATAGTTTTATAAAACCAATTTATACCAGTTAGTCTCCACTCCCTAAAATTGAGGCCTATAGAAGCTGTAGCTAATGCTATAGTGAACTCGGTGTTCTTTAAACATCTATAAAATTCTAACATTCTCTGTTAGTATCAAAGCATATTCCCTTCCCCTTGGCATGATGCCTTCTTCCTTTAGACTCTGAGTTTTTTTTGTTTCGTATTTCAAATGTGTTCATATCTATTTTATTTAAACTTTGCTGCCTTACTTTGGAAAGTGGACAAAAGACTAAATAATATTGAAATTACTCAAACAATACTTTAAATAAATGTTTTCCTTGATTATCCTGGATTGTTTTAAAAGTGTTAAAATAGGCTGTAAAACAGAAAGATGATGCATATGTAAGCAATTATACTTTGACTATTATACATATTCTATATGACTAGATTTAAAATTTCTAAGCCTTCATATAAATGTAGGGAGAGTCTACACTGATTTACGTCTTTTTCAGGAGGAATCATCTAAGGCTTTGGGAAAGAACAAAAAAGTAAGAAAAGATAAGAAGAGGAGTGAACATTAATACCTGAAACTATATGAAAGGTTAATTTGCCTATAATTATATACAAATTCCACAGTCATCAAGGAATATATTGTGCAGAGAGAGGATCCTGCACTGTTCAAGTCAGCTGATTCATTGTGGACACCAACATTATCTTTTCTTCTTTGGTTATATCATCTGCCAAAAATAGAGAACTTGTGTTATATTCATGTGTGTTTCAGAAGAATTAATTTGAACTTAATCACTACTTCATCTAATTTTAGGACGGTAACAGTTGCCCAGGACAGTACCTGAATTAACTGTCCATTTCAGTACATGTCAAGTGCCTTTGTTAGGTGGGGAGGAAGTGTCTCTAGGGTAATAGAAATACCTGATTTCTTGTCATCAGGATTCTCATTTTGTTAAATGAATATTGCCTTTTACTGCTCTTTATGGCTTATTGGAATAGGGGCTCACTGACGATTGGTCTTATAATAGAGTGTCTTCTGTGATTTTAGTATGTAAGTATGTCACCTTTCATTTTATAGTGTTCATCATGGTGTAATGGATTAAGTGAAAATCCTGGAGTATCCATCTACAGTTAAGTGCTGAAGTGATAATTCATCTGACATTTGTTAGCACAAGTGTTATGCCTCAATTTCTGTCTCAAATTGGTGATTGTGAAATTTCAAAAAGTGATTTTCTAGTCTCTGCTTCTTTTGTTTAATTCTTGTAATGTTAAGCAATAAGTATGGTGTGCCAGTATTCTCCTCCCACCCCTGAAATGTGTTGGTGTAATCTTCTGGTTTCTTTTAACAACCTGGAAATACCTTTCTTGTGATCTTCACTGAGGAGTTAGAACCACACTAGAAGCTGTGCTGTGCATAATGGGACATTCATAGAATGGGGTAGAGGTGGCAGAACAGCACTGGTGCAGGGCAAGGGTATGTTGTGTAGTTATATAAATGTGGTGCGTTTCCCATCCACACTCCAGCTATCTTTCTCAACTCCTTGACTTGGTGGAGAGAAGGAACAAACTTATGGAAAAATAGAAACTCCCTCCGTTTTTCCATTCTTATGAAATCTTCCTTTTCATCAGTGTTTTATAAAATTTTCTTCTTTCATCTGCAAGTTGTGCAATTTACCTCTAGGCATCTAGACAATAAATATATTTATGAGATATAACAATAAGTCTTAACTGTTCCCTTTCAGATATGATTGCAAACGATTACTTAAAATTATTAATTGGCCATAGATTTGCCTGATCTTCCTTTCCTAACAGAGGGAACAGAAATAAGGAAACAACTTGGGATGGTGCTGGAGCATAGAAAACTTCAGAGAAAAATGGACACAGATATTTTTTCCTTATTCTCTGATGTTTTACCTTTAAGAGATCCAAATCCCGACTTGGTATTTTTAAGAATCTAGTAAACAACTTTATACTAGGATGGATTCTGAGAAATAAAATCTGAATTATATTTGTTGTAAGTGTGTTTGATTATTGCTAGTTATCAAGAGTCATCAGAGAATGACCTATATTTGTTCAAAACATTTACCTCAGAGTCCATGAAAAAATTAAGTATGTTTTATGTATTAACTGGTAAAATAATTAAAGAAGTTAAGGACCATTAGTTAACATTAAAATAATTTCACAATTTTGGCATGTCAAAATCTGTGAAAGAATGTATAAAACAGTAAGAATTTGGTGCTACAGAAAAATAAGTGCGAGTTAATTATTCTGCAACATCAAATTTGAATTTCTTTCACGCTGTTTTATCTAACATTTATTTAGGTCTTTATAGAAAACCTTTATGTCTATGATCTCATTTTCCCATATTAAAAAAAAAACACTTAACTTTTGTTTCTTTCATTTATCAACGAAATTTTCCAGACTGAAAAACCCAAATCTCTTTTGCCAAAGTCAGCTGGTAAAGAGTGATCCAAAAGTCTCCAATTCTGGAACCTGAGTTATTTGACACTCTGCATTATGGACCCCTAACTAATTATAGTATCTTTTTGGTCTCTTTAAAATTTCTCTCGATTAGAGGGTTTTCAAATTCTTCAAATAATAATATTCTATAACCAAATCTATGCTGTGGCATATTTTATAGTATATTGTATTAGTTAAAAATATTCTCTATATGTCAGTATATAAGAGCAAGTAGCATCTACTTTTTAAATGGGAATAGCAGTATAATTTGGAGATATGTATCATGAAACAGAGCCTGTTTGAAGAGAATTATATCAAGCTAATCACAACCAAGGAAGAATAGCATGAAACAGATACTGCCTGGAAGGCAGTTAAAATTTATTGGGAAAACTGTATAGTCATCTGTAGTTCCACTTTCTAGAGACAAGCATTACATCCTTCTATTTTTTTCCTATGCATGATTTTGTATATATGGCTATTTTTCTTTCCATAAAAATGGTATTAAACTGTATATACTGTTTTGTATCCTGCATATTTCATATAGAAGTATATTGTTAACATTTTCCCATGTCAATAAATATTCTTCTATGGCTTAATTTCTTATGGCTACATTGTATTCTATATTCTGGATATAACAAAACATACTAACTAGTCCCCACGTGTTTCCAATTTTTAAGTTTTTTCCAGTTTTTCACTATTATAAACAACTACAAAAAATGAAATCATTGTATACAGATTTTTGTAAATATCTCTGATTACATTCTTAGGAAAAAATCCAGAAATGGAGTTTCTAGGTCAAATGTTTGCACATTCTAATAGCTCAATTGATTTAGCCAAATTGTCCTCTAGAAAAAATTTCTCACTTATATCCCCATTAGCATTGCATTAGAATATACTTAAAATTCCAAAGATGTGGGAAAATAGGCAGTCTGGTAGGTAAAACCACCAGTATCTTTTTTTTTAATTGATCTTTTTTGTTTTGAAATAATTACAGATTCACAAGGAGTAAAAATACTCAGCTTTCCCTAACAGTAACATTGTACATGACTATATTTACCAAAACCAAGATATATATTCTGGATCCAAGTTCTTTGTCAGGTATGCGATTTGCACTTACGTTCTCCCAGTTTGTAGCTTGTCTTTTCATTCTTTTAACAGTGTTTCTTGCTGTGAAAGTATTTAACTTTGATGAGATACAATTTCTCTCTTTTTTCAGTCATGTTTTTGTGTTATGTCTAAAGATTCTTTGTTTAACCCCAGGTCGTGAAGGTTTTCTTCTGTTCTCTTTTCAGCGTTTCATGTTTTTCATTTATATGTATTATCCATTTTAATTTATTTTTGTGTAAGATGTGAGATTTAATTTGAAGTTAATTTTTTTTCATTTGGTTGTCCAATAATGGAAGTGACTGATTTTTAAAATCAAACTTTTTACTGATGAAATTTTTACAAAATAAAGTTATATAACCAGCATTTAGATGGAGAAAAGGTCAGTACTAGCACCCCACAACCCCTCTTCATCCAGTCCAATCATTGCTGCTCTCCTCCCTGCCAAGTAACCACCTCCCTGATTTCTGATACCAGAAATGAATTTGATCTGTTTTGACTTATACTTGTTTTAAGTGGAATCACACAGTATGTACCCTTGTTTGGGCTCCTTTTGTTCCAACGTTTTGTGAGATTCATTTGGGTTGCTGCACATGCACTTCTTTCATTCTTACCACTGCATAATATTCCACTGAACGAACATGAGCTTTAGTGTCTACTGCCCAATGGTGTGCCAGTAAGTTTTTAAACAACTGGCTCTAGGGCGGGTGCTGATTTATAATGTTAGCCAGTTCCCATGGTGTAAATACTCCAACTCTGTCCAATTTCAAGCTACCAGTGTGAAATCAGTGGGCTTACAAAATTCCTGGAAATTTAACAATCACTCACTGTGAGCTCCAGTACCCATCACTCACTGCCAAGCAGTTTTCCAAAGTAGTTTGCAGATTTACACTCCTACTCGTAGTGAATGGGAGTTCTAGTTGCTGCCCATCCACGTCTGGCATCACCTGACTCCCATTTTACTCATGCAGTGTGGTGGGTAGTGGGATCACTTTGTGGTTTTAATTTGTATTTCTCTGATGGCTAATGAAACTGAACACCTTTGGTTTTACATTTACTACCTGTGGTGGCTGAATAACCTTGTAATGACACATTTTCTCCCCTTCCAGGAATGGAAATATGGGGTTCATCGTCAAGTTTGGTTCAGATACAGAGAAATACAGCTATAATTTTGCATATCTGAGCCCCTAGTCTGTAAATTTCAACATGCCATCACCACCTCACTGGTATACTAAATCTGTGAATTTATTAGGAAACTTAAATCTTTTTTTGCTCTTAGTTTCCTAATTTGTAAAAATGTGGGTTATGACTCTCTCTGTTTGAGGGATATTATGAGGGTTAAATGAGATGTGTTTAATGATACTTAGCATGTGATAAGCATCCAACAAAACCGTTAAGTAATTATTTTTTCACTATTTAGGGGAGAACTGTCCTATAGCAATACCTCTTTAAGACAGACTATTTCTGAGGATTTTAACAGTACCTGGAATTTTAAATTGACACTGAGGTTCCCAAGTTCTTAGGCTCCCCTAGGGAGCAACAGAGCACAGCAGCTCAGAGCTGGGTCTCAGGAGTCTGCATGTTTGAATCCCGTGTCTGCTTTTTTGCTTGCCTTGCTAGCTTGGGCAAGTTATCTATTTCTCTGTATTCAGTTTTGAAAACCTTATGAAAAGCTAAGCTGGCCATGGGCTGATGCAGAAAGACTGCTTAGTTCGGGAGATACAATGGGAACCTTGAATCTGGTCAAGGACCATAGACGAAAGGTTGACAAACATTTTCTGTAAATAGCCAAATACTATATATTTTATGCACTGTGAGCCATCTCTTTCACAGCTACTCAGTTTTGTATTGTGAAAGCAGTCATAAACAATATATATGCTAATAATAGCACATGTTCCAACAAAACTATTTTTAGATACTGAAATCTGAATTTCATAAAATTCTCATGTGTCATGAAATACTCGTTTGATGTTTTCAACTGTATAAACGTGTAAAGGAAAACACTCTTCCTGTGTATTTCCTTTACTCTCAAAACCTCTACTAACAGAATATTTCACTTCTGACAGTAGGCTTCTTACAAATCAAGACATTCTGTGACACCAGCTTGATGTCCTACAACTCAATTCAGTTCTGCCACTGTCTACCTGGAGATAGCGTCGGATCCCACAGGTTAAGGGTTCAGTCCTACAAGACTGCCCCTCCCACTGCTTCATATGCCAATCTCAAGTCAGATTGCTTCTAAACAACTTGGTATAACCTGGAGCTTCTCATGACCCCCACCTCTGGTTGCTAGAGCTGCAGGCAGAACCCAGGAGAACATTTTACTTGCTAGATTATCACTTCATTATAAAAGAATATAACTCAGAAACAGCCTGATGGAAGAGATGCAGAAGGCAAGGTATATGGGAAGGGGTACAGAGCTTTCTGAACTCTGTCCTTTTGGTCTTTAATGGAAGCTTCACTACACAGGTATGGATCAGTTAAATCACTGGCCATTGGTAACTGATTCAATCTCCAGCCCCTCTCTTCTCCCAGAAGGTTGGAGGTGGAGCTGAAAGTTCCAACATTCTAATCACCTGCTGGGTTCCTCTGGCAACCATCCCGCATCCTTAAGGTTTTTCCAAAAATCACCTCATTCACTTAAACTCAAGTATTGGTTGAAAGGGGCTTATTATGAATAACAAGACACTCCTTTTACCTTTACGGTGCTGAAGCTATTTCAGGAACCAAGCACAAGAGACCAAATATTGTACCAAAAGATTCTCCCAGTGCTCTTATCACTTGGGAAGTTCCTAGGGTTTTAGAAGTTCTGTGAAGAAATGAGGATGTAGACCAAATATGTATTTCTAATTATAAGCCACAGTTATCACAACATGTAAAAACCACTTAACTCAGGAGCCAAACTATGGTTTGTGACCCAGAGTTGGCCAACCCCTGGTGTAGACCAGGTAGAGAGAGAGGCAGGTTGAAAGTATAATGCTAACAGATAGAATTTGGGTTTCTGAGCCTAGGGGAGATGGTTGGGTTTTGTTTTATTTTGTTTTGTTTTGTTTTCATTTAGCCCAGGTTTTGAGTTGTATACTGTTTCGGGGCATGATAAAACTAATTTGTATATTAGGACCCATAAAAGGGAGGCCACTCCAGTGGCCTGTCCCACATCTGTCACATATGTAAACCTAAGTCAGCCTGTACTTATGGGGAAGGCCTGTCAAGGAAACCTCATTTACACCAATCACAATCCTCCAACTTATGTTAGCTAGCTTACCTCACCCTAGAAAATGGGGTCTCCTTGCCAGTCATGCCCTATCTCTGCTATGCCTCTTCTAATGTGCTTTCAAACTTGCTCTTGCTCAAAATCTCTCAGGAAGAGTGCGCCGCTGCTTGTGAGGCTCTACCAATCCATGGATTGTCTTCTCTTGAATAAAGGACATCAACCCCCTTACCAAATTGTATCATTTTTGTCATCTGATAGCAAGAGATAAATCATAAGTATGCATTTGTAATCAAGGAGAACTAGATTTGGAAGTTAGAGCTGGATTTAAATTTTGGTTCCATGCCTTGAGCATGGAAATTATCTGGGATAAGTTACTTAGCTTCTTTGAGGCTTATTTTCTTCATCTGTTAAATGGGGCTAATAATCCTTCCTTTCAGGAGTTTTGGAGAGCTGAATGAAATGAGATAATGTATGAAATGTCATCAGTCTAAAGCTTCACACGCAGTGGGAGCTCAATAGGTGATGGTTAGCATGTTTCTCATTGTAAAAGAAGTGAAATCAGTAATTGGTAAGATCTTGGCGCTGACAAAGAACTGAATATGCCACTGTAAAATATGCCTCTTTCGCATGAGTTATTTTGAGCTGATTTTTTCAAGAAACTGCAAACACAGCAGAAGCTTTGAAAACAGCATAGATTACAATCCTTTTGTAAGGGAAACCTACATTTATAAAGAAAATTTACATTAGAAAGGGGGCCTCTACCAGGATGAGAGCTATACCAGAAATAATTTTTCAGTTGGAGTCTTAAATGCAGGAAGGGCAATTTTTGATCACCAAACATTCCCGCCTCTCACCTGCCTGTAAATTGCCCCCTACCCTTTCCAACATCTTTTGTATTTAGCTGAAGATGGTATTTATGGCAGTGGCTTGGGCCATCTCAGGAGATTTACTCATTTTTCTTGGGTATCTCCCTTGTATATATGACACATACATGTTAATTAACTGTTTTTTTCTCGTTAATCTATTTTTAGCTAAGAACTCAGAATGGTAGAGGGAAAATTATTTTTTCCTCCCCTACAATGCAAAACAGAGTGAAAAGAAAAGCCAAGTGAGAGATGATGGTGGCCTGAATTGAGCTACTGGTAGTAGGAATGGATGGAAGTAGATGGATTTAAGGTATATTTAGGAGGTAAAAGTGAGAGGACTTGGCATTGGAGTTGAGACCTGCAGAAAAGAAAGGAGTTAAAATGGCATTCAGGTATGAGAATGGGCAACTGGGTAGATGGTGGTGCTGTTTAAGTCTAATCTGTTTTACTAATTGGGAAGCCATTTCACTGCCACTTAGATGCCCAGGGCCCTTCATTGCTGTTGCTCTGCTGTCTTACTCATTTCCAGCCTGTATCTGGGATTTGATCCAGCACACCTCCTAGAGCTTGCAAAAGACTCTGGACACTTACAATGGAAGTACCAGACTTCCTGATTTCAAACTACACTACGTTACAGTAATCAAAACTGTGTAGTACCGGTATAAAATCAAACACATAGACCAATGGAACAGAACTGAGTGCCCAAAAAACAACAAAAAAAACCCCCTCATATATGCAGTCAACTTACATTTAGCAAGGGAGCCAAGGATACTCAAAGGAGAAAGAATGGTCTCTTCAATAAATGGTGTTGGAAAAATTGCATAACTACATGCAGAAGAAACCCTGCCATTTGTGACAACATAGATGTACCTTGAAGACATTACACTAGATGAAATTAAGCCAGACAAAGACAAATGCCATATAATCTCACTATGTGTGGAATCTTAAACAAACAAAGAACAAAACAAAAACCTGAGCTCATAGATGCTGAGAACAGATTGGTGGTTGCCACAGGCAGGGAATGGGGAGTGGCTGAAATGAGTGAATGTGGTGTTCACTTCACAGTATACATAAATACCGAATTATCATGTTGTATACCTGAAACTAATATAATGTTATATGTCGAAAATGCCTCAAAAAAATTAAAAAAAGAAAAAAAAAACCCCACAATGAGATGTCACCTCCCACTCACTAAGATGGCTACTATCAAAAATACAGAAAATAACTACTGGCAAGGGTGTGGAGAAACTGGAACTCTTGTTCCATGCTGGTAGGAATGTAAAATGGTGAAGCCACTATGGAAAACAGTATGGTGATTCCTCAAAACGCTAAACATTAAAATTACTGTAAGACCCAGCAATTCCACTTCTGGGTATATACCCCCCAAAATTGAAAGCACAGATGTACAAAACTGAATTTGTACATCTATGTTCATAGCAGCATTATTCACAATAGTCAAAAGGTGGAAGCAACCCAAGTGTCCACTGACAGATGAACAGGTACACAAATTGTGTTATATACATGAAATAGTATATTTTTCAGCTGTAAAAAGGAAAAAAATTCTGGCATATGCTACAACATGGATAAACCTTGAGGACATTGTGCTGAGTGAAATAAGCCAGTTACAAAAGGACAAATATTATATAATTCTACTTATATGAGATATCTAGAGTAGTCAAATTCGTAGACAGTGCAACAGTAGTTGGGAGGACTGGAGAATGTGAAGTTGTTAGGAATGGGTATAGAGTTTTGGGTTATACAAGCTGAAAGAGTTCTGGAGATTGGTTACACAACAATGTGAATATACTTAACACCACTGAATGGTACACTTAAAAATGATTAAGATACTAAAATTTATCTTGTGTATATTTTGCCACAATTTAAATAGAAATAGGACCCTAAATGATCTAGGATAGCAGTGGTTTTGTTCTAACTGTGGTGAGGTGACAAGACCAGGCAGGAAGAAAGCTGAAAGAGAACTCCAGTCAAAGTAGCTGATGGAAGTTGCCAAAGGCATGGGGTGCTAAGCGTGAGGACTACTCTTGTTAAGAAGAACAGAGTGCTCTGGCATATTTCAAAGTGGTTCATCTTCCTCTTCTTCTGCATGCAGAAGCATGAGGGGATTTTTCTTTTGTGTGTGTGTATTTTATCTTTTTTTATTGAAGTATAGTCAGTTTACAATGTTGTGTCAATTTCTGGTGTACAGCATAATGTTTCAGTCATACATATACATACACACATTCATTTTCATATTCTTCTTCATTATAGGTTACTACAAAATATTGAATATAGTTCCCTGTGCTATACAGTAGAAACTTGCTGTTTACCTATTTTATACAGGGGGGAATTTTCCTGATATCTACCGTGGGAACCCAGTCAAGCTCCTGCGGGTAAAACTCATAGTATTGTGGGTACCTTCCTGTGACTGGATTTCCCTGGAGTTTTTAACTCTCAGAGTTGTTAGCACGGGTCCTCCAGCAAATCAGTTACAGTTCAGGTTTCCTACCCTGGCACTAGTTCCTGTGGCATTTTATGTTATCAGAATTTCTGCTCTGCTCTGGTAACTCATGATTTCGTGTCTGTCTCTCCAGTCTTCGGGACAGTCGTTTGCACTATGCCTTTTCTTTTTTTATGGATCCAAAAAGAGCCTATTTTTCAGTCCATTTAGTTTTTTATTTTTAGGAGGGAGTGGCAACTTCCAAGCTCCTGACATGCAAAACCGGAAATCTAAGACCATGTTTGTTTATGTTATCTAATTTGTTTAAATATAGTCATAATGACTAGATTTGGAAATAAATTCTATACTAAGACTGTGGAAAATCACACTGTTCAGTTCTGTTGTCTGTCAATTCTACTGTTGTGCTATTTCGTGTTTATAAGAACTTAGAAGAACCTACATTGTTTGAATGCTAAAATATGATCTCATATTGATCTTAAGTGTTCATGAGGTTTCTCTCTAATGCTTATGTCATCTTACACTTGTTTCACAAGTGATGTTTAAAGTATAAAGATATTGTTAAACTGAATACAAAATAAAGAAGAGTATGGTACTGGCATAAAGACAGACATCTAGATCAATGGACTAGAATTGAGAGTCAAGAAATAAACCTATACATTTATTGTCAACTGATTTTCTACAAGGGTGCCAAGACAATTCATTGGGCAAAAAATAGTCTTTCTGACAATAGTGTCAACTTGTAATCCACATGCAAAACAGTGAAGCCGCACTCCTACCTCACACCACATATAAAAATAACTAGCTCAAAATGTATCAGACCTAAATGTAAGAACTAAAACTATAAAACTCAGAAGAAAACGTAATAGTAAATCTTCATGACCTTGGATTAGATAATGGGTTTTTAGAAATGACACCAAAAGCACAAGCAACTAAAGAAAAAAAAATTGGAATACATCAAAATTAAAAACTTCTCTGCTTCAGAGGACACTACTAAGGAAGTAAAAATATAACACACAGAATGGGAGAAAATATTTACAAATTGTATATCTTCAAAGGGTCTAGTACTTAGAATATATAAAGAAGACTTAAAATGTAACAACAAAATAACAAATGACCCAACTGAAAAGTAAGCAAAAGACTTGAATAGACAGGTTTCCAAAGACAATATACAAATGGCCAAGAAGCATATGAGATGTTCTACACTATTAGATATTAGGGAAATATAAATCAAATCCACAATGAAAAATCACTTCACATCCACTAGCATAATATAATAATGAAAAATAACTAGTGTTGGCTAGAATGTGGAGAAACTGGAATCCTTGTGCATTGCTGATGAGAATATGAAATGGTGTAGCTGCTTTGGAAAACAGTTTGGCAGATCCTAGAAGTTGAAAACAGAGTTACCATTTGACCCAGCAATTCCATTCTTTGGTATAAACTCAAGAGAACTGGAAATTACATGTCCACACAAAAACTTGTAAACAAATGTTACAGCAACATTATTCATAATAACCCAGAAATAAAAACAACCCAAAAGCCCATTAATAAATAAATGGATAAACAAAATGTGTTATATCCATATAATGGAGTATTATTCAGTCATAAAAAGAAATGAAATATTCATGGTGCAATGTGGATGAACCTTGAAAACATTATTCTATGTGACAGAAACCACAGTCACAGAGGAGCACACAGTGTATGATTCTATTCATATGAAATATACAGAACAGGTAAAACTATTGAGACAAACAGTATATTTGTAATTATTGGGGACTAGGGAGAAGTAGTTGGTGATGAAGGAATGGGGAGTGACTGCTATGGGTACAGTATTTCTTTTTAGTGTGATAAAAATATTCTGGAATTCAATTGCACAATTTTCTAAATATACTAAAAACCATTGAATTGTATACTTTAAAATTTTATGGTATTTGAATTATTTCTTTATAAAAAATTAAAAATAAATGAGAATGATATATGTGATTGTCACCATTTTGGACAATGGTTTTATAAAATATAGATAAGAAACTTCTCATGTAGTAGAGTACATTCTGTAAATACATTTTCAATTTAATTATAAATCAAATCAATCACTGAAACATATTTAACAGCAGAAAGATATTTAATATTTGAAACATGAATTTCTCAAGTTTCCTTTTTAAAATGATTCAGAAGTATATCTTATATGTGTCTAGTTTTATAGTTTCATGCATAAGAGAAAAAATGATTAAATTCATACTCCAATGAAGAATTTATTTTATAAAAATCATGCTAGGAATTACTTTAGTTTTATTTTGGTATTTTGGAAACAAAAGACAAGTATGTGCATTTATAAACTGCAGGTGAGTAGAATACCAGTTTACAACATGAACCAAGATGATTTGGGTTTACTGTAGGATTATATCATAATATATAATTCTTTTCATTTGTTTTAATGAATGTACTAATGTTGTGCCAGCAAGATATTAACAACTGTAATTTATTCTGTAAGAAAAAAAGGTATGAAAACTTAATAAAGCAACCATTATAGGAGAAAGATCACAGGGTTTTGTTTCTTGTGAAGTAGTTGTTAATGAATGAACACTAGCAAATTAAATTTTAGTAATATGAGTGTGTATGATAACAGATAACTTCCAATAACCTGGTCATTATAGGTTTTAGCAATTTGTTTTAAACTCCTAATTCTAATATATCCTAATATATATATGTCATATCTCACATATATATCTTATATATTTCATATATAAATTATATATATAGGTAAAATACACATTACATAGAGATATGACTTAACATAAGTTCCATTTGATTCTTTTCCCATTCAGGGAATGCAAATTAATGCTAATGATCTTTTTTTAAGTCTGAATTATTTTCCCCATTTGTCACTCTTTAACCTTTATTCTTCTTTGCATTTATTCATGATTAATTCACTACCAAGAGGCACTAGGATTTTTTTTCACTCTTCCACAATTACAAAGTCCCTTTCAAAAATAGCCAGTATTTATGCTTAGTCAACTTTCAAGGTCTTGCTTTAAAAAAACAATGAAGCATTTGTTTTATGCAATTTCTTAATTCTAGTCTCTAAACTGGAGACTCTAGAGAGCCTTCAGGGTGAAGGACGAAGGAAAGAAAGGCTGATAAATACATTGCTGACTTGTCTGTAGTATAAGATAAGGTGTAAAAGTAAACAAGATGCCAGTAACTGCTGCAGATAAGATGGTGAAGGGGCACTGAGTGGGCTGGCACAGAAAGTAAACAGGGATTTATTTAAGGAACTGTGCATGATAATCTGCACTGTTTTTTGTAATTCCATGTGGGAAGGGAAAACAATTCAACAGCCTTGGGGATCTTGCCTTGTGGCCTTAGGTTGTGGGGAATTGCCTTCATGGGTATGGCTGCCAAATAGATAACATTCAGGAAAAGAATGACTAATCATGTTCGCTACATTTCATTCTCTTACCTTGTGTGAACATGGAGTTAGTTAGGTGCAAAGCTCAGAATTTTATTCTTGGTATTCTATTTGAATTTATTTAAATTTATTGAAGTGTCAAGTCTTTGTAACTTGTGTACCAGCTCCCTTCCTTTTCTATCACACCTGATGTATGTCTAAATATTCTTTTCAAATATTTATGATACATTAAAAATTCAAATTCTGTAAATAAAATAAATATATGTAAGTAAATCCCACCAACAGTCTATTATCAGTAATCTCCATACGTAGGTTTACATTCAATATAACCCATTTACAGAGACTGCTCTATAATCATAGACTTTAATGTTCAAAAGATCATGATTGAAACATTTTAATCAAGACTTTTAAGCATCTAGAGGCTTTTGTATACCAGTTAGCAATTTGCTATTAAATAATGAATTGAAATAACTTTTTGGTAGACTGTGACCAGTGACCTAAGACCTATTGACACTGTTTAGATTCTCTAACTTAGTTCATTAACTATGCTTATATAATTAAGAACAGAAATAAACATTACCTTGCCTCATCCAGTTACTCTGAAAAAAAGTACATAGAAGGCAATTGAACATTGGGTTAAAGATTCATCTTGCTCATGTTGACAGAGACAACAAGAGCCTTAATCTGAACCAACAGATACTGGACTCTGCATCCCAGTCTTCAACTTTGTGTTCCATTTCCTTCAACAAACAAGAGACTAAAACCACCACCATGCAGGGACTTCCTAGCAGGTTTACATTTAGGGATGAAGGGAAAGTACTAGGAGAAAGCTCTTTTCTTCCTGACACTATTTTATATTTTATTTATAGCTTTTTTCTTCTTTCATTCTTTTTCACATATTGTGCCTTTTGTCTCCTTTTCTTTTAAGTTAATCTGCCTTAAATTTTCTTACGCCTTTCAGTTTGTGCACTTAATTCCTTTTGCATTTCTAAAGGAGTAGCTGCTAAAGATTTCTTATTGTTTAATGACATCAAGTTTTATAGCTGCCACAGCTATCTAGTTGCCTCTGTCTGACAGCCCTTAAACTGGTGAAGAGCTTTTTGAAAGATGTAGAGAACAAAACAGCTGAAAATATTTGCCATCCATAGGTGTCCAGGAAGGAGTCCACTGGGATGTGTAGGAAGCATAGCTCCTCATTCTCCGGGGCTGAGAACCCTCCCCAGTCTGTTCTCCATCCAGCTTCTTGGTGCTATTTTCCTGAGCTACTTCTAGCAAATCATTGAAACTGAAGGTGGTCTGGGGCACCCCCAACAACAGTAAGGCAGACTAGTCAGTCTCTGTGACTCCTCCTTCAGATCCCCTCTTCTGGGGTGAGGTAATGGAAGACTGACTAGGGTCTGGGCACTCGCTTGTTGCTCACAATAGTGGATTAACACTGTAAAAAGATCAAATAGTAAATATTTCAGGCTTTGCAGGCCATTTGGTCTCTTGCAACAGAAAACCAGCATAATGTTTTCTCAACAAAGTTTGGCCTTTGCTCTGGAAGATCCACTCATTTAATCACATCATCAACTCTAGTACTGAGATCACAATAACCCCCATCATATCCTGCTCACTCTGTGAGGATATTCTGAGCACCCTTATATCCTCAGTTAGGCCAGTTTTGCCCCTCGGTGTCTTTCTGCTAATAGGTTTGTGTCCATGGTAGTACAAGGTAAGGGGTGGCAGGTACCTTCCTGGGTGTCTCAGTTCCAGGATATGAATCTAAAGTATGATACAGCTGGACATAGCACCCAAATTCAAAGACCCCACATGGGAGCCCTCAGTGTAACCAGTGAGACAGACCCCCTCCCCTTTTTGTCTACAAATTGAGTCCTTAGCTGCCATCTAAGAAAGGTAAAAGTTGGGAAGATGGTTGCCTTTACTCTTTGTGGCAGGAAAGTCCCTGGGATTGTTACTGATGTTGCTGGTGCCCAGTCTGTTACCCTCTTGGGCCTCAAATGCTCATACCTGCTGATGTCCCGCCTGCCAGCAACTGCACTTATTTGCTGACGGCTTTCTCTGGTGGCCTGATCTACACTGCATATGTACCTCAGGCTGGGAATACTGGAGGATTAGTGCCACCCTCAAACCCTGGCAATCTTTGGCTGGTGATTTACTGCTTGCTCTCTGCTACGGGAATAACTCTGAGGAGCATGTTCTATACTGGCTTCCAGAGTATCCCAGTGGCATTAAGATTTCATTAGCCAAAGTGTAACTTCAATGCTGCCTTCTTGGCTCTCTTCCTTTCCCCACTTTTCTCCTAGTACTCTTGGAATCACCTCTCAAATACTTATACAGATCCTTATCTCAGGATCTGCTTCTGGGATAACACACACTAAGACACTTGTCAACTTGTCTGCTGCTCCTTACCTGCTCTGGGCTCATCTTCTCTTTTGTTGGTTCTGAATACACACTGATTCCTGATGCAGGTTTAGGCAGCTCTGCATTGTAAACCTTTAGTAGAGTCTGGCCAGTACTGTGGACAGAGTAGATTGGGTATTACACTGTTGGTCTGTTGATGCTGCCTTCTTGGGTTCACAGAATAAGCCCTCGCTGCATAAGTCTTCAGCAGTGCCCCCAGCTGAAGGCTAGCTCTCTCAGACTTAATTTTCATTTTCTCCTCTGCCTCATCCTTGATGTCTTCCTTCTTTGATCACCCCCATCTCTTAGCAAAGTCCTTGTCCCTCTATTTCCTGGGCTTTTTCCCTTTACAGAAAAGATCGAGTCTCAGTATCTTCTTGTATCTTGCAATGTTGACAGCCTCAAGTTTCCACTGTATGTCATTAAGCTGTCTGCTTTCTGCTGGGCAAGAGATGTGTCCTAGAAGAGAGAGAGAGAGAGAGAGAGTGTGTGTGTGTGTGTGTGTGTAGGCAGGAGGGAGATAAGGAGTGAGAAATTATGGCTGTAACTATTTTTTTTTCTCAAAGTATCTGGAATCTAACTGCACTAACTATGACAGACGGGGTTTGATCACTAAGAAGACTCACAGGAACCAAAATGATCAAGCTTACAAATCTGCAGCTTATTGCAGGAAGGAGATCTGATACAGCACAAGCACAGAGGAAAGATATGCATCACAGCCCAAGGCTGCCTTACAATGAGGGGCCTGGAGAAGTTAGGCCTTTGAGCCAGACATTCTGTCTTTGTAAGGACCACATGTATATGCTTCCTCTCCAGGACCAGTACCAACTGACATGGAACCTTTTGAAACCAGGGAGCCAGAACTGGAGTCTCAGTTGGGGTTTCTTATACCCTGCTGGCCACATAGGCATGCTCTTGCTACATAGCCTTGAAAGCACAACTCTCTGAAATCTCATGGAGACCAGATGCAAATTATCAGTCTCACGGTTATCAATAAACAATGCCGAAAGCTAGAACAGACTGGCCCCAAACTTATCAGACCCATGGTCACAAAGCAACACTATGAATCTTCACAGTTCATGTCTTCATCTGGGGGTCAGTGCCTTGCAGGTACTTTGGCAGAACAACTCTGGTCAATTCCAGGTCTTGCAGAACTACCCCTCACAGCACAGTCGAGCTTCCTGACTTGTGATCAAGGCCTTTTTAGGTCTAGGAATAACTCTTGGTTTGACAGCAATTACTTGCCTTAAAGCATCATATACTTACAGGGACAATCAAAATTCACCAAATTGCAAACATCTGTAATTAACTAACAAGGGGTTGGTATGGATTTAAACAGCTGAACAATCCAATAATATTAGCACAGAGTAGCAGAAACTTTTCCATAGTTTGGACTAACTTTGTAATTGTTTTTGTCTCCCTGACTTACAGTTATCTGCATTTTAAGGTATACATCTATTGGGTGAGAGAGATTACTAATCATCATTCATCAAATCTAAATCTTCTCAGGCCAATTCTCCCCTGTAGGGATAACATCATGAGGGGGCTATAATCTAACTTCCGAACACTTTTGATCAACCACGTCAGTAATACCATAAATTTTATTAGCTTCTACAATATTAACTTTGTCTATGATTTCCATATTATACCATATGGTAATATCATGGAAAATTCCTTTTCTCTGGTTTCATGGTTTGAGAGAGAGTGGTTTCCAGTGAGACGTGTCCCACAGCTGGGTTTATCTGTTCTCCATAGAGAGCCCACTAGCCCTATTTAAAGTTTGTCCAATACCTCTGAGTAATGTTATGGGAAAGGAATAGTGAGCCCTCGGTCATGGCACTAACGTTGTTAAAGAGAACCTCAGTAGGTTGCAATCTCCAATTACAGATTTCCACAGACTGTGTAGCCCAGTTGTCTCCTATGCTGTGAGAATCTCTGGCTATTGGGCCTCAGATAGCCCGGACTCCATCTGATCTCAGATGTCGAAGAACCCAGCTGTGCTGTTACACAAATTCATTCCTATCACTGAGCTTGGACATCTTATCTTGGTGTCTGCTCTGACCGCAAAGCTCATTTTCCTTTGTTGCCCTGCAGTTGTCATCCTTGTCTTTCCTCCTGGAGGAAAATACCATGGAGGTTTCCCATTTGCTCCAGACCTTTCTTTTTTCCTTCAAAATATAATTCCTCATTAAAAGTGAATTTCTCTTCATCAATTACTCCTAGCCCAGCTCCTAATTCTCCTACAGCTCTTATTTTCAAGCTGGCAAAAACTGTTTGATCCACCAGACCTGTTGTTGACATGCAGCACTAACTTCTTACAACTAGGACATAAACCAGGGACACAACAGTGTTGATTCCCTCAGGCTAAGGTCCTGTGAGTAGTCGTCACTGCTAACCAGACTTTGGTTGGATATGCTATAGTACTTCCCACAGTCATCCACACAGAATTCTGGGCTTTTCATTTTCAGGAATGTTAGTCTAAATTCATTTCCTTTCTCAGTGATCCAAATGTTCCAATTGCCCCTCTGCCTCTTTATAGCCTTCCACCCACAATGATGGGGCAAAGAGCTATTTTTACACACAGTGTTTTGACAGATGGAACATGCAGAAGATGAATTTCCACTGTCATTTTCCAGTTCCTTCCTTAAACCATCACCATCAAAATTAATGTCCACGCGACTGTTCATTTACTTTATTATTAATCAGTGTTGTTCAGATTCAACTGGATATGCATTCCCATAGTTTTCTTCCCAACTCAGGTCTTCAGTAATAGCTCCATCCTATGAAATAGGAACCAAAAGACATGGCTGTCAGCCACCTTAGTATTGTTCTGTAGCGTTACAGTCAGAGCTTCCATCTGTTCATCTATTTCGAGGACAAAGACCACTTTCAAAGTTATGTATATGTGTGTTGGGCTGGCTATTCTGCTTACTTCTTGGTGATATAAAAGAGGAGATTTTGACAGAGGCCTTTACCCAAAGGACATTTAATTCAAAGCTAAGAAAGAATAATATTCTCCTGTTCTATGCTTCTCTTAAGGCACCACAATCAAATTAGATTTTTCCCTTCTATAACACCCATTTAGTAGCCTACCCTCTCCTCAGCAACAATTTCAACATTCTTCCATTTGTCACTAATTTAATCCAAACATTTCTCCCCCATGTAGGTCCCTCATTAAGTCAATGAGTGGTTCTATATGGCTGGTAGCAAGATGAGATATTCCAGGATTTCCCATTTAGTCTGTTACCAATTGTAAGGGATCAGAAATGGATAGACAGAAAAAAGGGATTATCTTTTCCATGAGGCAATAAACATTTGCATAGTCAGTTTCAACTTGGCAAGTGCAGGGAATAGATAATTCATCCCATCATCTCTTTGGAATTTTTGTATTTAGGTTTAAATTAATATACAGGCTAACTTTTTCAAAGAATATTACCAGACTTTGGGATCCTTAATAGTAGCTCTAATTTTAGGGACTAACCACCATTGAAAAAGAAAACTGTGGTGAAGTAGGGAAGATTTGTATGTTACCTTCTATAAAGGGTAAACCTTTTCTCCCTAATTCCACTACGAAGTGTAATCATCTATCTAATGGAAATCAATTTTTAGTTCCCCTCATCTTAAGTTGCAAAACACAATGCTGGAGTTTTGTATACCAGCCCTTTGCTTCTTTGTCCTGCCTACCTTCTGAAGCAGGTGTGTTAATTATCCATTCCAGTTTTCTATTAACCCACTACTTTGAAAGCAATAAATAAGTCAACCGAGTGTAATATTATTTTACTTACTGTTGCCTGCATGGGCAGGGAACTGAGGATCTAGAGCTGAAGAGATGTAGCTAGGAAGGTTTAATTTACTTTAAGTTTCTACCAAGTCTGAGGTCAGGAGAATGGGATAGAGTCGTGAGGAATCTCAGTTTGCCTCTTGCTTCATCAGTCTTTCTCCTTTGGGAAACTACGTATTTCTGAAAGACGTGTAGTTTCTGAACTCAGAGGTACTTAACTTTTTATTACCCATATTCTATTCTTGATTTTGAAGTGGATACCTAATGAGTACATGTTAATTAAAATTGTCAAATGAGGATGCTCCAGGCTCAGGTTATGGTTACCAAGTGAAAAAGAACAGTTTTTTTTCCCCTTCCAGTGAAATTATAAAGGGGAAATGTAACCAATTCCTTTTTCCCTTCACTTTAATAAATTTAAAGGCACTGCAAATGAAATTAACAAATTAAAATGGTATGAAGTAATAGAAATGTCTTTATAATTTAATCACACGATATAGAAGAAATATATAGGAAGTATTTCAATGTAATTTCTGAATGCACAATTTCATTTATAAAATATGAAAATGGGATAGACTGGGATTTCAAAATTGTAGAACAGATAAACAAGATTACACTGTATAGCACAGGGAAATATACACAAAATGTTATGATAAATCACAGAGAAAAAAATGTGACAATGAGTGTGTATATGTCCATGTATGACTGAAAAATTGTACTGAACACTGGAATTCGACACAACACTGTAAAATGATTATGAATCAATAAAAATGTAAAAAAAAAAAAAGAAAATGGGCACAGGTAATTTATGGTTATAGATGTCAGGATAAAGCTTATGCATGAGCGTTGAGTGACTATATAAGAGAACTTCTGAGATACTTATTTCTTGATTTGGGTGGTGGTTATATGGGTATGTTCAATTTGTAAAAATTAATCAATTATACATCTATGGTTTAAGTACTTCATTCAGTTATGCTTTGTGTACTTTAGTTGTGTATATCATACTTAAAAAGTAACAAAACAAAAACAAAAAGTAACAAAACAAAATGAAAATGCAGCCTTAATCCTCTAGCAAGTTATTTCTATTAGGAGAGACAAGCAAGAAAACCTCCATTTCTGTTTCTCTTCATCCCTCTGTACAGATTCGTATTCCCATTTTCATTTGGACTCATTTTCTTTCTTCCTGAAGGACTTCCTTTCACGTTTCTTGTAGTGTTAGTTTGCTGGTGATAAATTCTTTCAGTTTTTATGTATCTGAAAATTTATTTTGCCTTTGTTTTGGAAATTTTTTTTTCCTTAGGTACGGAATTCTAAATTGATGGTTTTTTTTTTCTTTCAGCCCTTGAAAGATGTTGGACCAGTTTCTTCCTGCTTACATTGTGTCTGATGAGAAATCTGCTGTCATCAAAAAAAAATCTTATTAATTTTATATGTAATTCCCACCTCCATCCCCTCGCTGCTCTTAAGACTTTTTTAAAAATACTGCTTTTGAGTAGTTTGATGTGCACTGTGTAGTTTTCTTCATGTTTCCTGTGTTTGGGGTTCGCTGAGCTTCTTGGTTTACAGTTTTCATCAAATTTTGAAAGCTTGTGGCCATTATTTCTGCAATGTTTTCTCTGTTCCCTCCTTTCTCCTTTCCTTCAAGGACTTCTAGTAGGCATTTATTAGGCCACTTGAGGTTGCCTTACAGCTTAGAGATGCTCTCTTAAATTACTTGAAAAAAATTCTCTTTTAACTCTGTGTTTCATTTTGGGTAGTTTATATTGCTGTATGTTCAAGTTCACTAATCTTTTCTCCCACAATTCTGATTTATCATTAATCCTTTCTAATTGTATTTTTAGTTCAGATATTTTAGTTTTCATTTTTAGAAGTTTGATTTGGGTCTTGTAAAAACTTCTATATCTTTGTATATCTGTTTAAAATATGGAATATAGCTATAGTAACTGCTTTAACGTTAATTCTATGTCAGTTCTGAGTGGTTTCAATTGATTGATTTTCCTCTGCATTATAGGTCATATTTGCCTGCTTCTTGGCTTGCCTGATAATTTTAAATTGGATTCCAGACAATATAAATTTTACCTTGTTGGGGACTGGATATTTTTGTGTTCTATAATATTCCTGAGCTGTGTTCAGAGCTGCTGTTAAGTTACTTGGAACCAGCATGACCCTTTCAGATCTTGCTTTTAAGATCTGTGAGGCAGGGTCCAAGCAATATTCAGTATAGAGCTATTTCTGAGAACTAAGGCAAGACTATTCTGAATATATTACCCAAAGCTCCATGAATTATGAGCTTTGTCAGTCTGGCTGGGGGGAACAAATTCTATAAGTGGCTCCGTGTGACTACTGGGTACTGTTCCTTCTAATCTTTTCAAGTGGTTCTTCTTTCTAAGAACATTTCCTCATATACTGTGTTGCTCAGTACTCTGGTGTATACTTGCGGAAGGTCCTTTGCAATTCTGCAGCACAGAGCTGGTACTCCCTGACTCTCAACTCAATCTTCCCATCTCAGGGAATTTGCTTGGCTGCTCCTGGATGCCTCTCTCTGCTCTGTGCCCTCTCTCAAGACAGTAAGCTGGGGCAACCGCAGGGCTTATCTCATTTTCTCCCCTTCCCTCAGGGGTCACTGTCCTTCACTGCCTCATGTCTAGTGCCTTGAAAATCATGGCTTCATATATTTTGTCCAGTTTTTTAGTTATTGCAGATAGGATGGTAAATTCAGTCCCTGTTAATCCATCCTGGTCAGAAGGGAATATTTAACTGGATCTATATCATCTCATTTGAGCCCAATTTCTTACCTATACAGTGTATCAGTTTTTTAAAAAATATATATTATAGAATATTGCTCTATTAATAGGAGCTGGATGAATCGCATTAAAATGTTTTATGTTAAACATTTCACTGTCTTTTGGAAATACTTTTTCAGTGTTAGTTAAGGGGAAACTGTTACCACAAGTTTGCTTTTATCAAGAATCAGGAAGTACTATGAGATCAGCTTTAGATTTAAAAAAAAGTTACGCGTGGGAGACTATTTTAGGTATTCGACTGGGAAACACACTTGTCAGAACTGTCTTGCTGGCTTTGTTTGCTGTATTGAGTTTCTTTATCATTTGATGTGATGTTACCTACTAATGATACAAATGCTTTGCCATTAAACATTCGCATTACTTTAGCATTTTTAATGAGCTTACTAGCTTTTGCTATAATGCTAGGAAATGCTGTGGTCATTTTAGCTTTTGTGGTGGACAAAAACCTTAGACATCGAAGTAATTTTTTTTTCCTTAACTTGGCCATTTCTGACTTCTTTGTTGGTAAGTCACATATCTTTAAGATAATATTTTATAATTTATTTCTAAAACCTTAAGATAAGCTTTTGTTATTTCAAGGAACTGTATGAAATTTAGGACTACTAAAAACTAAAAGTTTAAGGATTAAAGTTCAGGGGATGCTCTACGGTACTGTATGAGAATGTTACATATGTGTAAATCAGCTTCGTAGGGGATTTTTCATCTGAAAACAGTTTATTTTCTTTTTTAGAATAAAAGTAAGTCCATAATTGGATTAGTCTAAGTTACTCGCTTCTGAAGCTATTTTCCTTGTATGTTTAGGTTTATAAGTATTCCTTTTTAAGTGAGCACAGTTTCCTTAGTATCACAATGTTGGAGTAATAGGATATAATGTATATACTGGTAGTCAGCACAGTCAGAAAATGGGATATTCAGGTCAATTAAATAGTATAGCTAGTAATACTATTTTATGATATGGTTTAGAATGTTGTAAAACACACCTAACACTAAACAATCTTGCGTGTAATATGGTATCTTAGCATTATATAATTGTAAGAGATCATAGAAATCAAATTACTCTTTCTTTGAAAACATGTACTTTATAATTTTTTATTGCCTGATGATTTTTTTAAACAATGCTTATCATAATAAGTAAATGTGCAGAAATGTCAACTGATGATACTGTTTCATAGGAGCTTCTAGTCATTGTCTGTAGCTGCAAAATGCTTGCATTTATGTTAAAATGGAGCAAAACTCACAGAATATTTAGTTTATTCCTGGGAACACAGTGGCTGCTCAACAAGTGTTAGTCCCCTCACTCTTTTGATTTCTCTGCCGGTAAGTGTCAACTCAAATCAAGGTCACAAATGTTAGCAGAGTACCTACCATATGTAAGTACTATTAGGTACTAAGTATGATTAGATAATGAGGAGATATAGAGAAGACTAAGTTAATCTCTCTCTTCAGTAAAGTTTCAATACAGTAGAGTACACAAAAGAAGTTCAGAAATGACCATAATAGGTTAGGGTGACATGAGAACCCACAAAGACCTACTAAGTGCTATGGGCACTCAGAAGGAAAAGCACATTTGGTTAGTGGGTAGTGGCCTCTGAAATGAACTTTGAAGGATGGGTGGTGTTTCCATAGGCAGAGAGGGAGAGGAGAGAGTATTCCAAGAATCAATAAAGTCATACGGGTAGATAATCATGCACACCTTCCTAAGTGTGAGCTCCAGGTGGCTAGTGCGTGAATGAGCTGTCTGGGAACAGTAGAGGGTGAAGCTGGAGTAGCTGGAACTTATACAGTGAAAGCCCTTGAATACTAGTGTGAGTCTGGATTGGAGTTTATTCAGCAGCCAATGTGGAGAATAAGCAGATGGACTGAAGCTTTATCTTAGATGTATCAGAAGAAATGTAGTAGGTGGGAGAAGCTGGAGCAGGGGACAGCTTGGTTTCAGGGAGAATCCTGTAGTAACCTAGGCAGAAGGTAGTGGTGAGGCTCTGAGCTACGGTGAGTGTGGAAAAGAAGTCTGGGAGGCAGGACTGCAGGGTGGGGTCAGGCAGGAGAAAGAGAAAGATGAGTTAAAGACAGGGTTCTGGGGACCAGAAAAGTACAGCATTGCTCGTGGAAATAAGGAACATTTGAGAAAACAGCTTATTCTTTCGATATTGCGGTGATAAAAGTTCCGGAGGAAACTTCTAGCCGGAGAGATTGATTTAGGAATCCTGATACAGAAATGACAGGGTCACAGATAAAAGTGGCTAACCAATATAGAAGTATTAATAATGCAACAAACTCCCCATTTCTCTCCTCAGTCTCCTCTAGATAACCAACATTAACAACTTGGTGTAGATTCTTCCACATCATTCGCTTCGCTCACATAAACATGGATAATTACATGAGTATATTTATGTGAATAGAGAGAACAGTCTTTGTAAATATATGTATTCCTCTCCGTGTCCTTCACAGAACTGTACAACTTTTTGATGACACTCAGAACTTAAAAATTGATAATGTATTTTGACTATCCCAAAGGCTTCCTGGATACATGATGGTAAGGAGGGATGGGGTAAAACTGTACCTAACTGAGAGAGTCTGAAGCCTGAAGCTTTTGAACAAAGATCGTTCTAGATAAGAACAGCGTGTTTCTGTGTATAGCGCAATGTCAGCATCACTGCAGCGCCACTGTCGTGGGCTTGAGTACCACAACATACAGGTGTGGTTTGTCTCGGAGAAATGTCCCTGCAGTCGTGATGATTTAGCAGTCCTAGTGGCCTGCCTTCATCAGCAGGTGGATGGGCAAAGAAATGGCTTTGCTCCTGATGAGAGCAACTGAACACAGACTGGAATCTCTCTTAACCCGCCGGTCTCATCCTTCATGCGTTCCCTGCCCCTGCCAGCTTCATTCAGAGGTCCACTTATCTAATGCAATATTCAGCATGACGGCACTTAGTCTGAGTGTTTGTAACAAGATTTGAGTTTTGTGTCAACACTATTCTTTCTCCTTTGCCATTCTTGAAAGTGTGCCTTTCAGCTCTGAGTCTGTGGGACCTTGTGGCGGTGGTGGTGGGCCAGGGAAGAACTTGCGAATTTTTCTGTCACCGTAAGATAGCAATTCTTAATATTTGAGGTCATGACACCCAGAGCTCTAGGACCATGTGGCGATGCCAGAGCAGATGAGAGCATGACATGTACTCAGCATGGTGGACTTCCTGGCTGAATGCTATCTTCTCACAGGTTTCAGAACTGGCCTCTTGTCGAATATCTAAATTTGTGGCACCTGAGCAGCATCCCAGGCTGCATTTAGTGTTGAAAAGCAAAGATTTATTGAGGAAAAATTCCAGCACCAGCTACATTGATATAAA
The DNA here is from genome assembly GCF_048564905.1 of Vicugna pacos. NCBI lineage: Eukaryota > Metazoa > Chordata > Mammalia > Artiodactyla > Camelidae > Vicugna > Vicugna pacos. Next base: position 18,437,057 of record NC_133010.1, on the reverse strand, counting down.
TATATCTCATCTGTACACTGTTCCAGGAAAAAAATATACTATTTATATGTATATTGATATCTATAAAATTGATATCACGTGACTAAGGTTTCCATCTATGGGTACCTTTTTCACATCTACACTTGTGTGGGCATTTATGGCCTATGTGACCATGTGAGGATGGTCCAGACAGGATCCTCAAGGGCAAAAGGTAGTTGCTGCAGGCAGAGTCGGAACCACATTTTCAGGATGGTAAAGTTTACTTTTAGTATAGGAATACATCAGAGGTATTGTGGGTTTGGTTCCAGACCACTGCAATAAATTGAGTATCAAAATAAGAGACACATGAATTTTTTGGTTTCCCAGTGCATATAAAAGTTATGTTTGTACTATACCATAGTCTACTAAGTGTACAACAATATTATGTCTAAAAAACAAATTAAAAAATCCTCTTTTGCTAAAAAAAATTCTTACCATCATCTGAACCTTCAGTGAGTCGTAATCTTTTTGCTGGTGGAGGGTCCTGCCTCTATGTTGATGGCTGCTGACTGATCAGGGTGGTGGCTGCTAAAGGCTGGGGTGGCTGTGGCAATTTCCTAAAAGAAGACAACAGTGAAATTTGCTTCCACTTAGTTTTCTTAGCGAGATGATCACCTGTCTGAAATGTCAATACAGTTGAAAACCCCTACAAAGCCAAAGGAAAGGGAGCCCAGTTTAGTTACTTTTTACAATGAAGCAGTTTCTGTGCTCAGTTGAATCATTCAGGTATTTGTTCAGTGCAGGGTAGCAGTTAAAGTCAGGGGTTCTGAAATCACACTGTCTGGTTTCAAATCCAATTTTTCACTTACTTGGGGTAAGTGTCTCCTTTTTGAGCTTCGGGTTCTTTATCTGCTAATTCAGCATGGTCTCTACCTCACAAAGTTTCTATGGAGGTTAAACGTGGCAATATATGTTCACAACACAATGTCTGGCATATGGTAACTGCATGACATGTATTAGTTGTTATTAATTTATTTGAGTTAAATGTGCGAGCCATTGCTCAACTCTAGATGTGGTGAAGAATGCAAAAACCAACTTCCAACATGGTCCCAATCCTTGGGAGAAACAAGTTAACAGATGATGACCATATAAAGGAGGATGTATTTGTTCATGAGGGACAGGAGAGGCAAGTGACAGAGGGGTCAAGGGACAAGGAGGAGGTCATTTTTTGAACTAAGTGAAGAATGAGAAGGAATTAAATTGACTTCTCAGTGGAAGAGAGGACATTCTAGGAAGAAATAATGCATTGGCAAAGGTAAAGAGACGTGAGCATGAGGGATGTGTCTGGGGAGAGGGTGGCCCATCCTGTCTGGCCTGGAGCATGAACACAAAGATCATGTGTGCTATATATGGCTGGAGATACGGGTTGGGGCCTGAACTTAATCTGGAAAGTAATAAGGAGCCATTGAAGGTTCGATGCTTGTGACAGCTATTTAAAAAATGGTATTTTAAGAATGTACAGGAGGTCAGTCCTGAGTTTACTAATGAAATATCATGAATTTCTAAATTGTAATCAAGCCCTTTTTGATCAATTCAGATACACTGTTGTGTATCTTTGTCTCTTCATATTCATTGATATGTGCTATTTTTTTAACCCTCACTATTTTACCTGTATAGGTGTGATCTCCATTCCTTTGTACATCCCTCACACTCTGTTTGACTGGAAATTTGGAGGTGAAATCTGTGCATTTTGGCTCATCGTCGACTATCTTTTGTGTACAGCATCTGTGTATAATATTGTACTCATCAGCTTTGATCGATACCAGTCAGTCTCGAATGCTGTAAGTAAAAAATTAATGTATCCTCCTTAGACGGTTATATACTTGCACATTTTGAGTCCCTAAGCAAAAAAAAAAAAAAAAAAAAAAGATTTAGTTGACAAACCTTCGAGGAGCCTGACTACTCTTTCGTTATCTGGCATTAAGTTCTCATCGGCCCTTAGTGAACATTTTCTGTGTGTGATTTTGCTAAGTCACTTCTGTATGTGCCCCTAAAATGGGAAGGTGTCAAACAAAGTCCAGGGCAAGTGTGGGACGTGGTATACTGAGTCCACAGTAGATTGGATATGCATGAGGCTCACAGTAGGTTTTTCAGTTCAACTCCTTAGACAACTTGAGACCTGAATGTTCTCTTCAAGATGGAATTTGGTGGGCAAGTAGAAAGATTCCCAGACTTCTGAATGTCATGAGAAAATCAATTTTGAATGACCAAAGGAAAAGACAGTACACAGGGAAGTTACAGCCTGTACAGTGCAACTAACCAGAAACAAATCAGTGCCAGTTTAGGATCCATACCAAGGAAGTCTGAACTTATCCAAGATTTGGAATAGCTTCATCAACTCGTTAGTGACAGCACTTAAGCAAGCTAAATTTATCAACAAGAGAATGAAAGAGAGAATAAGGCTGATATTAGTAAGGACAGAGGATGGAAGGGGGCCATGCAAATACAGGACAATGATGTGAAATCTTTGAGGCCTAGATGGGAAACTTCCTTCACTCCTGAGTCCCAGGGACCCAAATCTGTGGGGAATTAGTATGACAGGAGTTTTGCTAAGGACTAGTATACAATGACTCAGTACACGCTTTATCTGTGAGGAGCATAGTAGTCTGGTATGGAGGCAGATCCACAGACAAAGGGGCTAAGAGTGATGCTGGAGGCACTGCCAGAACAGTGACAGCTCTGGCCTCGGAGGACTGCACAGCTTGGAGGCAGACAGGGTTGGGAGAGTGTATCAGATAAGGCAGGGACAAACTGCCATAACAAAGAGATTCCGAAGTGCTGAGACTCAAACAAGATAGAACTTTCTTTTTCTCTCATAGCACAGTCCAGGAAGAGTGGGAGGCTCTGCTCCAGGAACTCAACCAGGGACCCAAGCTCTGTACCTGCTAGGGCAGGGATCAGCAAACTTTTACTATAAAGGGACCTATATGGTCTCTGTTGCAACTGCTCAAATGAAACTTTCTTATCCAAACAGGTGGTGGGTCACAATTGCTCCTAAGCCCTAAGTCATTATGCTCCTCTGCATGGTCAAAGACAAGTTGTTGTCACTTCAAGTTCTAAAAGGAAGGACAAAAGGTAGAAGTCCAGGGGATTTTCTTTTAACCAAGTAGTGCAGAATCACACAATCATTTCCACTCACATTTCACTGGTGAAATTTAGTCACATGGTCTTACCTTACTGCAAGGGAAGCTGGGAAGTGCGTCCTCTAACTAAGCTGCCATGTGCCAGGAAGAGGTGGAGAGTGGATGTGGTGAGATGGCCAGACACTTGGCATTGGATACTTCATTGGCGCCAGAGTTCACTGCAGTTTGTACTGGACAAACTATGGAGAGAGCGCAGATCAGTTTGGATTAGCAATTCAGATGTCTATAATCTCACATTTTTCAAACAGCAAGTAGTAACCTACTACTGAATCATCAATTCAGTTTAGTAAGTTGTGATGTCACTTTTTTTAAGATGAAAAAATATGGAAAGGAGACTTTTTAAAATTAGAGTATATCAGTAACTTATGCACAGTAAAGTATTGCTTCATGAATACTTTTATCTGTATACTTGATAAGGAAATACAGTGTATTTTTTTTTACTTTAGGTCACAGTCAAGATGTTTGAAAAGCAGTGCTCTGATTCATAATGTTTCCCATTTGTACTTAAAAATTTTCCTTTCTTTCTGGGTTTTCTTTTTAATCTCCACTGGGTGTTCCTAGTTAGTGTTCACTGGAACATTTCTTCACTGAATGTCCAAGCTCTTGCTCTTGAGTCAACCTCAGGTTTGTGTCAAGGTCAGGGACAGCTTGCCCAGTTAGAAAAAGGGCTTAGAAATTATAGAGTCGAGGTGTGATGTCCAGAGAGAAAATGGGTGGGTTTCTTTCTTGGCCTTGCCCTGAGAAATTCCCCAAACACTGCAGTCTATAGACTTGGTGAGGACTGGGCCAGCTGGATCCTTGGTCCCTAGAACACAGCACAGAGTCAAGCATGTAACATGTGATCCACATGTGAGTGTATGAATGCTCGCAGGCATACTCAGGCAGCACTCGTGCCTTTGTTGGTTAAGAGCTCCAACACAGCTGTGTGAGGCCAGAAGGAAAGCTTCAAAGATCACAAGAGCTGGTAGGAAGTGGTCATGGGGAAGCTGAGCTCTTGCTGCAGCTGAAAGTAGAGGAGACAGTGTGCTAGAGCAGGGCGTGAGCTGAGCTTGGGAAATGGAAACCTGACAGTAATTTGGGAAAGGAAGGCTTGATGCAGAGGCAGGGCATGGCAGTCACTTAGAATGCCCTGCAATCCCATCTCACTATTAACACCAGCAAATTTCAGGTGCTGCTCTGCCTCACAAAATAAACCCGACTGACAGAATGGTTGGGTATCTTATTGGGGTGGGGAAGGAAGCAGGGTAAAAGGTATCATCCTAAATAATGGACATATTCTGTAGTGGGTGAAACTGGGCCACTGATTAATTGCAAGGGGGGCATGGGCCTGGATTCAAGCAATGCTTGAACTATCTGTGTGTCAAAAAGGCTACCCAGAGATGAAGACACTGGCATCATCTTCTCAATTCCCTTGGATGTCCATTATCTCATTTGACCTTATGCATAATAGAAAAGAGATCACTTTCCAGCATATTGCATCATATCATTACAAAGGTTGAACAGAGACATTAAAAAACTAAATACAGTTTTATGACCATCAGGGTACTGTTATCATCTTTCTAATCATTAGATATAGTGCAGATATATTAATTAGTGGCATGATAAGCAGAAGGTAAAAAGCACATTGTACATGGGAGCTTGTGGTCAGCACCATATGCATTTTAGCTTAGCCTCTGAAATACCAGTGATTTGGGGAAAAAAAGATAAAGGAAACCCCACTTCTCTGTAGTTTTTAAAAACACTTTTTAAAAAACAAAAAACAAAAAACAAGCCTCCTTTAACATCTAGCCAACTGGTGATCCTTCCCAGCATATACAATCCATCAAAGACAGACAGTGCTGGGTAGTGTTACATCCTTTTAATAAAAAAAGGGAAACTACTTTAGAACAACAATTAAGAATTCACAGAGAGAACAGTACTTGAGAGACTGAGAAAAGGGAGGTGAGTTCCAATTTCCTGGGTAAATCATTTCCTTTCTCTTACATGATGAAAGCAGAGAAAGTGGCTGGCCACCTCTGTTCTGGTACCATTTTTATCGGTAGAAACATCTGTAGAAAGAAATGACTTAGTCATGCTCAGTAACACTGCAGTACCTCCCCACAGCTGGTTTATACTTCTTTGTGTGTGTGTGTGTGTCATCTTGTGGGAGTTCTTTCTCCTTTTGACCTCACCTTGAAGTCTCAGCATAAGCTGCAGAGTAGATGCTTGCTGAATACTGGATTCAGAAAAGCCAGTGTTTCTCAATTTTTTTTTGACTGTGACTACAGTGAAAAAATGCATCTTACACTGTGATTCAGTTTACACATTTCTATGTGTATCTATCTTCCCAAAGCAAAATTTCCATCATACGATACTTATCCTTATGATGTGTGAGGCATTCTGACATTGACTATTCCAATTCATTTTTAAAAAATGCTGCTCGTGACGCAGTCGGCAGCTTGAAAAACACTGTGAAAAGGTGCTCCCAGTTTCACTTAATAGTCCAGATGAGTGTCCGTGGACTGGGAAAAATTGCTTTCTTACATAGATATTGACCTTGACATTTTATACAGTGTCAGAGGTTTAACCTCGAATCACTAACAAAGTCTACTTTTGGCCCAGGCTCCCTCGAAATTGAACCCTCTGCCTTGGCTCACATCTTATGACCCACATCCAGTTAACGTCCCTGACTTGTACATCCCTGAAACTTCTGAGGGCTGATAGTATGTGTTGTACAATCAATATATGCTCACTATATTGAAAATTATTTGCTTTCCTTTAGGTATCTTACAGAACTCAACACATGGGGATCTTGAAGATCGTGGCACTGATGGCAGCCATCTGGGTGGGGGCCTTCTTAGTGCATGGGCCAATGATTCTTGCTTCAGAGTCTTGGAAGGATGAGAAGCGGGGTTGTGAACCTGGATTCTTTTCGGAATGGTATATCCTTGCCATCACGTTATTCTTCGAATTCCTGGTCCCGCTGTTGTTAGTGGTTTATTTCAACATGTATATTTACTGGAGACTTTGGAAGCGTGGTAATCTCAGTAGGTGTCAAAGCCGTTCTGGACTCACTTCTGTCTCTTCTGGTAGCCGTGGACGTTCATTCAGGTGTGGACTGTTTTCAAGGACGTCTCTTCCTGAACTGAAGGAAGCAGCAGCATCCCTCCATTCCAAGGGGCCGAGAAGAAAGAGCAGTGTCTTGTTTTCCTTAAGAACCCAGATAAATAGTACAGTTGTTTCCAAAACGGGCTCCCTTTCCCTTTCAGATTCTCTAGCTCCTCACCAAAGGGAACATCTTGAACTACTCAGAGTCAGGAAATTGGCCAAGTCACTGGCCATTATCTCAGGTGTTTTTGCCATTTGCTGGGCTCCCTACTCTCTGTTCACAATTATTCGTTCGGTCTACCCTCTAGATCAGCGTCCTACAACAGCTGCAACAGCTGTGTACGAGTTCACATTTTGGCTTCAGTGGTTCAATTCCTTTATCAATCCTTTTTTGTATCCGCTGTGTCACAAGCGTTTTCAGAAGGCTTTCTTGAAAATATTTCATATGAAAAAGCAATCCATACTATCACACAATCGGTCAACGTCCTCTTAAAGGTAATCTTCTTGCTTATGTAAGTTTCAGTCTTACTTTCATCTAAATGAATTTGACCTGGCTTTCATCTTTCCCTATCCACTCTACCAAAAAAGTCCATAAAATCATAATGCTTGAAAATTAAAAAAAATATCAGAAGTCAGTGGAAAATTATTCTGGTGAATAGTAACAGTATAATAAGAAATTCATATTTTTGTAAACTCATAGCCACAAAAGCACTGTATTTTTCTTAGTCATTACCTCTTTCTTGTCTTTAGGATCTTAAGATAATGTTGTTTGTGAAAAGTCAAGAGTTTTAGTTTTCTTTCTACATTCAGTGTTTGCTACAGTCTTAAGTGAATTTCCCTTTTTGTTTTTTTTATAGCAATGAAAACTCGTCACATTTTAAGATCATTCCCTAAAGTATACAACAGGAAAAAGAGCTATATTGTACTCTTTTTGTGGGGTAGGAAGCTCTGTTATGGTCATTGGGCAGGTGAGTTGGGGTTTGAGTTGGCAGGGAGTGAGGGCGTCCAGATGGAAGAGCAGAGGGCATGTGTACTTCCAGAATCTCTATTCCTGATCCCAGAAAAGAAGGAAGTGTGGGATGAGGGAGGAAAGAGGAGATCACTACAGCTCTCAAGGTCCTCAGTGAAGTTATCTGGAGGTCCTGGGAAACACAGGATGGGAGTGTGAGTGACAGGCAATGGTCACCAATGGGTTGAAAGGATGGCTTTCCCTATTCCTTTCTGCCCCTTTTCTCCCAACTTCCACATCAGCTAAAACTTCTCTATGAGAAAATATGGAAGAAAAAGAAAGGCTAAGAGATGCAAAAGGACTATATGATTAAACCTGATGTACCTGGTGAAATGTTCACAGAAATAGTACGTGTCAATAATTATGAATAAAATATGTTTCTGTGTTTGCTGTTTTTAACTTGTGTGCTCAGTGTTTTACATTGCAGTGTTCAGAGAGATTCCTTTATTATTATTATGCAGTTAGTGTAGGTTGTACCTTATTGATGAGTCACATTTTATTAGTCTGCTGACATTTTGTTCTTTTTGTGATTAATTTTTTTTACAGTACTCTTTGTCTTTGTCATAACATTTCATTTTTATTTCATAGTTAATTTCATCTCTTCTATAAGGTTTTATCAGTGTTTCTTCTATAACTTTTTAAAATTATTATACAGGTTAGTCATTTCCATATTTCTTAGACCTTTTAAACCTTTGATTAATTTCAAACACTAAAATATGAAAACCTTTTAAGTATATCATAAATGCTTAGAAATGTACATGATTTTTATATACACTTATGCCTTACATTAAGTTAAAAATGGAAAATAGATATTTAACATTCAATTGTAATTTGAAAATATGAGAAATAAACCCTCATAAATATGCAAGTTTTTATAAAGTTGTTACTTGTCAGCTGTTGGTTTTAACATTTATAAGCCAGTAGTTGTGTGGATTTCATCTGATCATTAGAGGCTTCAATATTCATCGAACGGAGTGGCCTCAGGAAGACTTTTCCCAGTTGAACCTTGGGGGAAACATGCCTAAATAGTCATATAGTATATTCTAAAATATAGAATATATAATATGTATTGTATTTCACTCAATCCAAGATGCCATCAATGTAAGACATACCGACACTGTAAAAAAGAAAATGCTGCAGACTGTCTATGAAACAATACTTTAAAAATCACAGTTATAACAAGTCTTATTCTGATTCCAGAATTGTTGAAAAGTGAGCAATGTGTGTTTTAGAAGTGATGAATATGATCCAGGTATGATAAATGAACAGAATAGGGCTAATCTTCTATGAAATGAGAGTTTGAATAAAATATTTCTGATGATACTTCCATGTGTTCATTAAACAAATGGGTATTAGGAGCCTATCATGTATTAGCTATTTATTATAAAGATGTCAGTGAGCCTTGCCAATAAGATTTAGACTCCCTGGGGCAGGAATACTACATTGGGGTTCTCTTAGTACAATGTACCCCACAGATACTTACTGAAAAGGCATGCAATAGGCATTTTCCTTAAAAAGGGAATGTCAATCCCAGTCTTTAATCCAAGTCTTTTAAATTTGCACGGAAGGAACTTCAAAATGTTTTCCATTATAATTAAAATAATTTTCACTTATAAGAAAAAAGACAATAATTAAACAATTCCTTTACCCAAGCAGCAGCCACAATTATTAGTTTGGTGTAGATGTTTCCAGAGAAAAGAAAGATATAATTCCATTTTCTAGAAATACATGTTTGTATATCTGAACTTATACCTAAACTTCAAGATATCCTCAGGTTAGGCTTTTCATGAAAATGAAAGCTCCAAATCTAGTATGAGTAATTACTATCCTCCAGTCCCAAATACAGCTGGTTTATACAAATTTACTAAAATTTAAAGATATTTAATTTTAAATTATTTTAGAATACATATTTTTAAAAATTTAAAATATTTATTTGCTTATCATAAATCTGGACCCAACTACACTGGCGTAACTGGTAAAACATTCTTAAGAATATTGTTTCCTAAGTATTGGCTTCAGTTGGCCCGTATAGAAATAGATTCAAGAAGAATGAGACAGATTTAGGGATATAAATGCCAATTATGAATGATACTTTAGGTATAGTCTTTTTATGAGTCATGAGGACTTTAAATATTAATAACTGAACAATCACAACTATTTAACAGAACTGCTTTTTGTGGCTTTTTGGTAACTACCTTCTTGTAGCAAGGATCTTGAGATTTGAAGCAGCTGGTTTTCACATGATTTCAGAAAAAGAAATTCTCACATACAAAATAAACATTTTGTTTTAATAATTATTATCAGTATCAGTCAGGGTTGTGTCAAGTTGTTTCAAACAGAAGGAATTTAATCAATGCAGGATATTGGAAGGCTGAAAGAGCAAGAAGTAGATGTTTATGGAATCCAGAGATTAATAATTTAAGAAAATGACTACCATCTTTAAGTCCAGAGAGAATAAAAGAGAAGAAGTAGTGTTATCAGAATCTAGGATCTTGGAGAAGTCCCTTGGAGAAGGCCTGATTAATTCCTGAGCCCAATGGTAGAGCTAGGACAATCAAAGGGGTGGGACCAGTTGGTGCTCAGGCTGCCACTGGGGTGTGGGGTAGGGCAGCCATGGCTACTGCTAGTACCTCTGATGGGGCACAGCAAGGGAGAAACACAGCTGTGCACTGCGGCTACAGGGATGTCAAATTGAGTTTTCTTCTCTGTACCTCTGGCCTTTCAATCTCTTGCCGGTGCCTTCCATTCATGGAATCTAATTGAAAGCCAAATGACAAGGGAGTCTGAGAAATATGAGTCCTAGCTCCAACTTATGGTGCAGTGTATAAAAAGGTAGGTTTGGAGCTAACAGATAACAGATAACCGGCAAAAGCATACTATGCTAAAGCATAATAAAATAGAATTTTGGTCATTTGGGATTTAACATTTATAGGATCATATAGGATTGGTGGGTTCCCTACAGAGAGTTTAACTGGTGGTTCACGGAGGTATCTGGTCTATAGGATGAGTGGATTTTGTTATTTTTTTAAAAATTGGGGACTTCAAAATTAAAATTGAGATTTCTTTTTGTTTTTTTTTGAGAAATTGGAAGATCCAGCAACACTGGGCCCATATTCCCAAGTAAACAATAGTCTGAGTAGTGACTACCCCTTATAGACAGTGAGGTTCCCTGCAAGGCTCCACAGTTCCACCTGCCTTCATTAGTCACTTTCATTTGCCTGTCTGTCCCCTTCAGGCATCTGAATTGTAGCCCTGCTCTATATGTAAAAAGAAAAAACAACGCATGAAATTAGTTTAGTGAGTATCCCAGAAAGTACAAACACTGCCTCTTCTGTTGGAAATTTTGTCTTAGGGCTCTTTCAGTTAGGACTCCTCTGGTTACAGGTGACAAAAACACAATGTGAATCACCTGGGCAGGAGTGAGAGTACTGGTTCCCATTATCAAAGCACATAAAGACAATGAGGGGAGCCACCCCAGAGGTGACGGAAACCAAAGACTCTGTGACTTTATTTTATATTGTGGCTTCTACAAGAAGCGGAGATGATGGATGCTCATGTCCTGCTTAATTGGATAGGAAAAGGGCCTCTCCTAGTAACAGTGAGAGAAAAAATCCTGGAAAAGATAAATTGAGTGCCCAGTGTATGGATATCTTGGGACCAGTCCCTATAGGGGAGAGTGAACACTAGTATTGTCCACTAGGGTCAGTTCCCCCTTTAGGCTAATCCCTGTGGCTGAGAGATAGGGTCAGCCCCATTCAAACCATGTGCCCAGAAGAAGGAAAAATAGTGTCCTCAAATGAAGGGAGGTACAGATACCAGAAGAAGGAGGTAGAGATAATAAATGTCTACTCCAAGGGGTATTCAAAAATTTGGGCTGGTATGAACATCTGATTGTCTTCCTCAAACATTGTATAAGACTGCCCAAATACCACAATTCTCTACCCCTTCCTGCATCCCCACCCTTTGCAATGAGATTTTGTAGCTCTTCCCATCAAGAGAAACTTGCTTTAGCCAGTAAACTGCTGTCAATAGGCAGTGAAACTGGCACCATGTCAATGTCAAGCCTAGGCCTCGAAAGGCCTGAGTATATCTGTTCTGTCTCTGAGAACCTTGCTCACTGCCAGGTGAACATGCCCAGGCTAGCCTGCTGGATGATGAGTGATCACGTGCAATAGAATCACGCTGTCATAGCTGAGCCCATCTCAAAGCAGTCACTCAGCAGTTGACAGGAGATGCCTAGGCAAACAGTGGCTGAACGAGATCAGCTAACTGAAGCCTAGCATGGGCCAGAAGAGAAGAATCACTCAGCTGATCCAGAGACTCCTGAGGATTGATAAGACACTACATTTTGGGAATGGTCTGATATTTAGTAGTAGCTAACTGACATGGCTAGCACCCACCTGCCAGTGCATTAAATTTTGCCTCTGAGAGTTGAGTACAAGGGCATCACTTATTCTTTTGTGGTAGCTGAGACATTATTATGTAACAGGACAGATTTTTTTTTTAAAAAGGCCATGGCTACCTCTCTACAGGAATGTAGTCATTGCAAAGTGATTTAGTAGCAAGGATATCTGATTTTGAAACATCATAAAGCACAGAACATAACAATAGTAGGATAGATGCATACATGAGGCTAAAGCCATACCACAGGGATGGAAGAGAAAGCGCACCACGGGTGAAAACAAGCTGTTCTTAACTATGTGCATCTCTCCCTTAATTATCTCATTCGGTCTCTTCAAACTTCCATCTTAAGTCAGATACAGCTATTTACAGACTGGTCACGCACTTTGTATTAAATAGTCTCTCTTTTGGACACTTTTCTCCTTGCTCACGCTGGCTGTCATTTCTTTATGTGTTTAAACATCTACTAGGGGATAAGAGGAGAAGGAGGGCTTTCAAAAGAATGAGCCAGTTTGGTTAATGATGAGTAGCTCTGTGAAGGATCAGTGGAAGAAGTCGAATTTCTCTCTCCTTTCAGATTTCAATACTGCCTTTCTCTGCTCTCTTACTGCAGATCATAAGGAATGGACCATAAAAGAAAACATCCCACAGGAAAAGTTTAGATAAAGGAAATACCCAAATCCAGGTGGCTCTAGCCATCCTGACCCCCCTAAGGAGTAGAACCCCTACTCCCACCCCAGAAATATGTGTGACATTCATAGTCCAGGGGCACAGGCTCGCTGAAAGACAGAGACTTAGTCATAAGACTACAGAACACTTCCCCTCCTTCACACCTCACCACCACATTGCTATAAGTATTTTTTGGCAGTTTCTTTTACACAGCGTATCACGTTCTGCTCATAATTAAGAAAAAATTACAAGGTGTACCGAAAGGCAAAACCCCACAATTTGAAGAGACAGAGTAAGCATCAGAATCAGTCACAGCAGGGATGTTGGAATTATTAGATTGGGAATTTAAACCCACTATGATGAATACACTGAAGTCTAGTGACTGAGGCAGTCAGCCTGCAAGGACAGAGGAGCAATGTAAGCAGAGAAGGAAATCCTAAGAAACATTTAGGACACTGTTAAAAACATTTTTCTGATATTCATCCTAACTTAAAATTACCTATAGTCAAAAATGTAAAAGATATGCTTTGTTACTTCTATAGAAAGGCACTTATCAGTTCCTTCTTAGAAACTAGAAGACAAACTACTTTAAAATTGTAACTCCATCCTTCCTGCCCTAATCTAGGGCATCTGGGTCATGGCTGAGGTGGTGGTTAGGCAACTGGTTGCATGTTCTGCCTTTCTTGGCTTCCTGTTTCTGGAATCCAACTCTTTCAAGTTCAATCCTTATTTTTTGGTTTTGTTCCTCTGGCTTCACATGGCCCAAGCTGGGCTAACGGTCCTGACTGTTACTGAGTTAGAATAGCTCTCAAGTGGCTGCAGCCCCCCGGTCTGGAGTTGGGTATCATGGTCTACACCTCAGTATTCTTCAGTCTCAGGCATGTATGAGGACCAAAAAAAGGAGAGCCTGGAGTCTGTACTCCTCTGTACTGTTCTCTGGACTGAAGAAAATATCTGTCTCTTTGATATAATAGCCCCAACAGGGTTTGCACTGTGTAATGGGTAATAGGGGACAGGTTAGGCAGAGTCCTTGCCTTTAAGGAGCAATGTATCATCTGGCTTGAAATCAACAGGGACACATAAATGTGCTCTGCAGTGAAGTGAGGAAGCACGAAGAATTGTTTCCCTTATGGTAATTTTGTAGGGATGCAAGAGAGAGCAGTGCCCCTACAGATGGACTGCTGCGGAACTGCGCTGCTTGGCCCTGTATCTTTCCCAGCAACCAAGTCCTTTGGTGCCAAGGTTGTACAGCTGTTCTGCTGGACTAGTATAGACAAGGCTTTGACTGGAGAAGACCCGAATAGGTTTTGCATAGATAAATCAGAACAGGATTTGCAAGGATAATGCAGAAACTTAAGCATGGATTCTTTTAGCAAAACAGGATTCATTAATCACCTTATTCCTCAGAACATCTGTGTAAAACATGGTTATTCTCACTCCATAGAGAAGGAAACTAAAGAATAGAGAGCAGATGACCTGCCCCAGGTAAGACAATCAGCAGGTAATGAAGCCAGAACTTGAACTCAGGGAGTCTGAAACTTGACTCCATCCCGTACTGCCTGCTACACTTAAGAGATCTTTGCTCACTCCCTCTTCCAACAGGGAAGTTAGTGAGTCAGAGCTTTTAGGAAGTAAACGTGAATGAACTAAATAAAAACCCGAATCAAATCTAAAATAAACAAAACCAAATCAACAAAACTCAAATCTAAGGGTCTTTTTTTTCCCCCTCCACAACAGCAGTCTCTATGTTCTCCACCAGATGGCAGTAATTCCACATAGTTTCTCTCCCTTTTACTTCTGTTTGAGCAGCCACTGAATAAATGGGTAATACTGTTTTGTGTTACAATTTAGAGAAATCTGATAACAGCCCCCTCACATGTTACTATTGTACACTGAATTAAACTCAGAAAATAAGTTAAAGCTACACAAACTCTACAAAAAAACCCCAGTGACTTCTCCTTTCCCCCCACTAGAAGGTAAGGCTACCCCAAAGTGCTCACAAAAGGACACATACACACACACACACACACACACACACACACACACACACTCCAAGAGGAGGAATTCCTTCTCTAGGAATCCCTCAAAATCCCTTAGGACTGTAAGTATAGAAGTTTTTCTGTGCCTATTTCATTAGTGTCATTTGCTAATTTTTCCTTTGTAAAAATATTAAATTATTGGCTTTCTAAAAAATCACTGCATTTCAAGACATCCAAAATTTATTAAAAAAAAATCTTCCCTGAAATTCATTGAAAAAGAATAATTCTCTCCTTAACTTTCACACAAACAAACCTATGCCCATCTTGCCTAAACTATTATTTTATTGGCATTTCTTTTATCTGCTCTTTACATTCCTCAGGGATTCCCCCAAATAGCTGTTTATTTCTCATTGTAAGAGCCACATCCCAAAGTATCAAAAACTATAATCGTTACTATTAGCTACTCTTAGGAGACATGTCTTTATTATAATGGATGTTAAAGGAGAGGATAATGTACATTTGGTAAAAACTGCTCTATGGTCAACTCTTCAGGACTAAATCTATCTCATAAATGTGGACATTATTTATAATTCATAAAATAAACCTATTTCTGTAAATCTCAGCTGTTATGTTAAAAAAAAGGCTAAATGTTAGCAATGATATGATTGTTAGATTTATATAACATTTTGAGAAAGGAGAGTCCCAGATATTGTTGATGAAGATTATTCTTTCATTCCATCTCTATCATCATTGTTTGTTTCACTTACTAAAATTCTATGAGGTTTTGCTGATGAAGATTATTCTTTCATTCCATCTCTATCATCATTGTTTGTTTCACTTACTAAAATTCTATGAGGTTTTGCTACGCAACTTGAAAAAGAGACATTTGTTCTGGAAAAGAAAAGCTGGGGAGAAAGAACAAAAAATAAGTGGCTCATAATGTATATTTATCTTCCTGGCTTATGTTTGAGCTCCACCAGAGAGAGGAATCAGGACCAGAAGTTGATAGATTTTACATGAGGACTACCTTCCAGGCAAGAGGTGATCCCAGAAGTTGATAAAACATTTCGAGAGAGACTTTGTGATTCTCTTGGCATAACAGAGCTGCCTTGGTGTCAAAACATGATGCAGAGCTAGGAGGGAAGCCATTCTCCTCCACTCTGTGAGGAGCCTAGTGCTGTCTGACAGCCAGGTCTGGCCAGCTGGGCTCCCCAGGGGAAGCACATCATATAGAGTCCAGGGTGACCACTGGAGTCTCCTGATGGGCACTGGCAGCACTGGGCCTTTCCCTCCCAGGGGCTTCATGTGTGGTGGACAAGGACAGAGGACAGCTGGAGATGGAAAATAGGGCGGTCACCTCATGCTGACTGCAGCTGACAGACTGGTTTGTGGGCATGTATGAGGGCATCTCTTTAGGGACTGTGGGAAATGACAGGACAGGTACAAGGCCACTGTCTGGAAATCAGATGGATGTGGGGTAATTGTAATTTTGTTTCTAAAATAATTAAATCCCTATGTATAGTAAAATATATATTTATGCTTATACATAAATATATTTAAAATAGTCACGGGCTACTGAGGCCTGAGGTATTTGTACAGTATCTACTAGTGTAACTAGCAGCTTCAACAGTAACCCACTGTACCAGGGGAACAGGTGTAACTGGACAATTACCACCTTTGAACATAAGGGGACAGAGCATGGAACACATTCTGGCTTCTCTATTCCAATTCCATCCCAGCTTGGGTGGGATGGAGAAGGGGTGTAAACACAGGTAGAGGGGCCGAGTAGAATTTTTTTCAAACTCATGCCTGTAGCTTAACTGTTTA
Organism: Vicugna pacos; assembly: GCF_048564905.1. Taxonomy (NCBI): domain Eukaryota; kingdom Metazoa; phylum Chordata; class Mammalia; order Artiodactyla; family Camelidae; genus Vicugna; species Vicugna pacos. The sequence goes on along the minus strand of NC_133010.1, from coordinate 18,420,924 downwards.
CTTCTAGAAGTTACCTGGGCATTGATCTGGGTTAATGTGGGACTTGCCTCATCCCTTCTGAAAAGCACACATTATTTTTCACAATAGCCTGTCAGATGTCTAAAGCCAGAGAAGAACAGAGACAGGAAATGAAAGGTGATGAAGCCACAGACTCTGGCCGCTGCTATTCTCTGCACATCTGCGCTGCTTCTCCACACAGGCTGACTTCAATGGAAGCTCTGTGCCTGCAGAGCTGCCCAGGGACCTGGCCTCCTCACCCCTCATCACGTTTTGAGGTGGGCAACACCAGCTTTTGAATCAGGAAGCAATTTTAAAATCAGTCATGTTTTGATTCCGCGAGCCTGGTTTCATCTGATTAATAAGCTATACTTTTAAGGCCCTACCCATTTCCTTCCCTTGGTAGCTCCCCTCCCCAAACTCATCCTCCAAGTGTCTGCAAACAGGACGCTGTTTTCCCCTGTGACCCAGCCCAGCAACAGGATGCAGCGCAGCCTTACCCAGGAGGACTAGCCTGGTGCAGGTCTGACCTTGCCAGGAGGAATTTCTGTCTCCAGCTGGAATTCCCTTCCCGTCTACCTCCAGGCCTTTCCTGCTGGCCACGCTCCCCTTTGACCACCCAGAATAAATCTTCCCTGCATCCCTGACAGCTGCTGATTTGGCTTCTTTCTTATTTTTTTTAATTGAAAGTAAACCTTCAAAGCGGCCCAGCCACCTGAGAAGCTCCGCTGAGCGCTGCAGCTGGGCCAGCGAACCTCAAACAGAAGTGGTGCATTTACCCAGTCCCCCTTCTGCCCTGGGGGCGTGGAGAGGGTAGGAATCACAGGGCTTTGTGGGCTGCCAGGGCCACTCAGCTTTCAATTTAGCTTTTGCATTTAGAAGGGAATGTGGGCACGGATGGAGTGGCTGTGTAACTGGAAAGATGGAGAGAGGGGATGGCAGAGGGAGGAAGGAAGGTAGTAGGAGTGGGTGGAGGGAGAGAGTGCTGTGGAGGGAGGTGTGAGTTTGCATGCAGCATGCAAGTTCAATTTATTTATAAGAGAAATATGGGGGTGTCTTTGTGCTGCCTAGTTAGACCATTGGGAGTACTTTGCAGAAGGAAATTAATTTAAAAAGGCATATTGAAATTTAATAATCGGTTTGTAACACAGAAAGCACAATGCAAAGGATGGCACAGAGTTAGGAGTCAAGAGTCCTAGATTTCATGCTAGGGTCTTCTCTTAATTACCTTGCATTTTAAGCTGGTCATTGAGGTCTCTATATCTTCCCTCCAACCCAGACAAATTTTTACTATAAAGGATTTTAAATATTCAGAAAGTTTGAAAAAATAACAGATGTTTATATCCACTACTCAGATTCAACAATGGTTTCCTTTTTTTCCATATTTGTTTTATCTTTATCTCTATGTCTATGTATATACATTCTCTCTCTCATATGCATGCACACACACACTCTTATACCTTTTGCTGAATCATCTGAAAGTAAGTCACAGACATCATGACAACTCACCTCTCTAAATACCCCAGCAGGCATTTCCTAATAAGGACATTCTTCAACATAACCATGATATAATCATTACACCTAAGAAAATTAATTTCCTAATAACATTTAATGATCAGTCCATATTAAAACTTCTCCAATTGACTCCAAACTACCTTAGATAACTGTCTTTTGTTTTGAACCAGGAGCCAATCAAGACTTACCCATAAATTTGGTTGTTAGATCTTATTAGTCTCCTGCTCTCTTCTCTCGCTGAGATAGAACCTACATTCAAAGTATACAAATCTTAAATGTATATCTTGATGAATTTTTAAAAATTAGACTTTTATAGTGGTTTTAGACCTTGATAAATTTTTTTGTTACATAAATACAACCCTATGGAAGCAGTAGCCAGAACGAAAAATAGAATGTTTCCATCACCCCCGAAGAAGGTTTCCTCATGCCCTTTCCCTGACAATATCTCCTCCTCAACATCCCTCAGAAGGGGTGAGGATTTAAAATGACTGGGACTCAAAGATTTTGGGTTGGAAGTGTAAACTGGTTCAAACACGGAGGAAAACTGTTTACCAGTACCTAATAAATTTCAACATATACTGACTTTATGATCTAGCAACTCTAATCTTCAGTATATACTCAAGGGAAATGATTGCAAATGACGCTAAAATACCTCTACAAGAATGCTTGTAGTAACTCGATGACTCATTTCTCCAAACCAGAACTGTCCCACGTGTCCATCAATAGGAAAATGGATTAACACACTGTGGAATATTTGTACAAAGGAATATGACACAGTAATATAAAGGAGAGAAACTGAATTATGCAACAGCTTGGGTGAAGCTCAGATACTATGCTGAGCAAAATGAAACTTGCTACAGAGAGTCCCTGTATGAATCTTTGTAGGTGAAGGTGAAAAATGGGCAAAAATCATCTACTGTGAGGTGAAGTCATTAGTTTCCTTTAATTAATGACCATAATTTTATAATTTTTTTTTGAAGAAATTAGGTGATCTGTTTTGTAGAATGTCTCACATTCTGGATTTGTCTGACATCATTTATCTTCACAACTAAAGATCCATAAGAGAACTGGGTTGTATTGTCTTAAGGTACCTGTTTTACTTAACAAAGTTCTATCCTGTGCATCTAGAATGGGTACTAGTTATGTTCCATTCTTGGGAGAATCGAGTAAATCATCATTCAACTCATTTTCTGTGATCTATGGTTCAGTTGGGGAACCCCAGTTGAGAAAGGCTTACTGAAACTTGGGTCTTTAGGCTGATTCGAGTCAAGTTAAACATTGTTGGCAAGAACATTTTACAGGTGGGACTGTGTACTTCCTACTGTATCATGCTGAGAGGCACTTAACGTCAGCTTGTCCCACTATTAGAGATGTGGATACAGAAGTCCATCACTTGGTTAAGGTGGTGACAGCCAGGTCTCTCCATTGTGAAGGACGTTTTCCCAAGCCTCTACCGCTTAACAACCTCATTTGTCAACACGAAGCACTCATAGGTCAGTATCTCCCACTTGGTGGAATAGTTTCTTCCTGCAAATTGGCTGGAAGGCAAAATTGCTCAAAGCAAAGTGGTTATTTCACCTGTAGAGCTTCACCTTAAAATGGGAGCTTCATACCACGGAAAATATATCTTAACTATAAAAGAACATTTCTAATCTTTGAGATTTTTAGGTAACAAATGAATTCCCTCCCTACTTGAGATAGTTTGATAAACACAACATTTTGGTTTTTAAAATTGCTTAGATTTAGGACACATTATATTGCATTTATATGCACTTTGGTGGTGATATGGTGTTTAAATCATTGGCAGAAACTAAATTAAGGATTTCATGTATATACCTAGATTTTAGACTCAGAAGTGATGTGCTTCAAAACATTTTATAGTTTAAAAAATTATTCTTAAGAAATCACTTCTGTATTCTTACTTGAAGAGAGAGTGGATTTAAGTATGATTATCCACTGGCTTCAAGGGAAAGAAATAATTTCAAGTGACTTAGATTTTGGTGCTCGAATACTCACACCAACCCAAAAGAGTTTGGTGAAGAAAGTAAACAGTCTCACTTACTAGCTGAGTAACCATGGCCAACCCACTCTAAGCCTTGACATCCTGTGGCAGATTAAAGATGGCCACAAATCAGCTGATGTCCTTCTCTTTCAGAGGCTGCGTCCATGTCCGCTCCCCTTGAATACTGGTGGGCTCTGTGACTGCTTTGACCTATAGAATACAGCTCAAGTGATGATATGCTGGTTTGTGGACCCAAGCCTTAGACTGGGCGATTCCACATCCTGTCTTTTGGAACACCTGCTTTTGAAATCTAGCCACCATGCTGCAGGAAGCCCAAGCAGCATGGCAGAGGGGCCCATGTGGACAAGAACTCTTAACCAACATACCAGCACCAACTATTCTTGGGAGTAGATGCTCTAGTCCTCACTGAGCCACCCCAGCTAATGCTATGAGAGAAAGAGATGGCCAACCCTGCCAAGCACTGCCCATAACTGCAGACGGGCAAGTAAAGTGAGTGAGTGTTCTTCTCAAGCCACTAGGTTTTGGAGTAATTTGTTATTCAGCGAAGATAACTGCAATAACCCTCATTTGCAATATGCTGATAAAACCTCTTGTTTTGTACACACAGAGAGGGACCAATAGGACAGAGTATATATAAAAGTGCTTTGCCAACTATAAAACAATTCTATACCAATGTAAGATGATAATCTCTGAAGTAATCAACAGAATGGAAGGATGCTGCAAATATTACTGCCCTGAAATTGGCATATTACTCTAATTCCTACTGACTCCATCTCCTGAGGTTAAAACAGAACCGGTCACTTTTTCTTCATTATGGTAAATATACTTAAAAACGGTTCACGTGGTAAATTTTAAGTCTACAGTTTAGTGACATTAAGGACATTCACACTGTTGCACAACCATCAGCATCATCCATCATCAGAATTCCAGTTACTTTTGATAAGAGAATGTATCTTCTTAACAAGTGTAATTTTCTATTCTAGTTTTGAAGTGAAGCTTCATTCCTTAAATCATCTCAGCACTGTCTATGAGGATGATGATTTAAGGAATGAGCTCATGTGCTATAAAGATAGGTTTCCAGAGAGACAGTAAAGAATCTTGTAGCCTGCAATCTACAATGGAACCTGAGAACATCCCCTTCCTTCCCAGAGCCCATTTCTTTCCTGCAGAAATTCTATTAGCCATTAGTTAGCATGGGGATGGGGGAATATTTAGAGAGAAGTGAGCACTTGTTAAAAAGGGCCAAGAGAGCAAGTTTTCAAAGCTAGAACACTCCAACGAAACTGTTTTATATATATGCAGGCCCCTCTGGAGTTCACACACATACTTACACAGGGACCCCACCTGGACATAATTAGTTTCCCTGCGTTCAGAGCGGAGACAACACGGAAGAAAATGATGGCAAAAAACTGAGCAGTCTGTCATGATCTGCACTGCACAATTACAGCAGCGTGCTTTCTGTAAGAATTATGTAACACAGATGACATGGTATTTAGATAGCCAGGACTGGAAAACCATCTGGTGATGTTTGACTTTATTACTATTCTGTTTCTTGCATTGTATACTTTGGGATGGAAGTCATAGGAAGGTAAAGAGGAAATGCTCTTGGTTGAGCTTTAAGAAGATCTTTTATCTACTTGCAAATTAAAATGTCTGGGCAGGAGTTTCAATTCTAAGCAAGCAGAATCCTCAGGGATTTAGGACCACAATATAAGTAGACAAAGACTGGGCGGACCCATTAGTCACAGCCGCACGTACAGGGCTGGATAAGAGTAAATGATGAAACAAATGAGAATATATCCTCTGAAGCCTTACATGACCATAGTCCGTCTCTCTCCTCTGGGCCCTAAATGCTCAGAACAGCACCCGGCTCCTCTCCACTGCGTCCATTTTATCGGGACGCTCACCATCCTCCTTTCTAGGAGGATGCATGTTGAAACTAGGCCTGCGTTTCCCTCACCAGATGATTTCCGTGTTTACCCAACCAGCGCTCACTGACCAACCACGGGGTGCCTAGTTTCTTGGAGGTCACACAGGAATAACTAAAGATAATTTAAGAGAAAATCAAGAGAGAGATGCTCACAGACAACAATAAGGGTAGGATAATGACTGTATTACCGAACCAGGTTCCTCTTGTCTGACGCGCAGCAAGCACACAGGACGCTGAGACGCCGAGGTCTGCAGCAAAGCAGTGGTGTATCCACAAGGCAGCCAAGGAGAGGGCAGACCAAATCTCAAATCCGCCTTCCCCAAGGCAAGGAGCTGGGTTATTCACGGGATAAAGAATAAAGCAGGCGGGAGGTCTGAGGTGTGGCTACCGCGGGAAAGAGGGCAGGGAAAAGGCGGGAATCTTCCTTCCGTGCAGGAGTAACTGGGCTTCCGGCGTCTGCACGTTCAAGGCGGTGCTGAGCAGACGCTCGCGCATGCCCATTGGGAGGGTAGGCGGTCCTATCCGGTCTCAACCGGCTCAGCTGGAACTAGGCGCTGCTGGAACTAGGCGCTGCTGGAACTAGGCGCAGCTGAGGAGAAGCTCTAGCAAACAACCTGGGCCAACGGCTTTGTTTAGGTCACTGCCGCCTGAGGGACAGACCAGTCTGAAAACGACCTTGATAAGTGAAGGCAGGTGAAGTGGGTTTTACCCACGGTTTCAAATGGAGTCGCTGAGACGCGGCAGACGGGACCTGGGGTGTCTGAGGCGGAGTTACTATCACTGGAAGCTCTTCCAGGCAGAGCACAGCACCCGCGCCTCTGGTAGAATTTTCACGAAGGTGATAGTTTGCTGTCTGCCCCCCGGGATGCCTGCCTTAGGGGCTAAGGGCCAGGTTCCAGCGGCGTTTCCTGGGCGCCTGTCAGTTCCCAGACCGCCAGCTGACCGCTGCCAGCTGACCGCTGCCAGCTGCCACGCTCCTCCGTCACTGCCCGGGGAGACGGCGTCATCCCGCCTCAGAGATGAAGGGAAGAGGCCCCCGCTCCTGCAGACCCCCGTGCAAGGCCGAATGGTGAGCGGGGCTTCAGGTGCGTGTGTTTATTCAGGGTGTGCTCTTTAGCAAAACTTAAAACTTTAGAGGAGACAGGGTGGCAGGAGACGGACGGAAGGAGCTGAAGAAAGTGTCTTCTCAGGTCAAATTCAGCCCTGACCTGCTGCTTGGGGAGGGCTGGGGACAGGGACTCTGGAGCCTAACTCTGACGAGAAGTTGTCCCTCTGGGGCCAAGAAGCTGGGCTTTTTATCCCAGAATTGGTCATTGGCAAGGTGGGGAGGGGCCATGGGTATGGAAGAGCTCACCCTCCAGGCTCTTAGTCAACACGATGGCGACTGGTGGGGGCCCTTACCCAGGGAGCTGGTGGTTACCGGGCAACCAGTACCTGGAGGGTCCCACCTGAGCCCAGGTGTCCTGACTTCACCGCTCGCTTCCTGAGCCCGCACGCCCGCCACCCCAGCTTCCTCTGCTTTGTTCTCCTTACCAGATTCTGCGTCTCCCAGTGCCTGTCACGGTAACTGACCCAATCAACTTGCCTGTTACAGAAATTAGTGGGAAGATGGAAAGCGCTACATAAAGGTGGCCAATGTGAGAATTTAGAAGTGAACTCTGACTGGGTAAGGGAGAAGAAACAGGGATGGCCTCACAGAACAGCTGTTTTGAAAGTCAATTAAGTGGGGGAAAGGGAATTCTAAGCTGGGAGAAGGCACATGTTTTTGACACTTGGGAAATGAGTAAACCCCAAGGCTTAGTTTCAGGTATTTGGAAGGATACCCTGTGAAATGGGCCTGCAGGAATTATTTGGGTCAGATCATTGGAACTTTAAACAATATCCTTTTAATTCTTTTAAAAAACATTAAATTTTATTCTTTTTTTCCATTTTCAGTTTTATTAGGTAAAATTATTACAGTTCGACTGTACATACACATTATATTGCATGTAAATACATATAAACAATTACTGCACATTTTTTTAGTTTACATGTATGTACTGATCATTGTTTCTAAGAACAGATTAGAGCTTTACCTTTTTAAACATCCATAGTTATCAAAGGAGTAAAGCCAACTACAAAATAAGAATCAACAGAATGTGGTAATCCAATCATTAGGGACAGTCAAATACACTTTACAATTATTCAAGAAATCAATCATTTAAGTTATAAATAATAAGTAGTTCATTTGTGTCCTTATTATTATTATTTTAGATTCCTCATAAAAATGATGTCATATGCCATTTTTCTTTCTCTTTCCTGCCCACTTCACTTAGAATGACAATCTTCAGGTCCACCCATATTGCTATAAATAGTGATGATGGTTGCATAGTACTGCAGATGTACTAAATGACACTGAATTGTATACTTAAAATTGGTTAAAAGGGTGAATTGTACATTATATATATTTCACCAGAAGTTAAAAAATTAATACTGCAGTATAGCAAAACCCATTTAAATTATACATTTAAAATGGGTGAATTGCATGTTATATGAATTATATCTCAATAAAGTAGTTGCTTATTCCTTAGGGACACTTTTCCTTAACTCTTCATTCACGCTACAGGGACCATGAAAAACCTGAACCAGAAAAATAATAAAGTGTAAGTCATGGGGGAGGGAGATCTCTTCACAGCTTGAAGAGATTCAGATAATAACTCAGAAACTTACCATGGTTAAGAAGCTGAAAGCCATGGGATATGGCAGGGGAAGAGTGGGTGGTTCAGGATCATATTTTGTTTTGTATTGTATTTTTTTTGTATTGTTATGAGTAGGGTTATGCCACTGAAAGGCAGCTTTATTAGCATGAAGTTGTTTGGAGAGAGATCACCATGTGTCACAGTTAAATGGATTTGGGGTTGTTAAAGAGAGCCACCTTTTGGGTATCAACCTGAACGTTCACTGGCCTGAAAAGCAGCAATGTGAGTTTAAGTCTGATGAGCCATGCCATCCTACTCTTCTCTCTGATGCCATGTCTGGGATGGAGGGTGATTGATTTTTTTGAAATGTGCATTTGGAGTTACAAGGAAGGCCATCCAGAGTGTCCACAATGTCACTGGAGGAGACAAAACCATCCATCCATTCAGTGGCAGCACAAAGCCGCCTACACCAAGAAAACAGCAATACATCCCCAAACAGATCAAACAGATGCTCATCAATCTGGTGCAAGCTGCAGGTTGCCTGACTAAATTACTGTCGAATAGGCGGACGGGCACAATTTGTCAGTCAGCATTGAGTTTAAATGAGCAGAGATGCACATAAAGCCAGCAATACAATTGTAATTAAGAATTATAGGCATCAAGTTTCAACTAGTGCTTTCTTAAGGTAGCAGTGACTGAGCTCTAGGAAGCATATGAGGGATCCAGAGCAGAATTAAAGCCAGGGCATGGTGTACATGGAGCCCTCTACAATTTAAGCAGCTTGTCATGTAGGAAAGTGATGTGTAGATGGTGAAGAATCCATGAGAATGCAGGCTTTGTTTTTCCTGATTGATTTTTAAAATAAATTACATATTGAAGAGTGAATAATGATGATGATAATAAAGGGATGCTCTTGCACCTGCCGTTCAGATTAAGAAATAGAACATCTTGATCTATTTTAATGGTGGTTGAAATCATTGTGAGAATTGACGTATCTCTGGAGACTGAGTGAAGTGGAATTTAGTAAATGTTCAGTGCTGACAATGAGTTGGTGCCAGGACATACAAAGATGAATAAAAACAGGCTTACATCAGAGTGTTTATAGTCTAGAAGGGAGAATAAGCTGATAACACAGTTAGCTGTGCATCCCATGAGTTCACAGGAAGAGTAGACATCTCCTAAGAGAGAGACGCAGCACTGTAGGGGTTCAAAAGAGGTTGGATCAGGTTGGATGGGGAGATCTGTGAGGGGATGAGCTCAGAGAAACCTTTGTGAACAAAGTGGCATCTGAGCAGACATGAGATGAGAGAGGGTGGGAGGGAGGGCATTTTGAGTGAAGGGACTTCACGCAAGTGAAGACAAGAAAGTCTCAGACATAGACTATAAAATAAACCATTAATTAACTTGTCTAGAATAAGGGAATAGTAGAATACAAGATTGGACCACTGTCCTGAGTCAGTATTTTACAAGATTTCCATGTCTTTAGGAAACATTTCATCCTTGAAGGGCTAACTTTCCTTGTCACCTGAAAACTCAGGACTAGCACACCTGAGTCAGTCCTACTTAGGAGGACATGGGAGAGAAGATTAGGATTTTGGCTATTCATTTTCTGTTCTGACTTATTAATAGCACCACACATTTATTTGGGCAAACACCTCTTCCCTAGTATTAGCCTATGTCATATGGCATGGGTTTGACTTTATTTTTTAGCTCTAGGTTTAAACCTCCTAGCTATAATTGATTGGTTCAGATAAAGGCAAGTGACCTAGCTAAGTCCAATGAGAGCAAGGCCCAGGGTTTTGGGGAGACTGTAAGGAAGCTGAACATTTTCTTCCCTGCTGAACCTAAATCTCAGAGACTGTGACAGCTAGGGCTTCTGCAGCCATCTTATTATCATCATGTGTGGAGAACCTGGCTCAGAGTGAAGTCAACGTATTGAGGAAAGGTCAATATTCAATATTTCTGAAGGGTGTGCCATGGACACCAGCTATCATGCTGTACTGGAGCTCTGCCTGGAAGAACTCAGTTTTTTTTTTTAAAGCTTTACTTATGATGTATTCTCTCACACAAAAACACTATCATGTAATGGTCTCTCTATGATTTTTATTTTTACATAACCTTGTCCTATTGCTCCTAAAACTATTTATAATGATTTCTTAATATCACCTAAAGCCCAGATTATATTCAGTTTTCCCCATTTTTAAAAATTTGTTTCTTAATAGTTAATTTTCTTGAATCAAGATTTGAACAAAATTATGGTATTTTGTTGCTATTAAAAAGGAATCTTTGTGCTGGAAACTGTTAGAAACAACTGATGCATGAAGTCATGAATTCAAGTCTTGGCCCCTTCACTATGTGACCTCAAATAATCCACTTAACCTCTTGACTTACCTCAGTATATTTAACTCAGAAGTTGTTGGGAAGATTCTCCAAAGTAGCAAATCATTAATATGTGAATACATGAAGTTACTTTGTGTGATGGTTAATTTTATAACAACTTGATTAGGCCACAGGGTGCCCAGATATTTGGCCAAACATTATTCTCAGTATTTCTGCAAAGGTGACTTAGATGAGCTTAACATCTAAATCAGTAGAGTAAGTGAAGCAGATTGCCCCCCCTGCATGGGTGGGCCTTGTCCAATCAGTTGAAGGCCTAAATAGAACGAAGAGGCTGAACTTCCCATGACAGAAAACTCTTCTTGCCTGATGGCCTTTGAACTGGGACATTGGTTTTCTGCTGCCCTTTAACTTGAACTGAAACATTGGCTCTTCCTCATCTCAAGCCTACTGGTCTTCAGACTGGAACTACACTATGACCTTCCTGGGTCTCCAGCTTGCTGGCTCACCCTACATATCTTAGGACTTGCTAGTCTCCATAATTGCATGAGGCAATTCCTTATAATAAATATCGTTATACAAACATAAATACCCACACACGCTATTGATTCTGTTTCTCTGGAGATACCTAACTAACACACTTTGTAAGAAATGCCCACATTTCTCTGGCCAGTTGCCCCCATCTGCACAGTTCAAGGACATCGGCCCTCCCCTCTTTTCTCGTTCTTCCTCTGTTTTTTCTGAGCTTCCTGAGGAGGTTATTTTACCTGGGCTTATGAACAATCTTCTCACAAGCCTCTACTTGTTGCTGCCTGGCAAGCAGACAACCTACTTCAGGTGCTCTTGCCCTGTTCCCACTACCCAGAAGGCACAAAATCCCAATGACTCTGAAGACTTACCACTTAAGTCTTATGTCTCATAAAGGTCTTCAAGAAAACATCCCCTCCAGCTTCTGCCTGCATCCTCTGCAGGGCTCAGACCTGTCCTGCAGGCTGGGCTCAGAGCTAACCCTATATTGCCACATCAATTTCAGCTTCTCTCCATCTGTGCTCCGTTACAGGCTCCATTCTTCTAGACAGAAAGATCCTTGGGGCTGCCTGGGGGCCAGCCAGACCCTTAATCTGCATTTCAGCTCATCTGTGACCTTGGCTCTAAGCCCCTCAGATAGTTGGAGCTCAATGTATATGTTCTCTCTTCCTTAGGTTTAGAAATGAGGTGTTGAGACAGGAATGTAGTCAGTCTTGCTCCTTTTATGAGTATGTTCAGTGACTAACTCTGGTTATACAATCTAGGAAATATTTTATTTTCTGAGCGCATTTTTGGATATAACCCTCCAACTCCATGAAAATAACATAAATAACTGTTTTATGCTATTCTATTTTTCAAAGTACATATTAGTGACATTTAAAATATATTGGGTTTGACCACATGAAGCTGTATTTATAGGTAAAAGGTGGTTAAGTATTGGTGATCTCTTATGGCACAACCTAAGTGAGAATCATTTGTAAATGGGCCAGTTTAATTATCTGAAAGGGAAGAGAAAAGGATGGATTGGATGCAGCATTGTCTCTGGGATCCCTTGGTCTTCTCTCCTTCTAGCCATAGCTCCTTGCTAGCTCCTGTTTCCCTTGTTACAATTCTGCTTTCTAAAAACTCTGACCTGATCATCTAATCCAAGCCTACTCCATCAATAGAGGCCTGAGTTATAATACCACCTTTCAGTTTTCCTTAGAAGGTCAACCATCAGCCTTAGGAGGATAGCAATCTGATTAAGCTTATCATGCACTTAGGATGTGAATGACTGATAACTTTGTTTAGCGTTCTATAGTATCACTAGTGCCATTCACAAGTAGTTGTATTCTCGCCTTCTCTTGGGCATATGGTTGGGTCACCTCTTCATTTTTTTCTTTTTTGCCTTCGTTTTGAAGTTAGGTGTAGTCACGTACATCTTGACTTAGTTAATAAAATAATGTGAATGACACATACCCCTTCTAAGAGGAAGCTTTAGGAAAGGAGCAATTTCAAGTACTCCCTTTCAACAGTAGGGGGGTTGTGAATAGCCTGCTAATATGACGCCTCTGTTGGTGTGGGTTCCTGAGTGAATACCATGAGCAGAACCCCATGACAACCCATTATTCCTGCTCCAGCCAGTGAGGTCAACACATGGGAAGGAATGGTCTAATCTACACAGTTATTCAGGAACCCAAGGTCCTCCCACTTAGTGGGTCCCCTGGGGCAAGGTTTGGAAAACTATGGCCTCTGGCTAAATCCAACCTCTTTTTTTGTAAGTTAAGATTTATTGGAACACAGACATTCACTTATGGATGGATGCTGTCCTGCTGCAATGGCAGGGTTGAGTAGACATGACAGAAACTAGAGCCCCCAAAGCTTAAATCATTTACTTTCTCACCTTTTATAGAAAAAGTTTCCTGGCTTCTGCTGCAGGGCCTTGGAGTCTTCCCCTGAATCCTCTAAGTCTGGCTGGTGGTTGAAGGAAAAGAGAGAATAGGAAGGATTGCATGGGCAGTTTTGTAACCCATTCCTGAAGGTGGAGTACACCACTTTGATCCACATTCCAGTGTCCAGAACTCAGTTCACCTGACCACATCTCATTACAAGAGAGGCTGAGATGGTCTGGCTGTGTGTCTAGGAGGAAAAGGTAAATGATTTGGTGAGCAATCACTGCCACATCTGCCTACGTGTGGGGTCAGCTTGGCTGCTGTGCTCTCTCCAGTCAGCCCCAGCTGGGGCAATAGCCATTGAAAATTAGGACTGATTCTTCTGCTTTTACACTGAGCTTCCTTGGTCTGATCGACTCTAGGAGTGGAGACTACTTCTATGGCCTTGGTCCTCACTCAGTGATTACCCACACATAACCAGTCCACAGTGACTCACGGTGACTAGTGCTGGGGAGAGTCTAGCTTAAGCCTAGGTTTCACTCTGTTCCATTGTTAGAGCAACTTCTGCATCACAGTGCAGGAAACTGTAGTCTGGCACTGGAAATGTTTTGATATCATACTTGGAATGCAGAACATAATGGTATCAATCTCTGAAAATCAAATGAAATCTTGTGGGAGTACGTTAGGTCCAATGAATAAAATTATATAAAACAATTTCATACTTGACATTTACTGAGAAGGGCTTAACTTTTCCTACATATTTTAGTCTGTTCAGCTGGTATTATTTATTCATATCTCTTTCCCCATTTGGTTCACAATTTATCTTTTGGGAGCCCAGAATTAAACTGTAAAAATGTATATATGCTAGACACTGTTTTATGTTCCTTCTATGGAGAAGTCATCAAAATCTCTAACAGAATAAGATTCAGCCTATTACAGGGGTGATTTAGCTGAAATAAAATGTAATGTTTAACTCAGAGAAGCTGGAAAAAAATGAAATTTAAGAATGTGGAATTGAATAATCAGTTGGTGAAATGACAGTGGTTTCTTTATCAGTCTCCCAGTTGAAAGAATATTAGGACATCAAGATTATGACTGGTCAGAGCCAAATGAGGATTCATGATAACCCAGAAGAACAAGATTGGCATCTGATTCCAGTGATAACAGATTGCTCCCTAACACTGACAGAGTTAAATAAAAGACGTTCAGTGTGTTCTGTGTCATGCTTTTGTTGCACGATCATATTTTGTGGTTATAATGTTAACAAATTAAAACAGGGCAGTTTTTGACACCACTGTGACTAAACATTTCCTTGGATATTGCATAAGACAAGGGGAAGTTCATGCACAAGAAAATGAGCAGGACTTCTATGAGAGACATGGTTTGAGGAGGGAAATTAGAGAAGGAAGACTCATGGAGCGTATGTGAAAAGCCAGGATCCGTGTATTACTTTTCTAGGGTTGGTGTGACAAAGTACCACAAACTAATTGGCTTAAAACACCAGACGTTTGTATTTTCATCATTCTGGAGGCTAGACATCTGACGTCAAGGAGTCTGCAGGGCTGTGCTCTCGCTGAAGGCTCTAAGGGAGGGTCCTTCCTTGATCTTCCTAGATTCTGGTTACTGGAAATCGCAGACATTCTTTGGCTTGTGGTTGCATCACTCCAATCTCTGCCTCCATTGTCACACATCAGTCTCCGTGGTGTGTGTATGTGTATGTTTTCTTGTCATAAGTACACTAATTATATTGGATTACGGTCCATCCTCATCCGGTATGACCTCATTTTAACTCCATTACATCTGCAAAGACCCTATTTCCAAATAAGGCCACATTCACAGGTTCTAGCAGTTAGGACTTCAACATGTCTTTTAGGGGGACAGAACTCAATCCATAACAATCAGTAACTGAAGTTGTCTATGCTCTGTCTTGAGATGGATAGAACAATCCACAGAAAGAGAATGACCACTTGGAACCATTACGTAAAATTCAAAACAAGGGAGAAAATACATCTTCATTAGGGTTGACTAGGACAGTAACAACAAAGACTTGCCAATTTCTCTATATCAGCCTCTGAGAGCTTTACGTATGTTATTTAATTCTCACAAAGATCCTATGTTATAGGTATTTTAGCCCATTTTACAGATAAGGGAATTGAAGCATAAAGAGGCAAATGTGGAGTTGAGAACAAAAACCCCCAAGAAAATAACTGGAAAGGGTGCTTGGGTGGTGGGAGATCTCAGGTGGGGACAGCCTAAGGCATCCAGAGCATAGGTAACTGCCCACCCAGAGCAATTTCAGGAACCAGTGGAGCTGCCATGAATGGAGGCTTCACCCTCTTTAGACTTGCCTACATACTTGAAGCTGCCTGAAATTCCACAATAGAAATTTTACTCATTGAACCAAAGGTTAAAATCCCAGCTAGTTTGGAAGGGGTGTCGGACATAATGACATAAACTGAGTCTGTGTTCAGGAATCTAAAAGGATTGGCACATTATCATCCAAATCACAGAGGATAACAGATGACCTGCAAATTTATTTACTGTTCTTACCCGCTGAAATTGTCCTGAAAGAGGGATCTTTTGGGTGATTATAGATGAAGATACGTATGTAATATGTAATCTATATATATGTAAATCCAGAGTGTGGATTGTCATGATTAAGGTCACAGTTCTGGAGGTGGACAGCTTACATTCAAATTCTAGCTTTGTTCTCTAAGCCCTGTGGCCTGAAATATGTTACTAAATCTTCTCTATGCTTTAGTTTTCCCATCTATAAAATCGGGATGCTAATAACAGTGTCTACCTTATAATGTTGTTCGGAGGGTTAAATGTGTAAATAGGTGCTTTAAAACAGTATCTAGCACATAGTAAGTGTATGTAAGCACTTGTTTTTATTATTATATATGTGTTAAAGATGAGATAAATACTGTATGAAATTATGCTTTCGCTTTTGTTGCTGGACATTGGGAGAAGGTGTTAGAAAATGTACGTTAGGTAGGGAAGTTGAGGGCTCATCATTTTATATGTAAGTACTGCTAGATACACATTTAGTTTATCTGAAACTTGATGTTATTATTATATGCAGAGTTGTCTGCCAGCCTCTCAGAAGGACTCAGTTTTGTTTCCTTTTATCTTTTATCAACACATTACAGAATTTTATGCTGCCTAAAAAACAGAGTTCAAACTATTTTTCTGTTTTATATGACCAGGCTACCAGACTGCATTTGGAGTTTCCCTTCAATAGCACCGACTAGCACAGTGGGATAAGGATGAGTGTCCCTGGTGTAGGCTTAATCTCCTCTGAGCTTATCAGTTGGTTATTGGTTGATGACAGGATCTCATGAGGAAGTGAATGACTGCTTTAAAAAATTTTAGCTCTGTAACTCCCAGATGAGTTTGTATTTAAAAACTGATAATTTGTGGGGTCATTCCTCATCCTTTTCCTACCCTTTAGTGGAGATCCTGCCATTACTCTTGAGTGCTGAGGAGTTCCATATCACTGCCTGTAGTTGAGTAGGAAGTGGCAGGGCAAGAACTAAGTCAAATAGGTGCCCCTTTAACAATCTCTGAATTGTGATATAAATCAAGAGTGTATGGGACAGATATGACTTGAAAAATACAGGCAACAAAGAAAAAAATAGATGAACTACATCAAAATTAAAATTCTTATATCAAAAGACATTATCAAGCCAAAAAGAGAACAAAATACCATATGATATCACTTGTGTGGAAGGACAGAATGAACTCATCTACAAAACAGAAACAGACTTGTAGACATAGTAAACAATCTTATGGTTACCAGAGAAAGGGGGTGGGAAGGGATAAATTTGGGAGTTTGAGATTTACAAATGTTAGCCACTATATATAAAAACAGATTTTAAAAAGTTTCTGCTGTGTAGCACAGGGAACTATGTTCAATATCTTATAATAACCTTTAAAGAAAAAGAATGTGAAAACAAATTAATATGTATATATGCATGACTGGGACATTGTGCTGTACACCAGAAATTGACACATTGTAACTGATGGTACTTTAATTAAAAAAAAAAAGACACTGTCAATAGGGTGAAAAGGCAACCTATAGACTGGGAGAAAATATTTGAAAATCATATAGCTGATAAAGGGTTAATATCCAGCATATATAAAGAACCCCTACAGCTCAACAACAAGAAAACAAACAACCTAATTCAAAGGACTTGAATATTCCCCCAATAAGATATACAAATGGTCAGAAAGCACACAAAAAGATAGCTCAACCTCACTAATCATTCAGGAAATGCAAATAAAGACTAATGAGATACCGCCTCCTACCCATTAGGATGGCTATTATCAAAAGAAAAAAGACAAAAAAAAACAAGTGTCAGGATGTACAGAAAATGGAATCTGTACACTGCTGGTATGGATAAAAAATGGTGCAGACATGATGGAAGACAGTATGGAGGTTCCTCAAAAAATTAAAAACAGATCTACCATGTGATCTAGTGATTCTACTTCTGATTATATAATCAGAAGAATTGAAAGCAGAGCCTTTAACAGATATTTGTACACTCATGTAGGTTATAGCGTTATGCACAGTAGCCAGAAAGTGGACAAAACAAATGTCCCTCAACACTTGAATGAATAAAATGTAGTATATTATCCAGCCTTAAAAAGGAATGCAATTCTAACATATGCTACGTCATGGATGAACCATGAAACCATTATGCAAAGTGAAATAAGCCAGTCCCCAAGAGACAAGTACTGCATGATTCTGCTTACTGCATGATTCTGCTTACATCAGGTACCTAGAATAGACAGATTCATAGAGACAGAAAGTATAATGGTGGTTTCCAGGTGCTGGGGGTGGGGGAAATGGTGAATTAGTATTTAATGGGTAAAAAGTTTTGGTTTTGGAAAATGAAAAGTGTTCTGGAGATGGATGATGGTTGCACAGCAGTGTGAGTGTACCTAATGCCACTGAATTGTATACTGAGAAATGGCTAAATTTTACACTTTTTTTTTTAAACCACAAACAAAACGAAAGAGGGTATGGGATGCTTCTCGTTTCCTCAGTACCAAAAATCCATCCTCCTGTTTCAGAGGTATCTTCAATGAGCGAAATAATCTCACATCCACGGTGGGTTAAGTGCATCTGCTCATGTTGGTGAGTGTCTGGTCTCCTAATTCTGTTGCTCGCAGGGGCTGGGAGATGGGCTGCTGTTGCTCCACACTCCTGTCACCACCATGGTCGATGTTCGCTCCTGAAATTCTCTGTGCAGGATTTTCATCTAAGCCCTTGCCACTCCCCACCACCCTACCCCGCCCCAGTGCCCTGCCCCTTCCCTAATCTACTGTGTCAGGCCCCCTCTAACTGGGCATTTCACTTCCTGCCTCTCTAGTTACCTTCTGTTGGGGAGGATTTTAAACTTCTCAACAAAGTTTCTGTTCTTTCCCTGCCTTCGTCAAGGAGAGGGATGAGGTGTGAGAGCTTACCTTGTGTTTGAGGCCCCAAATGATCAGTTTTTTCTAAAGTGCTCCTTAACTAAGAGGAGAGAAGAGCGCCTCAAGTTGAGAGTGTTTTTCCATTGACAAGGTTTTATTTCTCCCCTTTCCCGGAGTGACCGGGAAGTAAATGGACAGCACAATTAGCCAAGGAGAAACAGTTTAGCTGCAGTGTGTGTGTGTGTATGTGTGTATGCACAGTCTGCACGAAATGGGGTGGGGGAGGTAGAGAGCATTCACTAAACCTCATTTGTCTTTGATGTCCCATGACTCTTCAGGTTTCCTTTACTTTAATCTTATTTTATTTTGATAAAATTTTGACTTACAGAAAATTTTCTGAACTCTTGAGAGTAAATTGAAAGCATGGTGTCCCTCTACCCCGAAACACGTCAATGTGCGCTTCTTATAGCCAAGGACATTTTCTTACATTAGAACAATTATCAAAATGAGGAACTTTAACACTGATACACTATTACTGTTTAATCTACTCTTCATATCCAAATTTCATAAATTTTTCAAATAAGGTATCTCAGATTTAGAGTTATTATTCCATGTTCAGGGTCTAATCCAGTATCACACGTTACATTTTGTTATGTCTCTTTAGTTGTCCCTAATTTGGATCACTTCCTTATCCTTTCTTCATCTTTCTTCATTTTCATATTTTTGCTCAATTTAAAATTTATTTTTATGTGAAATGTGAGATATGGATACAACTTAATTTTTTTCTGATAGCTAGACAATACTACTTATTTTATAATCTGTTTTTCCCCATGATTTTAAAATGTCTACATTATCATATATTAAATTCCTATACATACTTGGGTCTGTTTCTCAGTTTTTCTGCTCTATTGATCTATCTGTGTTTTGTGAACTGTACTATACTTAAAAGAATTCTAACTTTACAATATATCTCAATATCTAGCATAGCTAGCCTCCTTTCTTTATTTTTCTTTTTCAGATTTTTTTTTGGTATATTCTTGTCCATTATTTTTCTTTAATTCTATTAAGTGTTTTTGTTAGGATTGTTTTAAATTCATTGATTAATTTGAGGAGAACTGACATCTTTATAATTTGATTTTCTCTGTTTCAGAAAATGGTTGTCTTTCCATTCATTTATTTGTCTTTCTGCCCTTTAGTAATGTTCTAAAGTTTACTTAATGTAAATTTTGCATATTTTTCTAGGTTTATTCCTAGATACTTTAATTTTTCTTTTTTGCTATTGCAAATGGGGTCTTTTCCATTTTACAAAATAACTGGTAGTTGTACGTGAAATATATAATGGCTATTAAAGTATATGTAATAATGTTGCTAGTCATACTGTAACTTGTTCTTAGTTTTAATAATAGTTTTGCAATTGATTCTATTGTTTTTCTTTAGAAACTATTACACTACTTCAAATAATGATAATTTTCTTTTCTCACTTTTATGCTTTATCTCTTTTTCTTGTTTTGTTATATTGGCTGATGTATCCAAAATAATATAAGTAGTAATTGATATAATGGACGTCTTTGTTTTGTTTCTCATTTTGTTGAGAATATGTATGGTTTTTTTCCCCATTAAGTATGATGGTGATTTTGGGGTTGAGACAGACATATTGTATCATGCTAAGGAAGTATTCATCTTTTCCTGTTTTGTTAAAATTAAAAAAATAAAAAGCAGGTAGTGAAAATTTCAAATATCTTTTCAACATTTATGGAGGCTGTCGTATGAGTTTTTACTTTTGACCCATTAACGGATTTCTTAGTATTTTTGGAATAATCCCAATGGAATGGATATGAGACTCTTGATCTCTAGTACTAAATTGCTGTGTAGAAAGATAGCTTTGGCTTATTATCCTACCACAGATAAATCAGAGCAGCTAACATGAGTAATGTTGGGAAGGTGATCAGTGGTATTCCGCAGTGAAAAATTACCACTAAAGAGATGAGGAGTGGGCAGACATTCAACCTGAGTCTGTTAATGGGGGAAAATATTTTGGTATAAGCACCCCGTTTTTTCAGCACAAGCCTATAGCTAAAGAAAAGTTCAAAACCCACTCACCCACTCACATAGAACCATGATACCTCTGGCTTATGCAACACTGTTTTGGGTACCTATGGGAAGAATTGTGTATATTATTCAGCAATGCAGATAGGCAAAATCTAACGAATATGAGCACAAAAAGAAATTTATTGTCTCCTGTAATTTGGAAATCTAAGAGAGTGGAGCTGACTTTAGGTACTCCTGGATCCAAGGGTTCAAATACTATTGTCAAGACTGTTCTTCATTTTTTTGGCCCTTAGCTACTTTTGTTGACTTCATGCTTAGAAAGACATTCTCTCTATCAAAGCCAAAACAGCCACCAGCTGTTCTAGGTGTACATTCTCCTTTATTGTCCTTGAGCTGAGAAGAGACACCGTTTCCCTCCTAGTATCAAAATAATTTTTGTAAAATAACTAGCTCTGCTATGTCATAGATCTGTCTGCTTTCCAGTCACTTTGCCCATGGAATGGGGACATTTTAATTTTGATTTTGATCTGGTTTGTGTTTGCCTCTGCAGTGGGGAAGCCAAGCAGTCAATGAGCAGTAGGTGACCACTGAGGTGGTAGAAGCAGGAAATTCAAGAAGTTTCCTGGTATTAGATCAAATCTTCATCCTGTGTCTTGAAGGAATTAAATATTTCCTCTTCAACTTATGCAGAAAGACACTATGATCCTTTGAATTACCTGAACAGCCTCTGAAATTTTAATATTTTTATCTTCTTCCAGCCAGATCATGGGAGGCCAGCATCCTGGCTGTAAATATGCTTGAATATTATTTTAAAGCCTGTTAAATTAAATATACAAACCCTGGGCAACATGGAATTGCCATGAATTTGACTGTTATCTTAATGTGTCAGGAAATACTTTGTGATGTTTTCCTCAACAGTGACAAAGAAAATAGATTGAAATTAATTCTTTTTAGTCAATTAACTTCATGGCAACATGCATATACTTTGGAGGTTAAGGATGTTGGGAAAACAAGCATCCATTGAGGAAGAAATTGAATAGAAAGAATTGAAAGAGGATTCCTCACAAAATACAAGTGAGAGATGTTTTGACAGTAATGGGAGTATCAAGGGCTGAATTGGCCCTTAAATTGTGTTCATTAACAGTTGTGTGTTTCTTTGAGGTTTATTAAGACCCTTGAGAGGAGACTAACAAATTTCAACACAGAGAAATAAAGATGCTCATTTAGGACTACAACATGTTTCCCCTGAGTTTTTTTTAAATGTTATTTTTGACACACTTTTTTGGCATTTTGACATGCTGCTGTTACAAATCCAGTCACAGCACAGTACTTCCATTAGACAAAAACAACAGCTTTTTTTTTTTCCTCTCTCTAGGCAAATAAGAGTTTGAAGTGAGATTTGAATTGACTTTCAAGGGTTCTTCAGTGAAGGGAACGAGTTGAGGAAATAAAATTAAGATGATATTAGTGTGATGAGAGGAGGCTAGGCCCCTACTTCCTTCTCTAGTAACCCAATCTCTACCAGCTGAGTAGCTGTGGGGGACAAGATCCCCATTGCAGAACATCCTTGACCTTGTCCTCAGGCATTTTGGAAAGCAGAAGACCTCACACAGGTACTGTGCAGTTGCCAGAAGATGGAGGGAGTTTGGCTTTTTGCCAGAGAAGAAACTGAGTGTAACATCTCAAGGTTGCCGTCCAGACAACTGTAATCTAAAGTCTTTGACAAGAATTTAGGCAGACCTTGAGAAAATTTGGGATGTGGAGAAGCCATTTCTCCAGTGTTTCAGGGATATCTAAGCTCTGAAGCCAACTCTCACTCTACTCATCAGTCTTCCTGCCTTGCTCTTTCCCCTTTGATTACCCCTCATCTGTATGACTAACAGGATATAAGGCACTGAGTTACCAAGACATATACAGCATGTGCCCAGCCCTGGTGAAGTGGAGTCACTGAGGCCTTTGAGCCCATTTCTACCTCCTGCTTATTAGTTAGATACAGAGAAATGTCCTTAACTTTCTTGAGCATCCATTTCCCAACTTACAACATGGGGATATATATATTTACCTCATGGGGACATTGTGAGGCTTAATGTACTCAGCACCATGTTCAGAGTGGAATAGCTGTTCAATCAAGTTTGGTTTCTCTTCTCTTCTTCCTTTTTTTGGGGGACATGAGATGTAAATGTATGAAAAAGTGATTAGCATTAGTGGAATATTTTCAGACACACAAACTTCTGATCTTAACCCTATTCATCAAGCAAGCTGTGAGTATGGAAGACTGAAAAATAACTTTCTTTGGTGATACACATACTATTTTATCAGTAGTGTAAAGAGTTCTTTAGAAATACATATAAACTGGTTAAAGAGAAAGTTCAAATTAGGATAAGGTGGCTGAATCAAATGAATAAGAATGGGCTAATAGAGTAGGATAGCAGGGTTGTGCAGTTAGACTACCTGGGGTCAAATACTGGCTGTACTTCCTGCTTCTTGATTAACTGTTTGACCTTCTGTGCCTCATTCCTCTCATCTGTATATGGGGTCATCACAGGGGATGACAACAGGAGGATTAACTGCAGTAACGATCATAAAGCATGTAGACAGGGCTGGCGTGGTACATGGATCCTTAATGTTAGCTGTTATTAGCAATACGAAATGCAAATGTGGGCAAAGTTGGCTGTTAATGCATGTCTGTTAGGGAGTAAGGACCAGGAAACAGTTTCTAATGCAATTTGAGGTTTTTCTGTACAAGCATGGATTGTTCCAAAAGGTGTTAAGGCATTTGGGAGGTCGCCGTTTAGAAGAGGTTTAACCAATGGCTAACCGCCGTGCTTCCCCCGCCTCACACAGTAGATCAGTGCCAGGTCTGTGCACGAAGCATTACTCATGCTGTCTCTTTACACAGCAGTTAACCTTACTTGTCACTGCATCCGGTGGGAGATCAAGATTGCTGAAATTATGAAGGTGGCACAATAAATCATGGTCACTTCTTGACATGGCCAGATAAAGCATCTGGAAAGAGTCTCAGCACAATGTCAGCTCAAAGTTGAAATGCAAAGTTTTTAACATACTCATTTTCTGTTTTTACTGTCATCCTGATTTTTCCTTCTTTCCCCGTGACTCAAATGAGTGAATGAGAGATCAATCTTGGCAGCTCAGTGGGTTAATTCACAATGCATAGTTTTTCTTTCTTTTTCCTTTTTCCCCCCTCCATTGTGACTTAAGGATGAAATAATTGAGCAAACGTAACTTGAGGTAGTGAGAGAACTGTTTTCAGTCAAGAAATCTCAAGTTTGAGTCTTTCGTTTTCTAAATACAGATCTCTTCAGCTGTATTCCTGGGAGCTAGCAGCGCACCTGAAACACAGCAGGAACCTACTGTGAAATGGCTGAATGGCAGTTCTGGCCTTCTGGCTCTCTCACGCTTGGTTTTGTTTCTCCTGTTCTTTATCAAGATCTTCTCAACTGACCCCTCAAGTGTCTCCCAGGTATCAACTGGTTAAACACTTCTGGAAGAGTTGCCTTGGTTTAGCTTTATTCCTACCCCACTTGGACCCCGAGGCCTATAACTAACCACATACTTGCCCTTGTGAGGACTTACAGCCTTGACCTGGCTCCATTCAGTAATCTGTTTCCCTGGCTCCTAATACTGGGCAATTGGATTTTATGAGAGCTATAAATCTCTCCCCAGAAAAATGCACAGACACACAAAGCACACAAAGTTTGGCACATGATTTTTTTGGATCTTTTGGGAGTACCTTTATGGATCCAAGATAAAGACCCTGCCTTTTGTAATTGCCTGTTTAATTATCAGTAGCCCCTGCTGGGCTCTCCTTTCCTGAGCTGCTCCTGAATACTCTTGCCCTCAGGAAGGTTAGTGGCAAAGGCCTGGCACCTCTCAGAGGAGAGGCGAAGGGTGCCTAGTCCTCCCAGCATGGGGAGGGTGGTTGGTCTGATTCAGTGGCTCCATATTAGAAAGTCCACTTGCCTATGGTGTGCACTCTGTTCTATAATACTAACCTTATTTAAAACAAAAGGGACATCTTAATCTCCTATTTGCTTTACTTTTGCTTTATTTCATAATTGGTTCAGAACTCCAAACTTGGAAAAGGCATGTTTGGGTTGGGGGATGAGCAGGGGGGACGTAGGGCTTTCAAGTGCTAATATTACTCCACACTGAGTTCATCATATTCTTATGCTTTCCCCCCGCCCCCGCCCTCAAGAGTTGTTCTCTTTTCTGCTTTCTTTTACCTTTTTCAATGCCAGGCATCATTTTTTTTTTCTCTCAGTGATCTTTCTAGAGCTTAGCTACTGCAAGAAGAATTTTCTGGAAACACTCAAACTGTGTTAATGGAATAATAAGGAGATTTTATCCAGTTTTCCCATTCTGTCTTGAGTATAAAGGGACACATGGGTTCTTTTTAATTCCTATGGAGGAGGGAAAAGAAAGACTTTTCAGTCATGGCTGTGACCTGTCATTAACTGAACAAAATTTCTCTAGGTACCATGGGGCAGTCCAAAGGAAGCAGAAAACAGATCTTACTGTCATGAAGTTTACCATTTAAGTAGAAGGATTGCATAAACAAAAGTTACATAAAATCAGAAAGATAACAAAAGATATTTAGTAATACTAAATATCAAGATATATAGGAGATCTGCAGGAAGGATTTCAAATTTAACAGAGTGCTGGCATGACTGGATGGAGTGGGAAGGCTGAACTTGTGTTAGCTCCTAGCACACGTTAACTATGATTACCGCTTATGGAGGAGATCAGTTTATTGTTGGAGTAGGTCAGAAAACCTGACTTACTCTTGCGTCTTATGCCCAAATAAATTGCTTTGTACCCCAAGACCTCTTAATCTGAGCTCTGCTCCACTAACTGTGCAGTTTTAGATAACCTTGGTTGGCTTACTGTATAGATGTGGTCCTGGTTTCTGTTTTGTTTTATTCTTTTTGTTTTATCCTTTATATACATCTTGACCTAATTCATGAACTCAGTCCATAAACAAGAAGAAATATCACATTCTGTTTTTCCTTCAAATTTGCTGCTGAGCCCCTGTTCCATAGGTTGTCGGGACATTCAATATTAGTCATTACTAATGCTCTCTAAGGGCTCCCAGCCCAGGATTATGCAAGGGATTTAGGACTTGGCTGAGCATCAGGGAAGACCATCTAGACATTGGCCACCAGTCTGTTTCTCTGACCACAGAAGCTCATAGTTTCCTGGTCTTCAGCTTGGGAGTCTCTATGCTTAGAGCAGAGAAATCCTGGAGGAGGCTGAGGGAACCCTGGGCTTAGGTTGATTCTCCCAGCATGTCCCACAGAGAGACCATTTCTGAGTCTCATCACTTCCATGGGTCTGGGCTGCCTTCAGGACCCAGTTCCTTCTTTCTCCATTCCCCACAACACATTTCTCTTGTGTCCTAGGCTGAATTGTGTCCCCTCACCTAAAAATTCATATGTTGAAGTCCTAACCTCCAGCATGTGAGAACGTGGCTCTGTTTGGAAATAAGACCTTTAAAGAGATGATAAAGTTGAAATGAGGTGTACTCTAATCCAACATGACTGATGTTGCTAAACCCAAGAAGGCAGCTCTTCCAGAAGTGTTTAACCAGTCGATACCTGGGAGACACTTGAGGGGTCAGTTGAGAAGATCTTGATAAAGAACAGGAGACACACGCAGAAAGAAGACGATGTGAAGACACAGGGAAGAGAAGGCTTCCACCTACAAGCCAAGGAGAGAGGCCACAGAAGAACCAGCCCTGCCTGCCAATACCTTGAATTTAGATTTCAAACCTCCAGAATTGTGAGAAATAAATTTGTGTTATTTGATCCTCCCCCTGTCTGTGGTCGTTTGTTCTGGTAGCTCCAGCTGACTAATATACTTTGTATCCCCCCCCCCCGCTTTTTTTTTGTAATTTGCTCAGGCTTTTGCATAGGAGGAAGAGCCTTTGGCTTTAGCTTCCAGTTTCCTCTCTTAAATTTCTGTGGCAAGAAAATAATAAGGCCATTGCTATTTAGAAGGGATGGTAGAGTGGAGGCGAGGAAAGTGCAGTGGGAACCCAGGCAAAGTGAGGATTTTTAGTAAGTAATCCTTCCATTGTCTGCTTTCTTTCCCCCCACTGTTGTTTTCTCACTCCTGCCTGTTCTTCTCGTGACCAAACAGATTTCTTGCCTTACCTACTCCTCTGTCCCATCTTCGTTTGGCAGCTGTTTGGTGCAAAGCTTCAGACGTTTAATTCTCCGTGAGCTGAATCGTATAGGAAGGACTGGAAGATTAGGGGGCCGTGACATACTAGACCCCAAAATGACTTCTGACTACACTTGTATTCCAGGAGGGGATTTCGAGGATTTGTCCTGAGTATGGTTAGTCAAAGGTTATTTTGTAGAAACATCCTCAATTTTTATTGAAGCTCTGGCCAAGGTGTTAGCCAAGTGAGCCAATGGATTGTCGAGCCCAGTTTCCACATTCCTATTAAAAGTCAATTAGAAAAGATAGGATTTCCAAGCAGTTTATAGTCCACTTTATTTCCCTTCCTTTCTACCACCCTATGATTTTGGTAACTCTGTTACTCTGATTGGAAAAAATTGTTGTCTAGTGATATTAAAATGTACAGCCACTGATAAACTGTGACCAGTTCTTGGCTTTTTGCAAGACTGGGAATATTAAGATGTCATTAAATATTTTATCTCCTTTCCTTCATGCTACGACTTTAATGCTGTGTTCAAAGATCATTACTCAGTAACACTGGCAAGCCTCCTCTCCTTTGAAGACATTCTTTATAAGAGCATGTAATATTCATTATTACTCTGCTGCCTCCTTTTTTTCCATGATATTTCCACTCCTGACTCCATGTTGCACCCCCCCACCCCCACCAAAAGGTTTCACTGAGGGCAAATTATTTTAGGTAGGACATATATATTATAGGAAGTTATAATTAAAAACAATCTAGACTTCCCACAATTCTTCATGAAAATTGTTAGGGTTTGTTTTAGAGTAAAATGTTTTTACAGCACTGTGTTTTCTGGTTACTATAATGGCTTATTGATTGTGGGGGCTGATGTGCTGAGCTTGTATACATATACAGCTTTCAAAGAGTGGGTCTGTAGGGTGGTTGTATGTTTTATCTGTATGATGGGACAGTCAGGGAGCAGGCTGCAGAAAGGAGACAAAAAGGCAGATGATAAAAATGTAAGAGACAAGGAGTGAGAAGGGAAAATGTCTGCAGAGCTGTTAGTCACAGGATGGTTGGTGTCTCCCAGTTTCCCTCCCTAGTGATTATTTTTAACAATAAGAAACATCTATGTCCTACTTGGGAGGGCTTAGGCATTACCTTGACAAAGGTTAAGAGGATGAAAAAAATGAATGCAGGTGCCGTTGAGGTCCTGATACAGCCTCCTTAGGGGGCATCTCAAGAGGGATTACTCCCAGAACTTGACATCCAACAGGACCACTCTTGAACAGTTTGCTTTCAGTCTCACAAGTGATGGTCTTTTTGCCATCAGTTTGGTCACTAGGAAGCTTGGAGTCACTCTCTGGGCTCTCCTCTTTTGACCAGACAGGGTCTCATGCTGTGCACGTCTGCCTTCTGATCTTACCTCTGGCTTTTACTAGCTTCCTCTCCTCAGTTACCTTTGCCCTGATTCTCTCCTCTATTTTATTCTTTTGTAATGTATATACTTTTGTAAGTTGCCTGAAGTCCTTTGTGGATTGAGGTGAGGGTAAATATAGGCAAAGAAAAAATGAATTATAGAGTTTCCACAGCTCCTGACAGTTCTGTGTAATAGGATACTGGGAGTTTGGCCATGACGAGGAATTTCTCTTTCCAAAGTATTTTGTATTTTGTGTTTATTAGACACTTGTAGCTATTTTTGGATACTAAATTTGAGCCATAAGTTCTGAGGTAGGGTCTGACACAATGACAATGGGACAGAATTTTTGCAATAGGCCTGCTAAATAGACGATGAATGGTCATAATATTTATAGATTAAATAATACATAAAGAGCAAAGGAAAAAGCAGGGAAGAGACACAACATACATTTCTGCAATTGGAAAAGAGTTTAAGTTTTGTTTTACTAGTTACAGATAAAGTAATTTTAAAATTCATAACATTAAACTACTACTTAGATTTTTTTTTAACAAGAGTGAAATATGACTTTTGGATTGAAATAATTTAATAATTTCTAAAAAAAATTAAAGACTATCTTTCTCCTTTTCCATTTCAATAAATTATGAATTTTGAGATGTAGTAATACCTTTTTTAAAACTATCAGATCTGAAATCTGAAATCCCTCATCTCTGCTTATTCTCTTTTTAAAAACAGATTTCTCCATGACCAGTGAGATATTTCCTGGATGATAACAATCTGATTTTAACTCATACTAGGACAAAGAAGTAGGTTTTGGCTTGCTCTTGGTGACTTGGCATTTCAGCTCTAATTCTGAATTTTATGAAGCACCAGTTTTTTTTCCCTTAACGTAGACCAGAGGTAGGGAAATGCTTTTCACACTCTCCTGTATACCCGGGAGACTCATTGCCGTCAGCCTGCATTCCAGTGCACTGTCTCACAGCCTCTCCTGAGGTTTCTGGAGTTAATGAAGTAAATCAAAATCTCTGAGCAAAATGATTTCAGTCTCTGGAGGTAGAGTATGCCATGTGGGATGATGCCCAGATAAGAAACCATGATCAGATGTCCCAATGGCAGAAGTATTTGCTCAGGGTCTGAGCTGGGGCTGGTATGTAAACCTTAATCCTGAAATCTAAGAGGCTTTGTGTGCACTTTGTCAAAATACACTTCTTCATCCTAAGTAACGTTTTAGGCAGCATATTGGCAATACAAAACATCTGAATAAAAGCAGTGATGGTATTAGTCACAATCCACCCCTTTCCCTGTCTTTAGGGATATGCGTGCATGAAGCGCATGCTAAAACACACTTAATCTAATCACCTCCGGAGATTGAGAGGCATGTGCTCATATAAATGTCAAGTTGGGACATAATTTAGCTGATCTCTGGGGTTTATCGCTATTGCCAGACTCCCTCTTTATTTGATCTGGGGAAGCAAATGAAATGTGTCTCTTTGGTTCCAAACCAGGTAAAAGCAGGAGATTAGGATCTGTGAGTTTCTCATTTGGATACAATCATCATGCAACCAGCTCTGATTTAAGGAGGCTGCAAGATTCCCTTTTTAAAAAATGTATGCACTTGGGAACAACAGATAGGAACCAAAGTCAAATGAGCCTGGCCTACCCATTACCTACTAGCTGGTGGTAGTTCTACTTGACGACATCACTGGATGTATTTAAAGGTAGTGAAGTGGAGGATTTAAGTAAAATAACAAAATTGTTCTAAAATGTTAGAGGGGAATACTCTCTTTGTGTACATCTGGCCCTGATCATTACTGACCATATGAGAGCTGAACTCCTATTTACTGCATTTGAGGTGCTTAGTTGTGGAGCTCTTATGCAGAAACACAGTGGCCTCGGGTGAAGAAGACAGCTTTGACCACATATCAGGAAAATCAAGTCTCCATTATGCCTGCCTATTGGGCTGGGAGAGTGCATTCTGAAGGACAGTCTAAGACATTATCATCACCTAGGGTGACTTTGCCCTGCGGGTGACAATTGGCAATGTCTGGAGATACACTTGACGGGATGGGTGTTACTGGCATCTAGTGAGCAGAGACGAGGGAGGCTGCTAGCCATCCTACAGTGCCAAAGAGCTCCACAACAGTGAATTATTTGGCCTAAAATGTCAATAGTGCTGAGGTAGAGAAACTTTGGCCTGGTGAAACATTTATGTTCTTTTCCCCATGTATAGCTTTCACTAAACTGAATGAATGTAAGAGAGAGAGAGGCTTGTCTCATCTTTCTAAATAAATGCAAGTTATATGATAACTGGGGTATTAGTATTCTAGATACACTGCAGAGACAAATTTTCAGCTGTGCACTCTTTCCATTATATCACTAAGCAGCAAGGCAAAAACGTTACCCTGAAATTACAGAGCATACATACATATCTTTCTAATGGCATGCAAGAAGTAAAAAAATAAAATAATAAAGCTTACAGAGGTCCTGTTCACAATATGAAATAGACACATCCAAAATTCCAATTTGTCGTCTCCTTAGTCCTATTCCCCTTAAAATACAGTTTTAGGTGGGTGTATTTACAATAAGCTGTTTCAATCATGTCAATATTCATAAGAATATATTTTAACTCTGTATGTAGACCCAGAAGGGAACGTTTTTTAGTATGATGGGATATTGCATAAAGCAGTTGATGCCTTGAAAATGGATCATTTCCTAAAGTGGTGCTGTAAATATTTTTGTTCAGTACACCAAGTTGCTGTTGGTGAGTCCCTCCACTCCTCTGCCTGTGCTGAGGCCACGCATTTCTTCTTCAGGCTCTGCCTTTACAGAAACAGCTTGCTGCATAAACAATCTTCTGTAGCTTGTCAAAGACTTAAAATAACCACCAACTCCTTTCAGTCCTACTTATAGAGAAATTAGTTCCCTTAATAGGATCCCATCTTGCATAACTGGCTTCTAGATTGGAATAGCTTTTTTTTCTTTTTCATTTATTTTGATCCTACATTTTGGTTTTAAGAGAAAGTATTTCTGTTTAGCAGTGACTGCTTCATAGTATCAGCCAGTAGGCATTTACATGATTGTTTTATTTATTTAATTAATTTTTTTTTACCATCTTAACTATTTAATTAATTAATTTATAAGTTGAAGTATAGTTGATTTACAATATTATATTAGTGTCAGGTGTACAACACAGTGATTCATAATTTTTTATAGATTACACTGCATTCAAAGTTATAACATTGATGACATTGCCTGTGCTGTATAATATATCCTTGTAGCTTATTTATTTTGTACACAGTAGTTTATACCTCATAATCCCCTACCCCTATCACGCCCCTACATGATTGTTTTAGATAGTGTTGATACTTTTTTGACTTTTAAAAAAGGATTCTAGCACTTGCTGGCTTATTTTATTCCTAAAGGCTGAATTGGTGTGAAGCCAACCTGGAAATCTCTGAGATGACCAGTGTTCCTTAATATCTTATGTGGAAAGCAGTATAATTGAATTTATCTATATCCCAATGATAAAGAAACTTGGGGCCAATTGAGGGAGGCAGCATGGTGTAGTGATTAAAAAGACTGGATTTGGAACTGTGGCTCTAAAATGCAGTGACTTATGTGGATATTGAGCAAGTTACTTAATTTAAATGGTCCTCGAATCTATTTATAGGATGGATATCATAGTATCACATAGGTGGTCATGAAGATTAATAAGGGCCCAATAGGCAGTAGCTTTGAGAAAATGAGAGATGCAGTGCCATTCTTTGGAGCTCTCTCTTCCATCACTTCCTTCCTTACATTGATGAGAACCCTCAGTCAGAAGTGAGAGCTGAGTACCAAGTGTTTTTGTTTGTTTGTTTGTTTGTTTGTTTGAGTACCAAGTCTTGCACTTCCTTAGATCCATTGAGGAACTGGTCAACTTTTGTTCAGCTCTTGATCTGCAAATTCCTATGACTGACATCGTCAAAGGGTAGAAATCCTTGGCCCTTGATCTGCAAATTCTTATGACTGACATCATCAAAGGGTAGAAATCCTTGAAGAGCTGGTCTGTCTTTACACCCCAGTTTCTCCATAACCTGAATAAGCTTGAATTTCATTCAAGCGTGAATCAACCTGTCTCTTCCCTCCAGCTTTCCAGGTCCCCAGGTTTTGTGTCTGCTTATTCTGCTCATACCAGAGCATTCCCCGAACGTGAGCATCTTTCTTACTGTGGTAAGGTGGTGAACCTTGTCCCTTTCTGACATGATCAGAAATCTAGTGATCTTGAAAGATCTGCCTGACATCTGATGATGCTTGCTTATTTTCCACCTTGTACTTCCAACGCCAGTTCTCTCTCCTGATCCTCATCTTTTTTTTTTTTTGGTAAGTGATCTATGTTGGCCTATCTTTGGATGTGATTGATAATTTGAAGCTGCTTCCCTAATTGGAAGCATTGGCTACCAGTTTTACTCTATCTTGTCATTAAGGCCTCAGCCTCTTTCTTCTTGGTGATTAAAAAGATGGTGTGTGTCCTATTTTCTTCATAAGAGATAGAGGTAACTCTGTAACATAGGCAGCAATCTACCAGATTATAGGCTTTTTGGATAGCAAAAATGGTTTGTCCATCGTTTTATCTTTAGAGCCAATGAAAAAGAAGGTATGGAATAGATACTTGCTAAATGAATGTAGAAAGATGTAGGTAAATGTGTCTCTTATATAATATTGTACTTGTTTGGGATGTTGAGTGTTCTTTAGGGGGGGATGCAGTAGGTAGGATGTATGGGGGGAATGGCATGAGGGAGGTGTATGGTGATCAGAACACTAATGCCCATGTGCTATTGAAGGCAGTTAGAACCTATATGACAGACGATGAGAAGCCACTGCAGAGATTTTAGCTGAGGAACATTGTCCAGTTATTAAAATCTGTCAATAGGTATAATTATTGCCTTGAAATGCTCAAAAATATTCAGAGAAAATTACTTTGAACTGACTTTCAGTTAAAACAGTTGTATTTCTGTATAGCAGCTCTTAAATTATGTAATGAGATAAGTGAAATCAAGTGGCAGAATGTGGCTGGCATGCAGAACTATGGATGCAGAAGCCCTTTCCTTTGGTCTCAGAAGATACCTTTCTCTTTTTTTCTGATTCTGGGGCTTTTAGACCTTGAAAGGCATTTACTTGTGGGAACCGAGGGCTGAATTGCTTCTAGGATGCCGAACTTGCTCATGGGGAGTTGTGGGGATTATTCATTACATTAGAGTGTGAACAAAACTTTCCTAACAGGAGAACCCAGATGCAGAAAGGTCGTGTTGAACTCTAATCATTCATTTCAACAATTCTTTAGCTCACAAATCTTTATTTTAATCTAGACTGTAGCCCATCTGCACAGAAGAGGTAGTAAAATCGGTAAATGAATTCATATGCACACTCTTTAATTTATTATTGGTTGTAATGTTGACGTGGTCATATTTTATGTAGGGAGAAGAGTATAATAATTGCACTAACAATTTATATACATATGCCCTTTCAAGAATTAAAATTTCTCTAGTAATGGCCAAGAACTATTTCCTTAAAACAAATGTGGTATTGTTATAAGACTTTATGCCCCCCTCCTTTTTTTTTTTTTTTTTTTTTTTTTTACTAATTACAGTTTTAGAAAGAAATTGATTTGGAGTTCTCTGTATTTTCTTATAATTAGAATTTTAAAAGTATTAATTTTACCAAGAGTATCATTTTTTATGACTTTTTTTGGTGAGGTTATAGGATGGTGAATTGTTATATGAATTGGAAATAATCGTTTTTGGCCATTTTTTACGGGCTATGCAAAAATGCCATTTGATATGGTTTGAAAACTTTTAATCCCCTCTCCCCCTCAAAGGTGGATCTAGAGGAGAATAGGATAAGATTATCTGGACAATATCTTTAGATATTTTGCTTTGTTTGCAAGCATATTTAGTAGTAAAAGCTTCTAAGCAATGAAGATATTTTTCTATGTAACTGGCTCCTAAAATGTTATTAAAGAAAATTATTTGTACTGAATACAATTTTATTGTTACAAATATTTTATTTAAGATGAGAGAAACAGTCTAAGCTACAGCTTATGCAAAACCATTTAGAGCACGATTGCACAAAGGGTCTTTAGTTGACCTCTAATAAGTCTGGCTGTCACAACCCATGTGACCTTGGGGCTGCCCTTGTCACAGGCTCCTGTTCCATCATCCTGGGCTACTACTTGGTAGTGGGTCAGCCACTGAACGCCTGCTGAGAGCTCAGCAAATGAGATGACTGAACATGTAGATTTTCAGTGTAAACTACACAGATACAGAATTTATGCTGATTTGGTTCTTAGCATGGCTTACTATTCTAGCCTGTTTTATTCTCAGACGAGTAAGATCATTCTGAATCTTTATTCTTTCTGGTCTTCAGATGCTATCTTGAGGGGCAACCTTTGGATCCAAACTGGGCTAAGAAGATCCACCTAATCCTTAATTGGCAGATCCTTTGGGATAGAATGCCTGGAAAATCCTCCATTCATTCATTCATTTATTCACAGAGTAAAAAAGTATCTGAGTACCTACTATATTCCGGATAGCATGTTAGGGATACAATAGCAAACCAGCCACAGCCCTTAATCTCAGTACATTCTCTGCCTGAGAGCATTAATCTGGCCTCATTCTTTCAGCTTTCCTTTCTTTGTTCTCTGTTTGACTTATGGAATACATTCTCTCCTTTTTTCCTTCGGTGCACGTTTATGGCCATCCTTATACACTGCGCTTCCCGTGGCAACTCATTGCTGGCTCCAATTTGGCAGGTAGTTTATTACCTGCTCCATTTTATAGATGAGGCAGTAGAGAGCTCTTTTTTTTCTTCCTACATTTGAACAAAGACTGTAGACGTTAAAGCTGCAAGCAGGGAGAGAGATGAAAGTGTTCCTCTGCATTTGAGGACACAAAATTCGGGCCTTTCTTGGAGTTCAGAAAAGCCCAAAATTGAGTTGCTCAAAAAATAATTTTTCTGTTTATAATTAGTTCTAGGTTGGGGGAAAAATGACAAACCTCATCCAGATGTAACTTCATTGACCACTGGATGTCACTATTGCTCCATATAAGTACTGTGGACATAGCTACTTGGCTTGAGGATTTGGTTTTGTAAGTCTGTCTCTGCATTTTTAACACTCTTGCTTTGTCCAATTTGCATTACAGTCACTCCAGATTTTCTTTGAAACAAGGTTGGATTACAAATAAGCAACTCAACAAAGAAATAAAATTCATCTTACCAAGGAGTAACCATGCTTGATGATCTGATTTAGGTGAGGAAGAGATGCTTGGGCACTTGCAAATTGTCCTCAGAATAACCTGATGGAAAGCATCATTTCCCCTTTGTCTGAATACCTAGGTTGTTAAGAGTCTGTACCATACAGGGACTTAGCCTAGTACTCACGGAACTGAAGAGTCCCATTTTAGAGGTCACCTCTTCCAACATTCTGCCTAAGGCAGGAATCCCTTCTAGGACCTGGATAAATGACCGCTTGCTGCTGTTTGAGTACCCCCAGAGACCATGTTCACAGTGTCACCAGGCACTCCATGCTGCAGTGCTAGATTGAACTGGAAGGGATACAGGAATCTTTCTTCAGCTCACATTTTTGTGTTCTTTTACGAATGTTATGTGATGTTATAAACTTGTTTCTAAAAGGTGCTGTGGGAATTTAGAGGAAGGGGCTTGGCCCAGGCTAGGGTCTGTGAGAAGGATCAGTTGTGGAAGGTTTAGTTCCTGGAGCAGGCTAAGTGGGGCCTGGGAGGGAGGCCATGAGCCTTCTCGCCTCCCTTGGATCATATAATGTAGTAGATGCTTCCTCTGCCTGCTCTCAGACACCGTGCTTTTTATGGAGATGCTTCTGGTAAGCATAGGAGGAGTTTGACGAATTCAACAGTGGTTAAATTTAATTAATATAGTTTCTCCCCCTAGAGCTATGTAAAGGTGAAATCCCATAATTGAATCCTAGTTTTGCACTGGCTTCTGGCATAGAACGGTAGGACCACTACTACAGAAAAGCTTTGCGTTTTAAAGCTGGGAGAAGGCACTTGCTGTTTCTACTCCCTCACAGCCACTCTTTCAGTGGATACTGCAGCTTACCTACTGGCAGGAGCATCTCTCCAGCCTTCATCCCTTCATTTAGAAACCCAAGCTCAGGTCTGCCCCCTAGAGACACAAATGATGGATGGGATGAAGAACTCCCTGAATTTTTACAAGCCCCAATGCCCTTAGGGACAAGATGCTTTTTATCCATTAAGAATGGATATTTTTATTTGGCTCATATCCAGTTCAGAATTTTAGTGGAATGCCTAAAATCACATGTAAGCTCTGGAATCCAACAGATACAGACTTAACTTTTGTCTGGGCCTCTTTCTACCTGTGTAACCTTAGGCAGATTACTTAACTGCTTTAAACTTCAGTTATCTTTTTTGAGAACGAAGACAATGATAATCATAATGTTAGTCCTCTAGGGCTGTGCTAAGGATTAAATGGGAATGCATTTGGGGGTGTGTAGCACAGTCCCTGCATGTGACACATGCTCCAAAAACGCTATCAGCTAGTACTGAGCTGGATAAAATGACTCAAGAAAGGACAGAAGGAACTTGAGGTTGACATTGTAACTATAAATTTCAGAGTCCCCAGAGAGTAAATAATTGTATCACAGCATTTACTCATGTAATAAGCATTTTTGAAAGCCTTTTATTTGTCAGGCATGATATATGGGGGAGGACCCAGTCTGTGTTCAGAGGGCTGACAGTGGAGTTGCTGAAACATACCAACAGATAATTATAATACATGTGGTGGATGCAACAGCAGAAAAGTGGACAAGGGTTAGTAGATAGTACCAAATAAAGAGACTCGAAATTCCATGGATACAAATTTAATGTATTAAATGCATCTCACTGACTTTTAAAAAAATTTTCTGGATTCTGTTATTGCATAATCCAGGCATTTGGACTGTTGGTAAAGAGGTGGTTGTGTAAACCTGGCATCGTGTGAAGCTACTGTGCCATTCCAGGATATGGAGTTACTGTGGAAGCAACATACCTAAAAAGTGCTTTAAAAAAATGAAGCTTTCATGTTCCTTCACCATATAAATGTTTATGTTCAGAGAATAAAATTAAGATTGCCAAAAGGACAGTACAAGTGCATTTATATTTCCAGTAGACAATACCTTTCTTGTCTGAATATGCTTCCAATCATACTTGCTGGGCTTTTACATAAATCACCTCAATGTTTAAATCAGTTTAAGCTTTATATGAGTACATACTGTGCAGATTAAAAAATATGTAGGATCAGTTTCCTTTAACTCAACTAATTATTATAGTGGTGCCATATAAATTGCATACTAGTGACTGCCTCTCAGGCCACATACTTCTTGACAAATGTTGAATGTTGAACTATCATTTTTATCTTCCCCATCTAAAACGTTAATTGCAGCCAAGACTTCAGAATTTATTTACTAGCGACATATTTTTATAATTGTACATTTAACCAGCATTGTTGAGCACCTACAATGTACAAAGTACATTAAACATGAAATTGCAAACAGTTCCTTTTTTCAATTAGCAAACGTCAACATTGAATTGTTTCAGTCAACTTGTTTGCTTAACATGATGTATGCACCATCTGCATAGAGACAAGAAAGTGTGTGTTTCTTAGAACAATTGTGGAGGTTTATACTCATTGGCTGCAAAAAACCCACTGAAGTGATCCAGGTTCTAATTATATGTATCAGGGGCTCTCATAAAAAAAAATGGTGGGGGTGGGAAATTCAGAACTTCCAACAAGTATATGCAATGAAGGAGAAATATCTCAAAAATTATTTATATTTAAGGTATACAGTGTAATGTTTTGATGTATGGTTACCCCCTAGGGCTACCATTTTTGGGCATGTGCTAAGAACACTTGAGATTTTCCCTCTTAGCAAATTTCAAGTATATAATACAGCATTATTAACAGTCACCATTCTGCACATTAGGTCTCCAGAACTTACTTATCTTATCATTGAAAAAATTGTACCCTTTGATCACTATGTCCCCTTTCCTTACCCTTCAACCTCTGTAACCACCATTTTACTCTATGTTACTATGAGTTTGACTTTTTAAAAAAAAATCCGCATATAAGTGAGATTATGTGGTTTTTGTCTTACTGTGTCTGGCTTATTTCACTTATCATAATGCCCTTCAGATTTATCCATAGGGTTGCATATGGCAGGATTTCTAAAGGCTGAATAACATTTCATAATCTATCTATCTTTCTTTCTATCTATCTATCTATCTATCTATCTATCTACAGCATATTTTCTCAATCTGTTCATCTGTTGACAAACACTTAGATTGTTTCCATATTTTGGCTACTGTGATTAATGTTACAATGAACATGGGAGTGCAGACATCTCTTCAAAATAATAATTTTATTTCTTTTGGATATGTACCCAGAAGTAGGATTGCTATTTCATATGTTTGTGCTGTTTTTAATTTTTTGAGAAACCTCTATATGATCTGTCCTGAAAAATATTCCATGTGTACTTGAGAAGAATGTCTGTCCTGCTCCTGTTGAATGGAATGTTCTTAATATGTGTGTTAGGATCACTTTATCTTAGGTGTTTTTCAGGTCCAATGTTTCCTTATTGATTTTTCTCTCTGGATGATCTAGCCATTATTGAAAGTGAAGGACTGAAGTTCCCTACCTATTGTATTGCTATTTCTCCCTTAAATATCCCTGTTAATCTTTGTTTTATTTATTTAGGTGCTCTGATGTTGGGGTGCATATATATTTACTATTGTTCTTTCCTCTTGATGGATCGACTCTTTTATCATTATATGATAAAATTTTTGTCTCTTACTAGTTTTTGACTTAAAATCTATTTTGTCTGATATAAGTATAGCTACTCCTGCTTTCTTTTGGTTTCTGTTTGCATGAAATATCTTTTTCCATCCCTTTGCTTTCAGCCTATGTATATTCTTAAAGCTGAATCAATTCTCTTATAGGCAGCATATATTGGGATCTCTCTCTCTTTTTCCCCCCCTTATCCAT
Organism: Vicugna pacos; assembly: GCF_048564905.1. NCBI lineage: Eukaryota > Metazoa > Chordata > Mammalia > Artiodactyla > Camelidae > Vicugna > Vicugna pacos. Next base: position 18,381,940 of record NC_133010.1, on the reverse strand, counting down.
CCAGACACTCTGTGTCTTCTGATTGGAGAATTTAGTCTATTTACATTTAAAGTAATTATTGATCAGCTCACAGGATTTTTTGAGGAGGATGGATTTTATGTTATGAAAAGCCCCTTTGTGAGCAACTAGATGTGTTTGATATAAAAAGGGAGGGCAAAAGCTAAATTTTGGCATAGTGGTTATGGAGAGGGAGTTGAATTTCTCCACATAACAAAGAAATTGAAAATGATGAAGTTTCTCAAACCAAGCTGGGATGGAGGAACTGTAAGATGACAAAAGGAAGAAAAATGGGGGGAGAGGGAAACAGGGAGATCGCATCATGGCTTATAATCCTGTGCCCTGAAGGGACATGGAGGGAGGTCAAAGACTTAAGAAAACAAGCATGTCCAAGGCTTGATATGGTGTAAAGACTTCTTCCTTCAGCTCTCAACCTTAATACCAATATCTTATGTAGGTAGGTTTTTTTTCTTTTTGTTTTTAGATGAGAACAGAATTTTATCACTGTAACAGTGTTATCACAGGACCAAGGGGACATAAGCAAGACCTGGGAGAGAACCATAAACTCAATTATTTAAGGAGAAGCTCTGGATGACACAGGAACAGGTTTATTATTAGTTTTATTAAACACTTGAGGTTGGCTTTGGACTTCTGTAATCCACAGAATGTAGGTGTGAATCACTCTAACCTAGAGCTTAAGGGTAATGAAGACTCACCCACCTAATATCTGGGGCACACAAAAATGACAGAGTTACTCTTCTGTGATGCTGACCCGTTTATACACACAAGATGATAGCAACAGTAGAGAGAAATCACATGTTGGTGCAGGAACTGATGGATAAAACACTTCTGTTTACTAAATAGCAGTGCCTATGGCTTCTACTTCTGTGGCAGCTTGGAGAAATAGAAGTAATTAAGTAAAAATTCACAAAATGGGAGAGAATCAATTTTATGCTAAATTGTCCATTATAAAGTATTTCTTCAAATCTCTCTCTTCATTATGAATCTTATAAAAGCCAAAACTTTAAACTACTTACATAATTATAATTATTTTAAAAGTCTTATTAAGCTTTCATCTATAAAATATCTCATTAAGGGCCACATTTATGTCAAGGTTAAAGGTGGGAAATGAAGCAAGGTATTATTGCTGAAAAACGTTCAAAGCATCTAAATTGTTTTTCTTAATTGGAATTGGTGTATGGTATGGTCCAATAACACAGATACCCAATGAGGCTGACCTGATATTCTATAAGTATTAGCTGAGATCCCCACACTGGGAATTTTAAAATTCATTTTTGAATGGATAGAGAACTTAAAATAGAAAAAAGTCACCTCAACATTAATTGTAATATCTAATAAGTGAAGGGTAGCAGAATATACTACTACAAAATATGCTATATTAAAACAAGGGATTATTTTGAGCTGAAGGCAGTTAAGAAGAAGCATTTACAAGAAAAGTTCTCTGCACTTCCCCTATTTGCCTAAAAGCAGGACATACCTGTGTAAGTGTCCGCCCTGCCTTCTTTACCAGGAAGGACAGAAGTTAGTCACTGGAGACAATTCTACATCTTTATCAGCTGGGAGGTAGCACAGAGGACTCTATAACAGAGTTTACTAACTGGCCCCTCTCTATTTCAGTATATAGTTGCCTTCCCATAATTTGCCCCTCCTAAAAAGCTCAAAGTCTTTTTCCTTTGTCTTGTTGCTTCTCTACAAAATTATTATTCTTTGCTAAGATACTATATAAATTTATGTTCTAATCACCTCTTTGAGTTACTTATCTGTGAGTACTCCTGTGTGTATGTGAGATGCACATGCTAATAAATTTGGGGTTTTTTTGTTTTTCTCTTGTTACTATGACTTTGCTCAGTCTAATTTCCAGAGTCCCAGCCAGTGAACTTAAAATGGGTAGAGGAAAAATAACTTTTCCCCCGTTACACAAGCAAGTTGTTTAGGTTCTGTTTTATATGAAAGGAGGTTTATGTGATAAAAGTAACACATTTTCTAGAAAGGTCTTGACAAATAAGCTAAAATGTCCAAGTAATACATGTTTAAGAAATCTACATTCAGAAGTTCTTATTTCCCAAGAAGAGAAATGTTTTCTAGTTTGATCTATATTGTTTAGATTGCTGTCCTATTTTCTTATGAAATTAGTAAGACACACGCATATATTAAAATCAAGACATCTGGAATGACTAAGTTTTGAAAGCACCCATTCTTATTTTCCCATCCCCTGTGATAACAAATAGAAGGCAGGTGTCAGTCCTATGGAATCAGACCGCCTATGCCATCCACCATGGTGGGGGTGGTAGACCAGGAGGCAGAGTGGGATTGCCATCTTCCCAGTACTTTTCCTTTGAGGGCTAAGACTGTCCTATCACTGTTTGAGGCCCCAGGTCTTGTGAAGATGGTACTTTGGACCTTCTTTTCTGTTTCTCTCTCTGTGTTTGAGAAAGGGGTTGCAGAGGAATAAAATTGTGAGAGTTTGAGAGTAGGTGGAATTTTTGTTCAGTTGTCCATGGTTTCTTTTTCTTCTTTAAAAAATAAAAAAAATTTCTCTGTTAAAATAAATGTCACAGTAGTTATTTTTGTGTTCTGCTTGAGCATTATATTCTGGATTCACATTGAACACAGAATAATTTCAGCAGATTTGAAAATCTCTTTAAAACTTGACTTCCATTGTTTGAATAACAGCTTGAGTATGCAGACACTCACACCATTAATTTGGACATAACCTTGGGTATTTGCCAAAGTGTAGCACTTTAAAAGAAAATTACACACATACACACAATTCCTAGTAGAATCATCATTTTAACAACCATTTGACTAACCCTTCAGAACTCCTTTCTAACTGCTTTCTGATATATTATTTACTGTGGTGAATTTGAATATATGGGATTTGTCCCTTTGTGTAGAAGCACCTCCCAAGGTGGGCAGTGAAAAGTTCATAAAAGAGGAATTTTCATTACTATGACCAAATACAACTGTCTAGATATGTATAAATATGTGTGTATATATAATATGAGTGTACATATATATATACACACATATGCATATGATTTACATATACTTCTATATTAGATAAGTAATAACTATATATAATTAATATACATATAACATATGTATATGTATATCTCTTTCTATATCTGTCTATCTAAAATTCTTATAAACAAGGGCTGAAAACTCCTTTGGAGAAGTACAGGAGGATTCACTACTTACCCCATGTCTTAAGGAAAACTGACTCTAGGTAAAATCCTGAGGGTAGACTGTGATTCTGTTCCTCTTCATCTCCTTTTTCTAATTTTCTTGCCTCCTTTTATTGCTCCCTATGCATCAGGTGCTCAGGTTTTAAGCCATTGCTACGCAGGAAACAAAAGATCTAATCCAGAGAATTTGTAACTTCGTGTGCCCAGTTTTGTTTCCAACTTGTAGGTCTGGTCTTTAACTTATCTTCCACCCACCATTCCCGTTCTGCAGGCTCAATGCCAAAGAGTGCATTGACTTCTGAAGCTGTATGTTGAAGATGGCAGAGCCCTAAGATTGGGAAGAGCCTGGGTTCCTGAATCACCACTTAGAGGAGAGCTGCCTTCTGAGCAGGAACACCTGTTTTGGACTTTACACTAGTGAGAAATAAACTTCTGTTGTGTCTGAGCCACTGCACATTTTGGGGTGGCTTCTTATAGCAGCTTAAGTTATACTGAGTAGTCACAAGGTTCATAGCTTTCGTTAGATAAGCAAAGAAGCGCATGACTATAGTTAGGAACCTTTGAATCAAATTCTAGAAGCATAGAATGTTTTTGTTGGAATCAACCTCAGATTTCTTAGCTAGAGTCTGGGGCATGGCAGATGTCCTGGGCAAAGGGATGAGGATGCAGTAAGAAGTGGAGGTGGTCAGGTGTGGTGGATGCTATGACACATGTCCTCTCTAGGAAACCATTTTAGCCTCCTCTCACCTAAACACCCATTCTGATGAAGACATTTGGATCCAGCCCAACCAACCCATCTTTTATTGAATCCCAGGTCTCAGGTAGTTGACATCCCTGATACATTAACTCAAGCTGTAATGTTAATGACTTGTATGTTATTCCTCCCACAATATTTGTATTTTAAGGAAAATCTGAAGAAAAGGAAATTTAAACTCCAAATTCTTCTTTAAGTTGTATGTCTCTTCAATGGTAGTATTTCAGGTATTTTGGAACCTGGGTGCACAAGATATTCTTAGAAGATTTCAGGGAACCCCTCCAATCACAACATCAGGTATCTGTCTACTCTACCTATGTGTAAAGCCATTCCACATAGTGGAAAAGGAGTGAATTCTCCCCATAGCTTAAAGCAAATGGAGATGGCCTGATATATTGGGATTATTGTATTGGAACAAATGGGACAAACAGCTTTGAGATCAAGAGAATTATAAATATGCCCAAGTAGCCTTTGAGGAGGTCTTCATTAGGGGGTCATATTATTTTTTGTTAGCTAAGAGTAAAATGATTTGGGCTACAATATTTTGGGCCAGAATTTTAATTAGGCATACAATTAGTTTGTATTTTCTTTTTAGAACTTAATAACTAATTGTGCAACTGAATCTCTTGAATATTTCATTAGCAGAATATTTTCACAGTCTGCTATAAATTAAACTGTATGGAGGGGCACATTTATTTTCTTTCATTTCCTTCTTAACCCACATAGTGGTGAGATGTTAGGATTTATATGACTTGTTATCTCATTTCCTGCCTAGGCCTTTCCTGCCCATTTCCTTGTTCAGTTTTCATAACTTTTTTTTTTTTGATGCCTGGGAGCCACCGGATATTTTCAGGCTGCTTTACATCATGATTTGAGTCGGTACCTGGAGTCCAGTTGTTTTAGGCGTTGCTCTGATTAACACGTTCCTCATAGGGCTTTTAATCCTGCAAAAGCTGTGGCAGTTTGGAAAATCAGGGTCCCAATGTTAACTAGTCATAGGAGAGACAGAGTGATGTTCCCAGGCAGCGTTATCTCTGGAAAATACCAAAGCTGCTGGAAACAAACATGTAAATTCAGTCGAAGGGGTTCAGTGAGTTAATGAGGGGTTAAATGGACAAAGATTTAAACAGGAAGGGAGGCCAAGACACCATTTTTCAGGTTGGCAATTGAGGAGTTAAGCTTTTAGGAGCACAAAGAACAACAGTTAAAATCATTGAAAGCCCCACCAGCACTTCTGACCTTTATCTCCAGGGTCCAAATCTAGACAAGGGTCTTAATTAGCAGCAGAGAAATCTAGCACTTTGGCAATGTACCAACACACATTAAAAAGACAAGAAAACCTCAAACCAACCAGTAAATATATGAACCATTTTTTTTAATCACAAAACTTAAATAGGCGCAACATTTATACATAACCTTTGGTGTTTCTCTTTCCCAATTTGTAACTTTTTTTTTCCCTCTGGTCTCCCTGTACCATCTTACACTTGATTCTTTTCCATGACCATCATCTTATTCCCTCTTGTTTTCCTTATCTGTTGTTTATTGTGCTGCTAGCATTTAGATGCATTTACATTTTTTCTATATTTTAATTTTTTATTATAAAAGGAATATATGCTTATTATAGAAACAATTTCCAACAATGCAAAATGCATAGTTATAGAGTCTCTCATGCATCCAGGATTTACTCTCTGTATTTTACATAGATGTGTGTGTTTATGTGTGAATCTAATCACATATATACACGCATTTTTTTAACAAAAAAGGATCACATGTACAATTCTGCAACTTGCCTTTTTTATTTACTCATATATCCTGTTACATTTCTACATTGGAGTTATATGGGTGGTGTGCCTTTGTACATAACATTTTTTAATTTAGAAAATTCCACCATGGGGTTTTAATCCCTGATAAGAATATTTTAAGCTGTATATCCAATAAATGCATGTAGGTGCTGTGATTTATAAAATATGATTTTATTTACAAGTATAGCTTGAATATTATATTGGTTTATTGTCTTTGTGCACTGTTTTGGATGCATAATCAATGTTTCTTTCTGCTCTTACCATTATTACTATTTTAATCTTTTGTTCATTAAAATAATTCTTTTTTTTTCCTGTTTAAGTCTTTCTTGTGTTAGCTTTTTTTTTTTTTTTTTTTTTTCCCTCATTCCATTGCTCACCTCTCTACTGGTTTGGAAATTATATACGCTATTTCCATTCTTTTACTGTTTACCCTAGAATTTTAACATGCATATGTAACGTAACAAAGTGTGCATCTATACTTCGGTAAAAAACAAACAAACAACCCCCCCACAAAAAAACCCAAAGTGTGCATCTGTTATCTTTGCTGTTGTGTCAGACACTCAAAACCTAAGCCAACCATTCTGGTTATCCCCTCTTACTTAATGTACTATTACTGCTTAGTATTTTTGGCTCTGTCTTCATTGCTTTTTAACCCTACAAATTAGACATCCTACTGTTTCATGAAGTTGAAGATTATTTTCCTCTCACTTTTCCTTCTTGCCTTCTTGCACTCCATACCCTACTCTTGTATAATTTTCATTCTTCCTGAAATATGTGCTCTGGAATTCCGTTTTGTGAGAGTCAGTTGGTAAGAAATGCGTCTGTTGTTTTTTCTTTTGGAAAATGTATTTATTTGCCCTTATTCTTGATAGTCCTCAAAATTCTGGATTGAGAGTTATTTATTCTCAGTTCATTGAAGATACTCCATTGTCTTCTGGCTTTCAATGTGGCTTGCCAGGAACTCGGTTTCAGGTAAACTATCTTTTCTTTTTGGTTGCTTTTAAGATCTTTGCTTTGTTTTTGGTATCCTTCTTCCTGATGTAATCAGTGAATTTTACTTTTGTTTATCCTTGTTGAGATTCATTGTGCTTCCTGAACCTGAAGGGTGGTGGATATTTTCCAGTTCTGAATACTTGCTTCTCCTTCATTTTCTCTCATTTCTATTTCTGAAACTCTGATTGGATTTATTTTGGGTCTCATTCTATCCTCCATGTCTTTGGTCTTTGTCTCATCTTTCATATTTTCCTGGTGTTGCCTCTCTCTGTGCTTCATTCTTGGAAATTTATTCATCTTTACCCTCCAAGTTTCCATATTCTTTCTTCATTTGTTTTTAAACTGCAATTTTGTTAATCAATTGGTTTTTTTTTCAGTTTTGATTTTACATTTTAGGAGCTTTATTTGGTTCTTTCATAAACCTATTGGTAATCTTTGATAATATCTTAATCCTCATCATACTTTAGAAAACATTAAAAAATTTCTCTAAACATGTAAGTAGTTTCTAGTTAAGATATTACTGTTTCAGTAGCTGCAGGTTTGCAGTTCCAGTATCTGTGGTTTCCTGTTTTTTCTGATTTCAACTTGTGATAGTTTATTTTCTCATATGTCCAGTGACTGAGAACTCATATTCTTGGCAATTTTATTTGTTCTTTGAGGTCTAAACTGTGTTTTACCAGAGAGAATTTGTAAATCCATCAGCCAAGTCCACTATGAAGTAAATTTTTAGCTTAACTTTTTTTGGGCTTCAGCAATAATAAATTCTGGCTCCAAACATGCATGAAAATGGGCTTATGGTTAGGAATTATTAGGGAAGAATCTTCTTTTTTTAGTACTCTACCCAGAGAAAAGGCTGAGACATGCAAATATCTCCACTACCTCCCTCTCAGAAACCCTTCTTAAAAACAAACCTACCGGGTGTCACTTTGGGGAATTCTCAACTTCTAAGATAGCCCTTGCCTACCCAGGTTTTGTTTCCTTTCTTGGCACCTTGGGTTGTTAAGACCCAAGATCTAAACATTCAAGAACGTGCATATACTCCCCAGGAAAACAGTGGTCTTGGAACATGGTTACCTTTTGAGTGTGAGATTTCTCATCATACTCAGTTTAAGAACTCCCACTTCCTCCTCACAAGCTTAGCTATGCATTTGAAAATTGCTTTTTACTACATCAAAAGTAAAAGTGTATGTTCATCAAAGGACACTATCAAGAGTGAATAGGCAACTCATGGAATGGGAGATATGTTTACAAATCATATATCTGATAATTTATAAAAATATATAATATATATTATAAATATATGTATATATTAATATGCATTTATATAATATCTATAAAGAATATATAAAGAACTCCTACAATTCAACAATGAGAAGACAAACAACCTGATTAAAAGTGAGCAAAGGACTTGAATATTCTTCAAAGAAGAAATATAAATGGCCAGAAATCACATGAAAAGGTTTTCAACATCAGTAATCACTAGGGAAATGCAAGTCAAAACCACGGTGAGATACAACCTCATATCCATTAGGATGGCTATTATTTAAAGCAGCAAGAGCAAATAACAGGTGTTGATGAGATTGTGGAGAAATTGAACCCCTTGTGCATAGTTGGTGGGAATGCAAGGTGGTGCAACTACTGTGGGAAACTGTATGGCAATTCCTCAACCTAAAAACAGAATTATTATGTGATCCAGTTACCATATAATTCTAATTCTGGGTACACACTCAAAAGAATTAAAAGCAGAGACTTCAACAGATATTTGTACATCCACATCCATAATGGCATTGTTCACAAAAGTCCCACTTGTAAACAACCCAAAGGTCCACCAATAGATGAATGGATAAACAATATATGGTATATTCACATGATGGAATATTACTGAGCCTTAAAAAGGAAGGACATTCTGACACATGCTTCAGTATGGATGAACCTTGAAAACATTATGTTAAGTGAAATAAGCCTGTTACAAAAGGACAAATATTATGTAATTCCACTTAAATGAGGTACCCACTCATTAAGGTATCCACGTAAATGAGAGTGATCAAATTCATAAAGAAAGAAAATAGAATGATGATTGCCAAAAGTTAAGGGGAGAGGGGAATGAGGAGTTACTGTTTAATGGGCACAGAGCTTCAGTTGTGCAAGATGAAAAAAAGTTCTGGAGATGGATGGTGATGAAGGTTGCATAACAGTGTGAATGTACTTAATATCACTGAACTGTGCACTTAAAATTGGCTAAGATGGTATGTTTTATGCTACATATATCTTACTATGACTTAAGAAAAAAAGAAAAATACTGTTATAATTTATTCAGCTCTTTTCAGCGTTCTAAGATACTAGTCTTCCATAATGCTGGAATTAGAAATCCTCATAGGACTGACTTTTCCTCTGTGTTCATGGTGTCTGCTGGGCACTTAGTTTTAGCTATGTATGGATATGCAGTCAGATTCCAACACTGTGGAAACCAAGATGCTAACCTAAGAATTTGATGTCTTGTGTCACCGAGTGGTCCATATTGTTTCTTTTGTTGTTTGAACATCCTAGATATTAGTTTACATCATATTATTTACACATTCCATGATGATCTTTGATAGTACCAACTCTCCAATTCTTCCTTTGAGGAATAGACTCATATTTCACATCTGAAAAACATGGATAAATTTGTGTTAGCATAATCTGACTTAAATTCTTATCACTGTGTATGTGTGTGTGTGTGTGTACTTCATTCACTCACTCATTCTCACTTAGTATTTTGTGCTAGGTACCATCTAGGTACTGGGAATACAGAAGTGAAAAAGATTTCCTGCCCCAATTCTAATGGGGAAAGATATGGTATCCATATCAGCAAAGAAGTAACAAGGTAGTTTTAGGTATTAAGTCTGCAAAGAATATGAATCAGGGTACTAGGATAGACTGTAACAGTGAGGCGGGGGCTGCATGGGCTAGGGTGGTCAGGAAAGGAGTCTCTGGGGATGACATTTAAGCTGAGACCTGGTGTTAATGATAAGGAAACTGTGTATATCTAGGGGAAGAGCTTTTCACGAAGGCCAGGATAGCCAAGAGCAATGGATCTGAGATAAAATTAGTTTGATTAATTATCTAAATCCCATCAGAGAAACCTAAAATCCTAGTAGCGAGGAAGTTTAGCTTAGTGAATAATATCCTATGTGTGTGATTTCTTAAAAAGAAAGTATTTATGAAATAAAAATTGACCACCCATTTAAATCAGCAGCAACTAATTTTCAACACTGGAATCAGTAAGCATTTCCTTCCACCACTTCACCTTCAGCAGTCTTTCTCCACTTGCTCTATAGTGTAAACTATGAGGGCTGTAATGATTTTGCTTAAGGCTTTATATCAATGACTAAAAATAAACTTGGCTTTGTGTATGGATAGAGCATTATAGCCTCTGTATAATTGAGGTTCTTGAATAGCTGGAGAGCCTGAGCTTTCCAGTTAGGTTACTTACTCAGGTTTACCACGTAACTGCAAAGCATTACCTCCTTTTTATGCTTTACAAAAGTCACAGGTATAATCATAGAGACACCATACAGAAGTATCAGTCAGTTTGTCATTTCAGTTTTTCTTTCGTTGAGAACAAATAATTAGCCCTGAATGTGTTCACATTCTGTGATTCTGATTTATATAGTCCCCAATTAGTGCCCCATTTAATCTGCTCACCTGTTGTCACTTTATTCTGAATTTCATGGCTCTGTTGTTTTAAACTCTTTTTTGCATACATTTTCTGAGTAAGACTGATTACTGCAACCCCTTCGTTTTGGGGAACTTGGAACACTGCCACAATGTCTGAATTGCCTGGATAAAGAAAAGTATGTTCTGTAATTATTTTATTCTCTGCCCAGCATGTGATTTGTTATTGATGACACATACATAGGGTGCTTTCTCCATTAGGCTGGCTGATCCCTCTACTCTGGTATTAATGTCACTGTCACTCTGCTCGAAGCTATAGTTTGTTAGGCAACTCTAGCATGGGGAAATGAGCATGTACTTTTTAATGTGTCTGAAATAGCTACACACTGACAGATGTTCCCACATGCTTGCTGATGTCATGACTGGGGCTCATATAAAGCCTGGGAAATTAAAAGAAAGAAGAAAATGTTAGTTGAGGCTCCAGAAGGAGAGATTATAGGGGCAGACAACAGGAAATTTTGAAAAAGGAAAGCTCACCAATATATTAACTTTCCTTTTAGGTCTAGTGCTTCCCCCCCCCCCCCAAATAGGGATGCATTCATGACTCAATCTGTTAAATGTGAGAAAATTCAGTATTAAGAACTACTCTTTCATGTGCTCACTTACAAAGTAAAACAAGCATACAAACAAACAAAAAAACCCCAAATAAATTAAGATGGTCTTTTCCCCAGTCCACCAAAAAATGCATATCATGGTGTTTACTTGGTAGACCAATTATTTTAAAAACTGGGTTTCAAGGAAAAAGTCACTCTCTGGCAGAGACCTTACATGACAAGTTCTGTTCCACAGTGGATTAAAATGGTTGAGGGGAGATGCTAACACAACTTCAACTACAGCAGTGTGAACACACCACTGTAATAATTCATTTAGAATGATGACACCTGAGACCTAATTTAAAAGTCCTAGATGAATACCAGTCTCACATTCAACCCTGAGGGCTGCTGCAAACATACCTAAGGAAGTCTAAGAACCATAGTGAGTCTAATTGAATTGGACTTAAACGGACCATTGAGATGGCCTCACTGAGCTCTGGGGAATTCATATTGTCTATACTGTATCAGAATCACAGCTTGAACTGAATAACTGGTTACATTCAATCATGTTACTGTAACTCATGCTTGAGGTAAAGGGGAAACCTTTTGCTATCAGCAAGACTGGATGGAAAACAATTTCAAATCACTTTAAACCCAGTTGGCAACTACTTTGCCAATTATGGAATCCAGTGGGAAAGGTGTGTGCGAGGGCTCAGGACTAAATGATTTATGTCAGGCATCTGGGCCTCCCGAGGAATACGGGAGAGTGTGTGGAGGAGGGGTGTGTGGCTAATTATTTCTCCTAAGAATACTTTGGCGAGGTAATTTGTGCTTGCAGATGAGTCGCACTGCAGGCTGGATAAAAGACGAGGTAAGCACACAAAGTCCTGAGATCCCATTTAGAGGTGGATAAAGAGGGAACCGAAGGATTCAATACACTTTCTCATCTCTTCACTCTGAAACATTTGGAGATATAAAATAGAAAGAGCAAACCTAGTTCTCCGTTGTAACGGGCACATTGGGATCAAAGTCTGTAATTTGTACTGCAGATGTTGTACGGGCTGTTTTCTAAAACAGAGTTACTGGCACAGATGACATACTATATAACTCATTGGATGAGCAAGTGTGAATCCGGGGCCCTTTACAATGACCCTCTTTGCTTTTTTTTTTAAGTTCTAATATATTTTTAGTAAGTTTGGTTGTAGAGATGAAAATTCCTATACTACCCAGTGTTTTTTAAAGAAGAATGTCACCATTCTCTGGGATTCATGGATGAAACTGTCCAGCTGAGAAGTAATCTTGAAAGTTACTCCGAGTGTTTTGAGTTCCCCTAGCCCACCCCAAACAAAAATAAAAGTGATGATAGAATTCCACTATGGTAGTTTACAGTGGAGACACACAGGCTTATTGAATTGTATCTTCAGATCCTTTCATTATCTTAAGTATTTTAAAGGTGATTTTAATAATCTGAAAGAGATAATTAACACTATTATTATATTAAATTCAGCACTGGGGCTCTTGTTAAAACCTCATGTGAGTGTGTTGGTACAAGGCTGGCACTCCTGCTTTCTTATCTTTTCTCTCTTTTAGCAGCTGCCTACCATCATTACAGTTAATATAGTGGATTAAACTTCTGGGCTAGCTGGTGGCTCTGAGTATCTCTCTAATGGTTTCCATTGTGCACATCCCTAGAAAACACTTCTGACCAATGAACCCCTCACTGCAAATGACACAGGCAAGCTTCACTGAAAATGACACCACTGGAGGGAAGCTTGCACTCATTTGGGATGTTTCCTCACTGGGGAAAGAGGGCCATTTCAACAGTTACACCAACACGATACTGTCATGTGGCATTTACTTTTCTAAGGCACTGAACAAGGCAGTGGGGGTAGTTTGTGCCTCCTACATGCTAACAGTGTCCTTACCTGTGTGATGTCCAAATAAGAATCCCAGCATGTCCATAAGAGACAGAAATAGCAATCTTCCTAATTCATCCTCATACAGAAAGGAGAAGGTGGATATCAGACAATCTAAACTAAACCATGATCCATGTCTGGAATCAGTCAAAAATTGTGACAGATGGGAGTTCTGTACTGTCAGAAGAGGGGAAGTTTGCATGGGAAGAACCCCAGGACTGCTCATTGGGAAAGCTGGATTCTAATTCTTGGCTGCAACCAAAGATGCATGGTGGTGTTGGGTGAGCTTCTTCAGCTCTCTGGGTTCCCTCCAGGTTCTTTTAACACAAGGGAGGTAGACCAGTTGGTTAAACCTAATTTAACAATTGTTCAGTTTGTGCCAAGATTTGTGCTAAGTAATGGGAAGGGTATGAGAATAAATTAGATACAGTTTAATGTCCTTTTGGATTTTATAGGATAGCAAGTTATAGTAATATTAAAAAAATAGTTTTGAGGTGATGCAGTTTAGGAAATGGGAAGTGTGTGGTGCTATGGAAAGACAGGACCAAGTTTGAAGAGTCAGGGAAAGCTTCTTGAGGAAAGTCGTGTAGGTTGAGGTTGAAGATAAGGAAATTGTAGACCAAAGGATGAGGAGGCGCTGGTAAGGAAAAGATAGGGGTGGGATGACATAGAGAAGCATATCAGACAGACAGACTGCATTTGTGCAGGCTCTGCACAACAAAGAGGTTGGACTGGATTATAGAACATGAAGGAAAATGTAGGCCAGGTGGAGGTTACACATGTTGTGTGCAGCATTTTGACCTTGTCCCAAGGGCAATGGGAAGCCATTGAAGGGTATCCTGCTGTAGTGGAGATGATGTCTGATGCCACTATTCTGGCACTTTCCACATGGCTGTAGGACCTCTTTAAGATTCATCAGAGAGATTCAATATTCAGGTGCAATTCAGACAAGAGACACAAAGCAAAAATTCACTTCTTGTCTGCAGCTTGTTGAAGCCTGGTATGTAAAGACATATTTTATGTATTCAGATTAGATTGGATGCCTCTGACCATGGCCTCCAGATCTGAAATTAATCTGGGCCAGACTCTTCAGTTCTCTGTTAGGCTTACCTGGAGGTTTTCAAAGAAAGAAGAGGGTGTGTTATATGTCTCGGACTCCTTGCCAAGTAAGAAGACAGGAGTTAGAGCCCTTCACAACATCAGCCTTTTCTTGACCACATCCCTTATGGTAAGACTTTCTGAGTCTTGCATGTGCAGTTGCTCTATCCACTTGTGGGGTGCAAAGGCATCTGACAGCAATGGGGCCTCATTCAGGGGAACCTAGAGTAGGTGGGTGGATAGCAATAACATTATTTATGGAATGCTGCTGGGTGAAGGTGTTTTACATCCCTTTTCCCATTTGTCTCAAAACCCTGTGAGCTAAGTAAGACAGGTGTGCTCACTTTAGACGTGAAGAAATGGGGGCTTGGTAACATAGGCTTCCCGTCTGCATTACACAGCTAGTAAATGGCAGAGCTGGGAATCAAATCTGACATTACAAACGCCAAGATCCAGGCTTTTTAAACACCCAAATGCTGCCTTCTATGGAAGCTTCTGCTATATATTTGGGGGTGAGAGAGGGGCAAATTTTTAACCTCTCAATATGTTCACAACTCTTTTCTCTTTTTGAGTGAATGTACGTACAATAAACCCCATTGCCATGGTGCAGTCATCAATCTCTGTGGCAGGACAAGGTGGAATGTAGGTCTTCAGGTGGTCCTGGCATGGCGGATGCCTATTTGCGCTCACTTGTCTCCACACAGGCAGCACCAAGAGCTCAGGTTGATTTCTGCAGCATCTGTGCAGAGTGTTAATTGTCCTCTGCCCCTCAGGAGAGAGGGGCTGTGTGGATGCTTCAGGAATTGTCCTTGTCTTTCAGGAAGAATATTAGTTACATCTTTATTTAGATAAGGTACCACCTGCATTTGGAATCTATTCATTCTCTGGTCTCTAAAGATAACAGCAGAGGTGGGGATCACAAAAACCCTCACTTTTGAAGGAAAAGTGCAGAGGGAGAAAAAAAATCTCTGAAATAATCAAGATAAGGGTCATTTTCCAGTATGGGTGTACTCTCCTAAGGAAGGCTATAGGCCCTGCTTAAATAAAACAAAAATGGGAAAAATGAACTGCTGAATATTCCTTGTTCTGTGGAGTTATTGTTACCATTTTCCTTTCAAGCAAATATACAAAGTGATTTGAAATAAAAGCAAATGTGGTGTGCAGTGCTGAAGTTCCTTTAAAGTTTTCAGTTCTTTGTGGCTTTTGTACTAATTTTTTTTGATAGAACAGCACCCAGACATCAAACAGGAGAGCTATGCATTCAGAGCCTGAATGATGCATTACTGTGACGTTGTAAAAGATGTAGATTCTCTAAAACACATGTAATAAAGATGAAATGTTTAATTTTTTGGCAGAATCAATATGATAACCTTTTTAGGTGGTAGATTATTCTGAAACGATTTTTTGTTTTACAAAAAGACACCCATATCCAGGATCCAAGAAACAGTTTTGTGATATGCCAATGTTGGGTCAATAGTCTAATCTGAGAGTGTTTTCCCCTGATGTTTCAACCATACTAATGTTACCTGGGAGGGTTGAATAGGTTGCATTATGTAATAGAAAGCCCAACTTTAAGCTGCGATGAAAAGTTCATTCTATTAGATCAGAGAAACATCAGACAAGAAACATCAGACACTTTGGATTCTACATGTAATCATTTTCTCTGGATTAATAAATGGGACTTCCGCTATTAGTAGAGTGTGCAGGCCTATCTGAGGGGTCCTGACATTTCTCCCACAAGGGTTAGCTGCAGGCATCTTTTGCTGTATATATATTTCAAGCTTATTTAAATATATATATATTTAAAGGAATTAAATTTGTCATGGCAATTCATGAATTCATTAGCAGAACTTGATATGTCAGATAATTTGGATGGCACATTATAAAACAGAGAGTGGAGTTGGAGGGAATAGGACAGTGAGCTTGGATGGGGGAAGACAGAGGGAAAGGTTGGATACCAGGGACAATGTGCCTGGGGGCTCTTCCTTCCTTCTTTCCTTCCCTTACTCCTTCCCCTCTCTCTCTTCCTTCCTCGCTCCTTTTGGCTCCCCCGCCAGTTATGCATTCATCCCACACCCATGAAATGTGACCAGGTGTGATGCTGAGCACTGAAAGTACACAGGTTGACTAAGTCAGAGTCAGCCCTCTGAGCAGCCTCAGTCAAGCACCACAGGGACTAGCTAGGAAAGAATGACCACACTGAGAGCCCAGGGTGCTGTGGAAGCCAGAGGAACCTGCCATCTCCCCTGGTCCTCCCAGGAGAAGGCTGCCTGTTTATACCAGCCTGGGCCATCTCCTGGGAATGGGAGCACATGGATTGAACTCGGGAGAGGGAGGAGCTCCAAGGTCAAATGCGCCCCGTTCAGAAAAGGCCACCCACCTGGAAACAGGCCACTTCCCAGCTGTGTGATCTCGGCCATGTGATGTCAACTCCTGGGTCCTATTGTGTCCATCAGTACATTGAAGGCCTTTTGTAGGTTTTCTGCCCGGACTTTTTCCATCTTCTGGGATTTAGAGTGGGTGTAGTGGGGTGTTCACCCCCGTAATCACACTACCTCAGAATCTAGTACTTTGGGAACTTTTTTGGCAGTAGTTTGAAAATCTCGCTTGTTGAAACCCAGTTTCACAATTTCCTTGCTTCACTTTGCAAAGAGCCAGGGCATTTTGTTTGCTACCCACTGCTTAATTGTGGTAACTGTCAGCACAATTAAGATCTTATTGAGGAAGAAAAGGCTTTGATCACCTTTAACAACTCTTGGAAATCCCTCTAACTGCCTCTGCTAATTCTCACCTCTTTTAATAGTGTGGGTATGTTCAGTCACCCCTGTCCCACCCTCTCACAGTCCCTGCCTATGGTTCCCCAGGCAGAGATGTTCGCTGGCTTAATTACCTTGGAAGCTATTGTTAAAATAATATCTGCAATATCAATAGCATTGGGTTTCCAAGTGCAGCTTGTGGGGAGTGAGCAGTGCTGTGAGAGCATAATTTGGAGCCTCATTCCCAGCCCAGAGTAGGGGCTTCCTTCCACCTGGTGTGGTGGAGACAGTGGGGTGAGAGCCCGACTCTGTTTCACAGTCCAGGGAGCACCAGTGAAAATGGTGGGGCTGGAGGCTAGGATGGGGAAGGAACAGGACCTATCCAGATTCTTACGGTTCTTCCAGGGGCATGGAAGAGATTTGCCCATTTAATGTCAAGCCAGGGGTGCTCCTTGTAAGGGTGTAACAAACACTCATGCTTAGCCATCCTCACTCCCTCTGTGTCTGACTGAGTGGGTGTTTTAAAACATAGTGTGTTAATAGAAAATGTGAGGTATAGTTAGATCAACAGATCAGGGACAGCTGACCTTGAGGAGATAGTTTTTTACTCACAGTTCCCAAGGAGAGGGGCCACACCACAGCATGGTGGGCTGCAAGGAGTCGGGGCAGAGGGAGGGAGAGGAACTGTGGGCAGGAGTTGCTTGGTTTCCACTGAAAGGAATGGTGAAGCAGAGTGAGGAAGCTTAGAACTGGCTCATGTGAACCATTTCAGTGAACTCTGGGGTTGTCCCTGACTGTTTGGTAGCTGGCCCTGGAGTGATTAGTGATTAGGGCAGGTCGATAGTAGCCAGGAGTGTGAGAGCTGATAAAGGAAGTGGTTAGGGTGTGGGCTATGGATTGCTTGGTTTGAATCTGAAAAACACACTCATGGATAAGATATTTATTATATCTAGGAATAGGCTAATCCTGGGAGTGGCAGACCCTCCGGGGTCAGCCAGGCTCCAGATGTCAAAGCGTCAAAATACAGAAAATAAAAGGCATGGTCTATGTGTGGGGACATCATGGCCTGTACAGAGCACCAGGCTGAGGTCTTAGGAGTCATTACTTCTTCCTTCCCTTTCCTTCCCACGCCCAATCCCTTATCCAGGACCATTCTACTTCCAGTATACAATTTTTTTAACATTTTTTATTGAGTTATAGTCATTTTACAATTTTGTGTCAATTTCCAATGTAAAGCACAATTTTTCAGTTATAGATGAACATAATACATTCATTGTCACATTATTTTTTCTCTGTGAGCTACCACAAGATCTTGCACACACTTCCCTGTGCTACACAGTATAATCTTGTTTATCTATTCTACATATGCCTGTCAGTATCTATAAATTTTGAACTCCGATTCTGTCCCTTCCCACCTCCCTCCCCCTTGGCAACCAGAAGTTTGTATTCTATGTCTGTGAGTCTGCTTCTGTTTTCTATTTATGTTCTTTTTTTTTTTTTTTTTAAGATTCCACATATGAGCGATCTCATATGGTATTTTTCTTTCTCTTTCTGGCTTACTTCACTTAGAATGACATTCTCCAGGGACATCCATATTGCTGCAAATGGTGTTATGTTGTCATTTTTTATGGCTGAATAGTATTCTGTTGTGTAAATATACCACATCTTCTTTATCCAGCCATCTGTTGATGGACATTTAGGCTGTTTCCATGTCTTGGCTATTGTAAATAGTGCTGCTAGAACATTGGGGTACAGGTGTCTTTCTGAAGTAGGGTTCCTTCTGGATGTATGCCCGGGAGCGGGATTCCTGGGTCATATAGTAAATGTATTCCAAGTCTTTTGAGGGATCTCCATACTGTTTTCCACAGTGGCTGTACCAAACTACATCCCCACCAGCAGTGTAGGAGGGTTCCCTTTTCTCCACAGCCTCTCCAGCATTTGTCATTTGTGGATTTTTGAATGACGGCCATTCTGACTGGTGTGAGGTGATACCTCATTGTAGTTTTGATTTGCATTTCTCTGATGATTGGTGATATTGAGCATTTTTTCATGTGCCTATTGATCATTTGTATTTCTTCCTTGGAGAATTGCTTATTTAGGTCTTCTGCCCATTTTTGGATTGGGTTGTTTGATTGTTTCTTATTAAGTTGTATGAGCTGCTTATATATTCTGGAGATCAAGCCTTTGTTAGTTTCATCTTTTGCAAAAATTTTCTCCCATTCTGTCAGTTGTTGTTTTGTTTTACTTATGGTTTCCTTTGCTGTGCAGAAGTTTGTAAGTTTAATTAGGTCCCATTTGTTTATTCTTGCTTTTATTTCTATTGCTTGGGTCGACTGCCCTAGAAGAACATTTTTGAGATGTATGTGAGATAATGTTTTGCCTATATTTTCTTCTAGGAGGTTTATTGTATCTTGTCTTATGTTTAAGTCTTTGATCCATTTTGAGTTGATTTTTGTGTATGGTGTAAGGGAGTATTCTAGCTTCATTGATTTACATGCTGCTGTCCAGTTTTCCCAACACCATTTACTGAAGAGACTGTCTTGATTCCATTGTATATTCTTGCCTCCTTTGAAGATAAGTTGACCAAAAGTTTGTGGGTTCATTTCTGGGCTCTCTATTCTGTTCCATTGTCCATATGTCTGTTTTTGTACCAATACCATGCTGTTTTGATTACTGTAGCTCTATAGTATTATCTTAAGTCTGAGAGAGTTATTCCTCCAGCCTCTTTCTTTTTCTTCAGTAATGCTTTGGCAATTCTAGGTCTTTTGTGGTTCCATATAAATTTTATTATAATTTGTTCTAGTTCTCTGAAATATGTCCTGAATAATTTGATAGGGATTGCATTAAATATGTTGCCTTGGGCAGTATGACCATTTTAACAATAATAATAATGATTCTTCAAATCCAGGAGCATGGGATATCTTTCCATTTTTTAAAGTCGTCTTTAATTTCCTTCATCGGTGTTTTATAGTTCTCCATGTATAAGTCTTTCACCTCCTTGGTTAGATTTATTCCTAGGTATTTTATTACTTTGGGTGCTTTTTTAAAGGGGATTGTTTCTTTACTTCCTTTTTCTGTTGATTCATCGTTAGTGTAAAGAAATGCAACTCATTTTTGTACGTTAATCTTGTAACCTGCTACCTTGCTGAATTCTTTGATTAGTTCTAATAGTTTTCGTGTGGACCTTTTAGGGTTTTTTATATATAGTATCATGTCATCTGCATATAGTGACAATTTTACCTCTTCTTTTCCAATTTGGATCCCTCCAGTATACATTTTGAATCAGTTCCTACTCTCCATCTCCATTGCTCCCACCTGATCCAAGTTGCCAGCATCCCTCATCGGGTCAACACTTACCAACTAGTTTCTTGGCTTCTACTTTCACCCCTCTGTTAATCTCCACTCAGCAGCTGGAGGGATTTTACAGATCAGAGCTTATCACTCTGCACATCACCTTGCTCAAAACCGTCTGGTAGCCTCCCATTGCATTTAGAATGAAATCCGAACTCATTTCCATGGCCCACCAAGCCCTGCTTGCTCTGTTCCCTACCCACTGTCTCTCCCACATCCTCCTATGCTCCAGCCTCACAACCTGCAACACATTATGCACCCTCAGCCTTCTTCTGTTCCCCTGGTGGCTCCTCCTTCTTCAGATTTCAGCCTAAATGGTAGTTCCTTATAGAAACTGATCACTTCATCTACTTGATACCTAAATACCTCTGCCAATATGTTTCTCAGACCAGCATGTCTACTTATCACTAATTGTAACGACTAACTGACTGGTGTTTATTTATTTTCTGGACCAGCCTAGGGGTTAGAAGCTTAGTTCTGGAGTTGGAGTATCATGATTGAAGTCTGCACACTGTTTATCCCTCTTTGACTTCAGGCTAGCTTA
Organism: Vicugna pacos; assembly: GCF_048564905.1. Taxonomy (NCBI): domain Eukaryota; kingdom Metazoa; phylum Chordata; class Mammalia; order Artiodactyla; family Camelidae; genus Vicugna; species Vicugna pacos. The sequence goes on along the minus strand of NC_133010.1, from coordinate 18,361,276 downwards.
TTTAACCTCTGTGAGCCTCAGTGTTTCCATCAGTAAAATGGGCATAATAAGAGTACCTAGAGGGTCCCCATGTTAAGAGTACTCATAAGGAAGTATTTGTGAGAATGACATGAAATGGTCTATGTAATGTGCATAACACTCAGAATGTTATGAAGATGAGCTATTATCATCGAGATCAAAGCTTCATGAAGAAAAGGAATATTTTTTGCTCACTTTTGCCTCCCCAGTCCTTCAGACTTCCTGGCTCATGGAGGGCTCCAATAAACATTTGCTGAATGATTGATCTGGGGCCCTCTTTGGTAGTGTTTGGCTCAGGTACAATCATGGGTCCGTTATCTCAGCAGGATGAATTTTCCTTGCTAAATGAGAGAGCACTGAAAGGGGCCTATCATCAGCATCCTCTATCCAGGACAAGCCCCTATTCCAAACCTCAGGAGACTTGGCTTCTGTTTTTGATCTGCCCCTGAACACCTGTGCTTCCTTAGAAAGGTCACCTGATAAACTCTCTGCACTTCAGCTTTCCAGTGTGCAAAACAATGGATTGGACCAGATGACTTTTAAGACCACTTCCAATCTTGATACCTTTTCCCTTTTGAAAAGAAACACTTTCTTGAGATATGTCACATACTATAAAGTTTACCCAAAGTATACAATTTACCATTTTTTAGTATATTCATGGAATTGTGCAGTAATCACCATAATCTGAGTATTTTTATCACCCCAAAAAGGAACCCCACACCCATTAGCAGTCACACTCCTTACCATCCCCCACCATCCCAGCTCCTGGCAATCACTAATTTATTTTCTGTTTCTATAGATTTGCCTATTCTGGACATTTCATAAGTGGAATCATACATTATGTAATCTTTTGTGACTGGCTTCTTTCATGTAATACGGGTTAAGGGTTCATCTGTGTTGTAGCATGTATCATTAATTTAGTCCTTTTTATTCCTAAATAATATTCCATTGCATGTATCATAATTTACTTACCCATTCATCAACTGGGTTGTTTCCAGTTACTGGCTATTATCAATAATGCTGCTATGAACATAAGTCATGTACAAGTCTGTAAATATTTTAAAGATCTTAATCAAGCTAAAACCTGTTAAGTAAAATCATTGTTTATCATGGAACACATCCTTCATAAATACCTGGAGGCCAGGTTCAAATAGAGAATTTCAGAGCTCTTCAGAGTAGTGGTGTGAGGAAATACAGCCTCTTAGCCTGCTCTCTTTTTCGTTCTTCCTAACTTTGACCCAAATAGAGAGGCCTGAAGTTCAGCTCTTGTGTTTGGATACCCCAGCCAAGCCTTCAAGCTTTATTTGCACGCTCTTGTAAACAGCCACTCTTTGGTTATCATCAGGGCCTGAGGTGTGCACACTGTGGTGGGGTATGGTCTTCCCAGCAGAGGAGGAGAATGTGCTGCCCCAGAAGTGGACTTGGGAGGACATTTGGGCTGGGAATTCTGTGGTCCTGGGCACCCTGAGAGTAATCCAGCAGTGAAAGAGTGGGAGTGAGCCCTAAAGCACAGGGCTCAGGGCAAGAGTAGTACTGAACACCCAGCATATGTTAAAGATAACTTTAAGGACATGATATTATAGTCCTATGATTATTAGGAATCTTTATCAGTAATGGATGCCAAATGTTGTCAAGTGTATTTTCAGAATTCATGAAATAATTATCATTTTTTCTTTTGTTCTATTAAAATGGTTTATTACATTAATACATCTCCTATATTGAAGCATCCTTTAAATCTCACTTGGCTTTGGTACATTTTAATATTACTTTCGTAAAGCTACATTTAAAAGGAATTAAATTGAAATATAACAAAACTACCTCAAAAATTTAAGACAACAAAGGTAAAACATCTGTGGGAAAGTTATTTCAGTTATTATGATAGCTGAATTTGGTATATCATTGAAATATGCCAATACTTGTGACATAGGATATAGATTGTTTACAATCAACATATCACTCGTGATACAGTGTCTGTAGAAACAGGTTCTGTGGATGATAGCAGGGCAAGATCAAACTCTTTGATCAAATTCATATCATTTCCATTTTAATGTAATAAAACCACAGGGAGTAATGCCAGTAACGGTCGTACACTTTTTGTCCTCTTCTTGTAGTACAGTACTGAAATCCTACTTTTTGTGCCTGGAGGTTAGTGGATATGTATTTATGTATTAGTTTGTTGGAGTTCCAGGAAAGAGCAATTCTGAATCTGTTTATAGCTTATAAATATCAGAATATTAGATCATTTTAAGATGGTGAAATATTTAAATATCATAACACACTTAGGCCATAATTGAATAATCAGAAATTTCAACCTACTTTCTCCCTTCTACACCTGAAACCATCATTTCATCCTGTAGTGAAAGAAATACTGTGTTTATAGTTCTTAACTGTAGCAGTTTAGCTGCTGCTTATATTTATTTTCTAATTGGATAAAAAACAAATAGAAGAGGTTACTTTAACTATTGTTATGATGAATTTATTTATCTTTATTGTCAACTGAAAAAATAATTTACTCTAAATTAGGTGGTTTCTGTTTGGGGGGGAGGTAATTAGGCTTATTTATTTGTTTTTTTAATGAAGGTACTGGAGATTGAACCCAGGACCTTGTGCATGCTACTGCTGAACTATACCCTCCCCTACTAGGTGACTTCTTAAAGCTTGATTTTAGGAGGAAAAAAAGTCATGAAGAATTTAAGTTGTGGAGACAAGTAGGTTTCTTTACTGAGGTTACATGCTGCTATCTTTGTAAATAATTTTTTTTTCTTATTCAGGAAAGCAGTACATGTTCACTACAAAGTTTTTGGAAAATACTGAAAAGTATATAGAACAAAACTAAAATTGCCCCATGATAGAGATAGTTCAATTAAAACCATTTAACATATAAGCTTGTTTTATGGGGAAGAAGACAGAAAAAGGTAACTTGACTTTATGGAGTACTTGCCAGGCTTTGTGTTGTTCAGGTTAGCTTATGTCATACCATTTAATTTTTGTAACAATCTTAATGTGAAATGTGTTACCTTCTCCATTTTCCAAAGCATGAATTTTGAGCTCAGAGATGTGCATTAACTTGCTTGGTTTGAGCTAACTATCCAGTGCAGAACTAGGTCTGCTCAACTTTAAAGTCTAGGGCCATTGCCACAAATTACGATGATTTGTTTTCAAACTTTGCCGTCAAGTATTTGTTTTCTAGTTTGCTTGGCTCAGGCACTAAAATATGAGATTTTCCTTCCCATACATATGACAGTAGTTACTCAACAATTTCGCTTTGATGTGTTTACTCTGATGGGTGAGTGTGGTCTGAGGAGAATCTAGGGTCTCTGTACTCACAGTGACTCGAAAGACAAAGGAGGGCTTCTTGGTGGGAAGAGAAAGCATTGTCCCACCACCCTCTAAGGGAAAGCAGACAGTTATCTGACTCAATTCTGTTCTGCTTCAGTGAAAGGATCAAATATAGTGATAGAGATGAAGGCAAAACCTGCCATTGTGTGTTGTTTTAAAAAAGTAATTCCAGATGGGAAGCTAAAATAATGAATATCGTTTTCTGAAAATTAAACACTCATTTTCTTCTGCTTCCAAGTTAGCCCCAGGCAAAACGGTATTTTTATGTTTCAAGACACACTGAAGTTAGTGTGAGGCCATGTGGGGCAGCAGCGGCAGGCACACTGTAGGTCAAGGGTAGGTGGGTTTGAGGCACATGTGTTTCCAATCTGCATCTCTCAGGCTGGTCTCTTGCGGGAGAGAGGTGATCCCAAGAGGAGAGAGAAGGAGTCATGGCGGGAAAGCCCAACATGAAAAAACACTCAAAAGAGTTGCCTTTGTTGGGAAACAGAGATGATGCTGTCTTTCTCACTCCATTCCTTGAATGTTGTGCCTTCCCCACCCCCACCCCCTTTGATATGCACAGGGAAGGGGAATCAGGGCAGAAGGAAGAGCTGAGGCTGGCCAGACTCTCTTGTACAACTACTGTCTACCCAAATGGCGCCCACTGCCCTCAAGCCCCACCTGAGTGGAGGAAGGTCTCTGTTCCTGCTCACGTGGGATCCTTCTTACAGACAGAGATGAGACTGAGGTCGCCCCCATAGTCCTTAGCCTCCCTCTCTTCCCTGGATGGTGCAGCAGAGTGCAGGCTTGCTTGCCCAAGGCTGGATGGTGAAGAAGGGAAAGTTCACTTCCAGGGCACCCAGCCTTTATTCTCTCCTATTCCTTTCTGTTCTCTCAATGCCTACACACCCATACCACTTACTCTTACACTTGTTTTTGCTTCCCTTCTATCAGCATTTCCTTAAGTTAAGTGTTCTTGCTTCTGTGGTATGGGCATGATTTTTTAGCTGATATTTGAACAATCATTGAATTGAATAATTATATAATTTAATGTTTTTACCAAAAAGATCAAATAAAATCTTGATTTTTCATGGCTGTGAATTACATAGGAAATTGTTTTTGGTAGGTCCATCTCCCTGTCTCTGGTTAACAACCCCAAACTTGGAGAACACTATGACCAAGGTCTATACAAAGAAAGGGACACAAGGCAAGGGGTAACCAGAATAAAGCTGTCTATGTGGTCTTCTGACCTTAAATTTTTACTGGCCTTTTATGGCTGTCACTTTTCCAGTCCTGAGCCAAGATTCAAATGGGAATTACCAGGAAGCATTCAGGGTTCAATTTTTTGACAGATTCCTTCTTCCCTGGTTAGGAATAAATGTAAGTGAGAATATGGTCAGAAACCTCTCCTTAACTTGAAAATATTGCAGAATCCACTGCTAAAGCAATAGCTACCTAACGAAAATCCTTAGACTCTGTGGCCAGAGTTGTTTTTGATAATAGGATAGCCTTTGATTATCTTTTAGATGAGCCTTGGAGGTGTTTGTGCTGTGGCCAACACCACCTGCTCTACACCTGGATTAACACTTCTGGAGAAGTTGAAACTCAGTTATATAAGATCACGAGAAAGCCTGTTGGCTTAAAAAGGTGACTTCTTCAAAGAGGTCTTTAACTTATTTGATTTTGATTGGTTTAGGTCTTGGGGAACCATGACTCCAAAGTGCACTCCAGATATTGGGAATTATTCTGCTTATTATAATCATAATAACCTCCTTGGTGCTTTGTATTCTCTTGAAAGCTTTAGATGCATGTTTGGAGCTGCTCACTATTAAGCAAAAGAGCCCCCTAAGACTGGAACATCAGAAAAGGAATGAAGAAAAAAACCGATTTAAAGATTATAAACCTGAGGCCTTGATCTGTGAATATCACAGGGATTAAGCAAAAACACCTTGATATGTGGATACCACACCAAGGATCAACAAAAGCTGTGAGAGTACAGAGCAGCAGCAAGGAGTGGTGTTAATGTCTTAAATTTTTATCTCTCAGTTAAGCTAAGAATATGATCAAAAGTGGGGAACTATTATAAAAGAAACTGTAGGCCCCAAGTGAAGTCATTTGTGCTAAGCCCTATGTCAGCAAACAGACTTTACACCCAAAATAAATGCAGTTATAACCTCTTCCAGGAATGTAGTCTTAACTGGTTAGTCTGCAAATGTCTGATCAGCACCAATGAAGTAATCTGTCCCATAGCCTCCTTCCCATAGGTAGGTTCCTAAACCTGAAATAATCCACTCTTTTCCCTCTTCTGCCTATAAAAGCCTTCCATTTTGTACAACTTCTTGGAGCGCCTTTCTGCTTGCTGGCTGAGATGCTGCCTAATTCATAATTGGTCAGTTAAGCCAATTACTCCTTAAAAATTTTTTTGGCTCAATTTTTGTTATTTAACAGGGGACATATTCACTCGCCTACTTAGTACTATGCATCTTCTATTTACTGGGGGGACCATGATAGGATTGAGACCCACCTTCTGAGAGTGGAGATTTTTGGTATACAGGGAAAATGGTGATTAATCAGAGGAATAGCTCATGGGAGAGAACTTAGCATTTTCTTCTCTGGAGGACACTCTCATCCGTTTTGAGGCATGAGGTTGTCTTATTTTAGAAAACAGAAAAGGAGTAGGGACTGGGAAGGTACTTTTTAAAAAGAGGGAGGTTAAAGGAAAAGGCTCTAACATAAAGGATGTAATGAATGCATAGCCTATTGTCATTAAGGAGGGAGACTCAAATGGCAGGGGATTACTTTTTTAACACTTCTCCGGGAAGAAATAGTGTGGAGTAACTGAAAATCATGCAATTAGACGGAGCAGGAGTTTTGGCATATTGCTTGAAGCCTGCTGAGTTGTAAGGCATGTGACTGAAGGTCAAGGAGGGTATGCAAGTAGATATGGATTAATAAACACACTGGAGTGTCTTACTGAGATAGTAATATTTGGATTATAAAGCACCTTTATAAACTATTTGAGCCCATGATTAATTGAAGCTCACAAATTTCAAGCAGTGAAATGTGTTTTACTGCAATTGCTATTAAGAACTATCAGCTATCCGATTCCTTGATTTCCCTAGTGAATTTTATAATCTAAATTAAACAGAGAATGGTATAAATTTTCCCTTTTTTGGGTAGCTGATTAAAACCAATATCATCTCAATATACTATTATATAGTAGTTGTATTTGACTCTATGGAACAATTTATTATGGATCTGATTACTTCCAGTATTTTTATGAATTGATCATAAGCCAATTTGAAAACTTACTGATCTAAAATAAGTTCAGTAGTAACAGAATATACTGCCTGTAAGAATTATTAATGAAATAAATCAGGATACATGGAAATTAGCATCTCTCCCTGTATAAATTATGTTGTCATGAGACTGTAAATCACTGCCTGTAACTTATTGCTGGCTTCAGATGTAATCGTTGGTACTGGCTTTATTATCAGTTCATAACTATGCCTGAATAGGGAAAACTGTTTTCTCAACAGATTCTTCCTTAAAACATTTTTAAAAAGAAAAACAAAAGAGCTAAAAACACAAGTATGAAGAGATCATTATTTATCTGTAATTGTAAAAAAAAATCTAAAAATGCCACTATTTTTATTAAAATAGCTTTACTTTCTGAAGAAGCATATGTACCATTTTAGGTGTGATAGAAGTTTGTGATTGGAAATTTTCTCAAGTTTTTCAAGAAAAAATATTCTTGCACACAAATTTCAGAGGCAATTCATCGTAAAAGACTTGAAATGGAGAAAAAAGTGACAATATTTTTGTTCCCTATAACCACAACTGTCTTCTTGCATTACAGACAGCAACTAAACAAAGGGGAAACCAAAAAGTGCTTCAGGATGTTTTTTTCATGAATTCACAAATCAGGAAACAAAACCTTGGGGGAAGCTGGGGCTGATTGCTTTGAGCCTCCTCCTCCTCTCTCTCTCACAGCCCTGCTGGATTCTTCTCAATGGGCCAGGACATGTGCCTTTCTCCATTGTGCAGGAGAGACTGACACTTATTTCTCCTAAGTTTCCCAGTGACTCTTTGAGGGTCCAGGGAAGAATTTTTATTCTATGTGCAAGAGTCAGTTGGATTAACTTTATGAAGTGTCTGTGACAAACCACAGACCAGTGGGAAGTAGATAATTAGGGGCTATGGGTTTTGGTGGGTATGTGTTGCTTAATTCTCCCTTTGTCCCTTAGTTCAATCTCCATAAAGTCCAGGACCCCTCATTCTCTTGCTAGAACCCCCGAAGGGCTGCTGCTTCTCAACTCTCAACCTCCTATGTGAATGTACAACAGACTGAACAATGGCTACCTTGACCTGCAGATTCACTGTACTTTATACATTCTAGCCAGTTTCTTAATGGGAGTCAACGGTGTAACCTTTTAGGTCACATGGGCACTTTCAGAAGTCCAGGCTTCTTTCTAAGTGCTTAGCAGTGATCTCTGCTGCTGGTACCATTTCTCTGGGTGTTCTCCTTCTCAAGACATGATACATGTGCTGTGTGACAACTACCATTTCTCTCGATGTGTGTGTGTCTCTACAATCTTCTTACCACATCTGTGCATTACTATGTTTACTTTATCAGGAAATCTGAAATCATGCAGGTATGTGTGTTCAGTCAATGCATCTAAATAATAATATATTATCCCGAGGTGGGAGTAGAATGGGGTCAGTGATGGGAATGCTGAAAACCGTCCAAAGAATGTGTTCTTAGATGGGAAGGAGGACAGGAAGGTGCCTGGAATCTGACTTTTAAGAGAACAGAACTTTGTCAGGAAGTTAGGAAGGCTGGCCAAGGAGGAGCAATCTATATGCATAATCACTTAAAAATAGCACAAGGTTGATTGGACAAAAGCCAACAGAGGGCTTTTGTGTTTAGGAGACAGGTGTGAAAAAAAATCATGAAAGGACTGTTTACAGAGGTGGAGGAAAACAGACATTGTTGTGAAAGTTGAGAGAGCAAAACACTTGGATCAAATAGAGGACTACAAAAGCCTTTAAAAGGGCACTTAAAAAGCTATACAGTCAGTGGTTATGTTGTGGAGATCACAAATACACACCTACAACACGAACAAGACATTATGATGATCGTAAAGACTTTTTATACCAAGGTTACTTGACTTAAATTGGAAGTTTGGAGACAGGATGAAATATGGGTTCAAAAATATTTAGCCAAGTTAGGTGACCCTAAAGGGCATTCTTGTGATAGAGGTTGCATTGCTGTAGAAGATATATATGAAGACCTTGATAAAATTGTTTCATGGCATGTGTTATGGATTGAATGTTTGTGTTCTCCACATATTTATACATTGAAATCCTAACCCCCAATATGATAGTATTAGGAGATGGAGGGTTTGGAAGGTAATTATTTCATGTGACTGGAGCCCTCATAATGGGATTAGTATCCTTATAACAAGAGACACGAGAGCTTAGCCTGGTCTCTGTTCCCTCCACATAAGGACGCAGGGAGAAGATGATTATCTGCAAACTGGGAAGAGGGCTCCCTAATCTGCTGGCACCTTGATCTTGGACCTCTCAGCCTCTAGAACTGTGAGAAATAAATGTTGTTTAAGCCACCCAACCTATGGTAATTTATTATGGCAGCTCAAACTAAGACAGTTTGTGGGAGTAGAAACAAACCATGTCCTCAAATTTATGTATTTTATATAATGAAATCTTTAAGACATGTGGGAATGTCAACATCAGAAGTATACATTTTTTACAACAACTACATCTTTAAAAATCTGTACGTATAAGTTGGCTCTGAACTTTTCATTTGGATCTTGTCATTGGGAAACCAGGAGATCATCTTATTTTGGAAATTGGCTTATCTGTGGATGTAGCTGATAGACCTGGCCTGTGGACACATTACAGATGCCAACTGCTGTTTTCTTAAACCTGCTGCACAGAATTTAGCAAGAAGCAGGTGCTCCGTGACTGTGGAATGCTGGCTGAAGCGTCTACCCCTGAAAACAGATTCTTTAGGCTGACTTGCACATTAAACCACCTGCTAGTTGAACACCTACCTCAGTTTTTCAGCAGTGAAACTGCAAGCCTGAGGAGGGGCCAGAACATTCTCTGCTCTGCATGAATGTGAGTGAAGCAGAGGACAGGACATTATTACCAATGGAAAGCCTCTGTCTGTTCCACCATCCAGGCTGGGTAGATGGTGACTGATGGGAATGAAACTCGAGTCTTCATATACTTTACTTCCTGATGATAGTCTGATATAGGCAGGGCAGGCCTCACCGAGAATGAGGAGGGGACTCTGTCATGTGATTGAGGAGTGCCAACAAGCCTCTCAGACCTAAGGTATCTCCTGTGTTAGTTTGCCATCGTGCGTGATGTTTCCACCAGGAGGTGTCTCAGAGCCAGTTTGGGCCCCAGCCTCTCTTTTGCCCTTCATCTTTTCAACTTCTTTATTAAAAAGTCATATGTGATGGTCAAAGGGGGCTAGTTTGTCTACCGGGTCTGCTGAGTAGTGCCCCAGAGAAGGCCTACAGGAATGGGACAAGGAGCAAGTTAAGTTTGAGTGGAACCATAGTCTGGAAAGCTCTGGGAGGCTGAGGGAAGATGGAGGACCCTGGAACTTTTGGGAAAACAAAAGCATCTATTTGGAAGGCAGAATTCTAAGATGAATCCCAATGACCTTTACCCTTGTATTGTTTCTTCCTCTTGAGTGTGGGCAGAATCTGAATAAGATGAGCTGTCACTCCCTTGATTATGTTGCATTGTACGGGAAAAGGGATTTTGCAGATGTAGTTAAGATTTCGAATCAGTTGACCCTAAGAGGGCAGTTATCCGTGTGAATCTGATCACAGGAGCCCTTTCCACCTGGATCCAGAGGTCAGAAGTAGAGGAGTCAGGGATTTGAAGCATAATAAGGTTTGATGTACATTAATTGGCTTGATGTCGGAGGAGTGGGGCACATGACCAGGAATGTATACAGCCTCTAGGAGCCAAGAGCTCTGCCTCACTGGCAGTTAGCAAGAGAGCAGGAACCTCAGTCCTGCAACCACAGGACCTGAATTCTGCTAACACCAAGAATGAGCTTGAACGTAGATTTTCCCCTAGAGCCTCCAGACAAAGACTCAGCCTGGGGTGACACTTTGGTTGCAGGCTTGGCAGATCCAGGGCAGAGAACTCAGCCATGCCATGCTGGACTTCTGACCTAAGGAACTGCAGGTTCATATATGTGTCTTGTTTTAAGCCACAAAGTTTTTGGTAATTTGTGATGAGCTATAGAAAATGAATATATTTTGCTAATGCCATAATTTTTCTGGATACACACATTGCTATTGTATTATTTTCCTCCCTTTCAGATAGAGCAGTTTGTGAGTAATATGTAGATAAAATCCTTATATATTGTGGCTAGGGAAACTGAGGATTGTGGGGTGTCTTTTTTCCTGTTCCCTTTCTTCACAGCAGCTATATATAGGCCATGATATAAAATATGAGTGAGTTTTTTTCTCTCATTTGGTTTTGCATGCCGTAGGTATTCCAGTACTCCTGCTTACTACAGCAAAAGCCAAATGTAGGCACTAAATAGCACATTTTGAAGTTCCTCTTACTGTCCCCTTTCCAATATTTTGCTTTGCTTCCAAACATCACACTGCTCCTCATTCCAGCTCCGTTGCCCTAGATTTGAGGCTATCCACATTTACCCTGAGAAAGGACCCCATGTGTCAGAGCACAGCCAGTTGTGCTTTCTATTCCACTTATGACCACATGGGACTCTGGCATTTGCCAGCCAATCTGTCCTCTGGAGACTTCTCACTAGCCTCTTGAACCTGCAAGTTCTCCAGAAGCAGCAACAGAGCAACAGTGGTTCCATTTTCTCTCCTTACTCCCAAGTGAAGGGGCAGAGCCCATGGGCCTGGCAGCATAAGGACACTATTGAATCAGTGCTTTTGCTCAGGTTGTGGACCCCAAGCTGTGAGGCCTGGTGGTTAAGCAACTGCCCCAGGTCATCTCAGGAACTCATCCCCTGAATTCTATGCAATCACAGGCTGGATATTCAATCCATGTTAATTAATGATGATGACAGATCTGGGATTCAGCTTCCCCAAACTGTGGATTCCAGTGCTGGTGAACAGTAAAATCCATGTGTTGAGATTGACACACATGTTGTCCATCAGTAAAGCCACTAAGATCAATGAAAAATATGGAGTTTTAGAAATTGCTTGATTCAACAGCTACTTTGGGTCATGGTTCAGTCTCTGGCTGAAACACTCAAACCTTACTCTTTCAGGAAAAAGAATAGGTCAGATTAACTGCTCTCCTGTGTTGGCAAGCACCATCATCCACAACCCAGGATGCTGGTGGTTTTCTCTTCTGTGGCTCTCATTCAAGGCTATTGTCCTTCACCTGATAGTTTCTTAGATACATGCAGTGATTTTTGTGATATGATAAGAAACATATATGTGATCTGTCCATGGTCCTTGGCACAGAACTAAGATTTGTCGTTTCCTGAGTGATAGGAGGTGACAAGAAAGTCTTTTATTATTCATAATAAGCCCCTTTTAACTACATCTGGGTTTATGCTAATGGGGTGACTCCTGCTGGACCCCTAGGTAGCTACAGAATGGGGTTTGGTTGCCATAGGCACTACCCATGTGATTAGAGGGTTGGACCATTCAGCCCCACCCCTCGACCTCCAAGGAGAGAAGAGGGGCTGGAGATTGAAGATGGTCAGTGGTGTAATCAATCATGCCTAAGTAATGGTTCTCAAAAAAGATTCTAAATAATGGAGTTCAGAGAGTCTCCAGGTTGGTAAATGCTTCATATGCTGGGAGGATGATGCACCCCAAACTCCACAAAGAGAATTTTCTGTGCTTGGGACCATTCTGGACTTTGCCCTATGTAGCTCTTCATGTGACTGCTTATTTGTATCTTTTATAATATCCTTTATAATAAACTGATAATATGTAAAGTGTTTCCCTGAGTCCTGTGAGCTGTTGTAAGAAATTATCACAACAGTATGCTGATTTGTAGACAAGTTGGATAGAAGTATGGGTACCTGGGGAACCACTTATTGTGATTGACATCTAAAGTGGAGGGCAGTCTTGTGGGACTGGGGGAGGGGCCTGTCCCACAGACCCATGGGACCTGTGTTAACTCTGAGCAGTTAGTCAGAAGCGAGTTAAATTGTAAAACACCTAGTTGGTATCTGCAGAGAACTGGAGAATTGGAGAACTGATTAGTGTGGAAAACCTACACATTTGGTGTCAGAAGTGTCGTGAGGAGAAACAGATCATATTGTATATACACACATATTTATAAATACAGACTTCTGTTGCATGAGCCTGTAGATTATACTGTTCAGGAGAAATGACATCTAAATACTCTCCACTTAATTATGTTCTGAAATCTACGTCACATGGTACAAGTAATGATTAGAAGAATGTGAGATTTGCTCAGACAGGAAGGAGGCTTAACTCTTTTTGCTCAAGCATCAAGTGTTGGTTGATTGAGGCTGTGCTCTGGTAGGTGGTTCCACTTCAAGTTATGGTCTGACTAGACTTGGCTTTTGTCTGTGAATTGGGCTCAATTTTGCTTCACGTGTATTCATTCTGGGGGCCAAGCAGGGAGGCAGCAGTGATCTAACAGGGGATGCTCTTCTCAGGCAGGGGGCAAGAAAGCAGTGGAAACAGATGCTGCCTCTAAGGCCAGGCTCAGAATTGGCATCCTATTGTGTCTGCCCACGTTTTATTGGATAAAGCAAGTCATGTGACTGAAGCCCCAAGCAGAGGTGTGCAGAAGCCTTGGAGGAGGAAGGCAGGGAGTAAATTTTTTTTGAGTGAAGGTAGATTTATTCAGAGAGATACATTGAAAGGCAAGAGAAAGGCCACAAGGTGTGGGGTTTGGGTGCTCAGATTAAAAGTAGGTACACACTCCACAGACAGAATGTGGGCCGTCTCCGAAGAGGGAGAGAGAGGGGCGGCCAGGGAGTAAATTTTTTTAAACAGCAACCTGATTCACCGCAGGAGGAAAGCTGAGGATATGTGTGCATTTATATCCCTGCTCTTTAAACATACCAGCACCCATGCAGTCTGGGAGGTCTCTGAGGAGCTGAAAGACTTAGTGCTTGGACAGTCCACATAAACAGACAAGTCAACAAACAGAATCTCGAACAGTATTCAGCTGTTCTAGCACTAAAGCTTGTGTTATATAAATTTATTCTGTTCTTTATTCTGGCCTCTCCACATTAATTCAGGTCACTCTCTGTTAAAAAGTGAGACAAGAGAGTATTTCAAAGAAAAATGTTCTCTACGAAATATTTAAACATGGTTAAAACTACTAGCAAGATGGAGTTGAATGTTTTATGTGATAACCGGTGCTCAAATCTTGGTTCCGTTTGGGTAGTATGGGGAGAACAGTGGTGGTGAAACCTATGCCCTGTGGTTATTACTCAGTCACCTGGAGGAATTTTAGGTGGATTTTGTCCCTACACCCAAAGCCAAACACCCATGCAAGATGTTGGATTATCTCAGTTTGTTCAATGAGAGGAATGGAAGTTAACTCTGTTACCAAACTCAAGTTCAGCTACTCGAAAGCCAATACTCGAGAGATGAGTGTGGGTTGGAAAGGAAAAGTTGCTTTTTTCAGGAGGCTGGCAACCTGGGGAGAAGGCAGACTTGTGTCCGAAAAGCAACTCTGAGGATTCTGCTCAGACCATGAAAGTTTTAAAGGGAAGATCATTTGAGAAGAGGATCAGAGTCTTTGTTATCTTCCACTGTGTGTAGACTGTCTTCTGATTGGTTGGTGGTGGAGTAATGGAGTGGTGTTCCAGAAATCTGATGCTCCGCCTGAAGTCACCATCCTCCACCTGGGTGGGGGCCTTAATTCCTGTAGAATAACTCAAAGGTATTGTTATGTGTATTCCTTGAAGAGGAATCAGGACCCTACCCCAAGGCTGCACTATTGTTTCCTGACTGTTCCTCCCTTTTCTTTGCACTCTCTCCCTTCCCTGATTAGCAATTGTTTGAATCTGCCCTTTGGAACTCTGGGAAGGTCGAGGAGGCTGAATGAAGCCTATTTCCTACAAATAAGAAATGAGGGGGGAGGTGGGTAGCACAGAAAGGGTTTGTACATGGCAGGGCCCCATGGCGTCCTGCTGTTTCAACTCTAAGGAAAGGATTGAGGAAGGGGGTGTGTGTATTAACATTTGAGGATCTACCACGGGCTTGAGACACTGGCTCAGAGAGGTAAAATAATTTACCTAAGGTCTCATGATTAGAAAGAGGTGAGCCAGGATTCAAATTCCAAAAGCCTACATAATGGTGCTTCTTTCTATACTTCAGTGACTGGAAGCTCTCTACTTACGGAGCAGGTTGTATAGACAGCTCACGTTTGTAACAGTGACCTTATACTGACCTTCAGGCTCTTCAGAACATCTACCAGCAATCTTTGTCTTGACAGCTCTTTGAAGTTTCCTCCTTAATCTGCTCCTGGCTGGTTTCTTCAACTCATTCTCAGATGACACAGTATTCACTTTTAATCATCCTGATTATCTTTTTGCAGATGAACTCTAACCTTTCTTAGGTAGAAAGGAACCAAAAGCCAGAAGAATTCTCAAAAAGGGAGGCAAGCCCATCTGCTTTATGTTGGTTCCACCAGTACTGGGGAGTGTTGACCCCACTCTTGTCCATTTTGCTGCATGGAAACCCCTGGGGGCAGGGGCTGCATGTGTCCATGAGCTATTGGACTCCAGCCCTGGTTTAGATGCTCAAGTTGAAACTATCGAGGCTGACATCACTTGCTTCTCTATGGCTATTTATTAGCCATTTATTAGCCAGATATTTATTACACCACTTAAAGAAGAGACACTGAGAAGGGAGGGTAAGCTGAGAGAAGACCTGAAGTGATCAAATTCCCCACCTTATTTCCTCTCCCTCTAATGAGTACGTGATGGGAGATTGTGACCAATTAGTCCCAGGACATCTCAAGAATATGGACTGTACCGTTTGCACTGTTAAATAGTCATGGTGTGGATTAAATGATTAGGTCCCATTAGGTGTGGATTTATGAATAAATACGCAAAATACATAACACAAAGACAATTGAAAAGAAGGAAAATAGCATGTATGCAGTGAGGAAATGGATTTTCTCTCTCTCACACACTCAAAAAAATCTCTGTGGCTTCATGTGCATTATAAAACAATATCTTACCTTGTTTTGGGAAGAGCCTTTCCCATTTCTCTGAGTGTTTCAGCCAAATCCACACCTTTTCTTGGTGCTTTTACCCTTGAGCCTGTGACTCTTGAGCATCTAGTCTTGAAGAAGTTGATCTCGTCCTATATGTAGCGGTCAACACTTAGAAAGGGGATTTTGGCAAAGCTCTGAGTTATAGGTCAAATTTGTGCCCCTGTCTCTAGTTCATATGTTTAAGCCCTAACCCCCAGTACTAAAGAATGTCATAGAATCTTAGGGGGTATGAAGTTAAAATGAGGTCATTAGGTTGGGCTTTAATCCAATATGACGGTGTCCTTATAAGAAGAGGAGAGCAGGACACACACACATGTAGAGAAAAGATGACGTGAAGACACAGGGAGAAGATGACCACCCACAAGCTGAGGAGTGAGGCCTGGAACAGATAGATCGTCCCTCACAGCCCCCAGAGGGACCGGCCCTGCCAACACCTCAATTTCAGACGTCTAGCCTTCAGAACTGTGAGACAACACATTTCTGTTGTTTAAACCTCCCAGTTTATGGTATTTGTTAGAGCAGTCCAAGAGGATGAGTATACCCCACTCACAAATACATACGTGTGCCAGGTAAGAGGCAGGGAAAGGGAGAGAGGGATCCGTGTGGGAGAGTTTGATTATCTCACACTCTGTGTGGATATGATAGTGGCTCAGCTTGGGAGTGGAGTCTGGATAATTGATAATGTCTCCTGCATGAGTCATTGCACTGAGTGTTAAGTTTATTTCAAATCTATAAAAATACCAATGATCAGCTCAAACTTAAAAATGAATCTAAAATGAGGTCATTTTCATTGTTTAAATTTATTTTTTCATTTGGAATATTGCAGTCCACAAAAGCATGGTGGAGATGCCAAAGGAAAAAGTGTTTTTTCTTGGTGAGAATTTCAATTTATCTGGCCCTCCCGCACCCGGTGGATGCCCCCACCCCTACCCCACCCCAGTTCGTTCACAGGCTGGCTGCCTAAAGGGAGCCCTAGGCCCTCTGAAAGCAGCCACCGTGAATTCCTTTGGGTGGGGATTTGGTCCGGCTGTTTTCATTCTGCTTTCTATTAAGATGAACTGCCAGTATGTGTTATGTCCAGACAACCACCTCATGGAAACCCAGAAAAAGCTGCAGAATAGAATGGAGGTAATCTCCTTGAAGTGGCTTGTCGGGGCTTCTGAGGTCAGTGTGGAGGAGCTGGACTCCACGGCGCCCCCGAGATCTGAGTGGGGTTGCGGGAGTGCCAGGGCGCCTGCCCCTGCCTGCCTCTGTGCACACTTGGAAATCACAAAAAGCTTTTCTGTGCACAGCAGCCTGTGAATTGGCTTTCATCATTGCGCCAAAGACCCGGCACTCTTAGCTAATAAAGGACATGAACATCAATCCCGAGGGAGAAGACTCCAGTTCCAGAATGTCCCTTTGTCCAGAAACAGCTGTGTGGAATTCAAGACTATACAAGGATGTAAGATCATAGGATCTCTTTCTTTCATTGTCTACTTGTTCGTCTGGGCATCACACTGCGCTTCTGCCATCCGCTGAGCTGCCCACCACAGTGAAGACGTGAGGCTGTAGGTTAAAGATTTATTCTTTTCTCCGGAGTCTCCAATTGGTCGTTAACCCTCTCCTTACCTTTCTGTGATTAAAAATTTTTTATTAATATTTTTTGGAAATATATATACCAAAGAGTATATAAATCACATATGGATAATTGAAAGAGCAATAAATCAAACAGCACCCATGCACCCATCTCTAATTTCAAAAATAAATGCTTTCTTCTTTCAGGGATATTATAGTAACGTTAGTGAAATCTTATGTCTGGTTGGGATACTATTTTTTGACATGGCTGCATTATCTAGTCGAGGCTCTGAGGATATTAGGGACTGAGAATAATTAATGTGGGTGTTGGGATATGGCCTCCCACTGGTGTACCAAATATTAGCAAACAAAGAAATCACTGCTGCAAATCTCTTTGTTAGTTGCATGAATACATGTAGCCCAATTAAAAAAAATCTCTGTAAGAATGTAACTCTGTAGATTAAGATTCATCCATCCACCCATCTATCCAATATTTAATTTATTTGTAATTCATTAATCAAATGTCTATTGCATGCCTGCTATCTACTAGGCACTCAATAAATGGACCCAGCAGGAGTGGGGTAAGGATGGGAAAAAGGGCCAGGAGCAGAGCTGTCTTTCAATCTGCTTTCTTCTCCCAAGTCAAAGATCCTTGGCACTTTTCTCATGGACATGAGAAATTATGACTTTGTCTTCTTGGGCAGATTATAAGTCTCATACTACAAAGTTTGCTATATCACTTCTTGGCTCTAACCAATTAGGAAGGTTTGTCTTAGAGTCTCAGCTCCTCAACCTCCTCTCCTGCATACTCTTCAATGTAGTACAGCCTGAAAAGGACCTTCATCCACATTGTGCCTAGATGTATCCCGGTGCCGTCTCTGAGGGCAGCACAAAGCCATGGTGGAGGAGGAGATCCACTTCCAGCTGGGCCTGATCAGGGAATTGTATGAACACAGGTGACTCTATGGGTGACAGTTCTGGGGAATGAGATAACCAGCAGATCTTCTGCCCGTGGAAGCTGGTGATGGGACTGGGTACAGCCTGTGGGGCAAGGAGAGCGGGAGTGGGCTGGATAGAATGAGCTCAGGTTTCCCTAGTTTACTGGTCCTCTTTGAGGGAAAAAAGGATGGGACCATGTGCATTGATGTATGTATTGTGTATCAGGCCCAGTGCTAGGTGTGATATAATTTCACCTTCACAAAATCTCCCTAGGTAGCTCTTCTTCCTATTTTCAGAAGACGAAACACATTCTGAGAAGTTAAAGTCGTGCCCAAGGCTTCACAGCCCAAAAGTGATGGGCCTGTTGTTTAAACCCACTCCTCGTTCACAGTACTGCTTAGCCTCATTTAGGGGTTGACAGCCCTTGATAGCACTGTCCCAGAAAGTGCTAGGCCAAGTCGTCCTGTTCAACACGATGCGTGGCTGCCTCAGAGGTGCCTGCCGCCCCCGGGAGTACTCATGATTCTCCGCTGCTTAGGCCTGGGGCAGGGAGCAGGCTAGTTCGGGACAGAATGGCAGACTGGTCAAGTCCTCCATTTTCTCCCCTTTGAGGGGTCTGTTGCCCTCGAAGAGTGGGGAGTCTATGAACTTGAGATGGTGCCCCAGCTCTCTAGCCATCTCTGAGATGTCAGGCAAGACTCCATGTCCTAATCTGTAAAGATGGGATCAGTGGGGTCTCCCATACATGAGAAGCAGTGGTTCTAGCTGTAAAGCCTGGCGCGCAGAGCAGAGACTCACCACATGGGATGGGGCTCACTTTCTTCTGCCTTCATCCCCCACTGCATTGCTTCACGATCTTGTCCCTCCCTTCCCACGTTAGCATTTCTGCCCATGCCTGCCTCTTCGTGTCTCTCCCTGAGCTTGCTTATTCTTCCTAAGGCATCTGTGACAGTTTACAGTGGAATGGGTAGCTCCCTTCAGGAATATCATTACATTTTAAAAGGAATATTCTAGAAATAATAACAGACCAAAGAATGACCCTCTCATAGTGACATTTATGGCAGAATGGTTTAGTGAAGAAGACATTTGTGGGCAGATGGACCTTTACTGGTTCCTGAGGTCTTGGTGATGTGCCCTGATGCTGAGCCAGTACAGGACCATCCTGTCCTCTGTCCTTGGCTCCACGTGTGAGAATGTTGATGAAAGTTGGAGAAACATATAACCAAGGAACCATTTAAAATCTGGAGCCCATTTACCCTGCTCTTATAGTCTCTCTGTTATTGTATTTACTGTATGGTGTGTATGTATTGTGTGTATCTGTCATTGTATTACCAGAAGGCATCAGACAGTGATACAGCTGAAATCATCAAACTAGAGGATTGCCAAAATGGGAGCTCATCTCTTGGTAAAATGTCATGTACTGAACGGTTACTGATCTTGTAGCTAAATGCTCACTTTACCCCCACCTGACTGGTTATTAGGGCCAAATTGCACTGCATGATCCTTTAGCAGTTACTGTGTTAGGGCACGTAATGACAGATCTCCAAAAGTGTACATCTGAGTATGAGACTAACCAATCTTTAAACCCATGGACTCCAGATCAATTTCTTTTAACTAGTAAGCAGATAATGAGTTTTGTGTGTGTGTGTGTGTGTGTGTGTGTGTGTGTAATCATGAAAGAAACAAATGCGTGGAATTGCTTTGGGGAATTAATCACACATGCACAAGCATGCACATGCGCACAAACACACACACACACACATACACACCCACACACAAAATGCTGTTAAAGGTTACAATCTCTGACTTTTCATGATAGAGAGTCTTAAAATTGACTGGGACTTTAGTGATTATCTAGTCTAAATTCTTCACTTTATAGTAAAGAGACTGAGGTTCGGAGAGGGGAAGGGGAGCCTGACTTTGCTCAACTGGTTATGAAAGAGTCAGGGTAAGAAGTCAGGTCTTCTTATTCCTTGCCCAGTGGCACTCAAGTTTGGAGTATGTCCTTTCTCTCGTCCTTCCCTCCTCCCTGTTTCCCTCCTTCCCTCCCTCCCAAGTTCAGATTCAGTTTTCTTGCATTCTTCTACTAGCCACATGCCTGACTCCCTCAGTTTCTTCAGGTCTCTACTCAGCTGTCACCAGATGAGTCAGGTCTTTCCTGAGCACCCAATGCAGAGTTGCACCCCGACTTCTCCATGGCACTTACTCCCATCTTACTTTATTGCCTGACTGCTCCAACTAGAATGGAAGTGTTATGGGAGGAAGGGCTTTGTTTTATTCACTGCAAAATAAGCAACACCTGCAGCAGTGCCTGGTGCACAGTAGGTGCTCAGTACACATCTATTGAATGACAGGATGAGCATCTACTAGTGAGAGGCAGAGGCTGCAGAAACGAGAGTGAGCAAAACGCGTCTTCGCCTGCCCTCGTGGAGCACTCAGCTTCGTGGAGGAGGAACATCATATCTGGGGTAAATTCTACGAAAGGCATTCTAGGGGGCCACCTGCGTGCAAAACAAAGGGTCTCGACTTGGTCTGAGAGGCTTATGACAATTGTGGGAAGGGACCACTCTTACACTATGTATCATCATTTCTGAATCTGGCTTACAGAATATGTTGACCCCCAGAATTGTCAAATGAACTCGATGTGGTTGCTGTGGGGTTTAGTGTCTGAATAGATTGTGCCTGGTTAAGAGTTTAGTGTAGGGCTAATCCGCTAGATAAGACTGTGTAGAGATACAGATCATTGTGCCTATCTTAAGCATGGGAATCTACATGCCGTCTGCAGAATGATATTTGAATGAATTTATTCTGAAGGGAAGGTGGCACCATATTGATGTCTCCCTGGGGAAATTCATAGTTGGGAGAGGAGACCAGTCAGCTCCCAGAGTGGCCACATGATGTCGCTGTTGCTTAAAAATGTAGAGGAACAAAAACCCATCTTTTGTGAGGACCAGTTTATGAAGTTTTTCAGAAAGGTGGGAAACTGTTCCAAGAAGAGGAACACTTATACGTAAAAGACGTATAAGACATTTCGAAACATAAAAATACCTGGCCTATCTGCCAAGGTCACTTATATTTATTTATTTATATTTATATTATTATTATTTTTAACTTTATGCAACAATATCAAATCTATCTCAGTCATACTGAGTGATTTATTCCGAAGTCAGAGCATCCGTATGTCTGATACCTTACATGTCCTTGAAACATTATAAAACCCAGAAGAATAAAGGTGATGTGCTGTGAATGGAGGCATATAATCACCTCAGCTTTCTGTACCTGAGGTCACCTCTAAAAATAGCCACCTATTAACATGGGTTACATTTCTCTGCATTTCCCAAATGAATGTGGTTTATTTAAAATTTGTCCATTGTCTATTTTTGTTAACTTTCTCATTATTCTTCCTTTGTGTCTCTTATTTGTATCATTTCTTTTATCATTTCATTGATTTATTTTGTTCTTTTTTTTTTTAAGTTCATTCATTCCTCAAACATTTACTGGGTGTCCCTGTTGTGTGTGAGACCTTGTTCCAGGTATCACAGAAGACAGAAAGTAGGTGAGCATATCATCTCCATATTCCAGGCTCTTACAATCTTGTAAGGTGGCAGGACCAGCTCACAAAAAATAATAAGCTGGATGGTTCATGCATGTCTTCCTACGCCTCAGACCTTGTGCTGAGCTCTTTACCTGTATCAAATTTAAATCTCATGAAGCCTATTGTTAACCTGATTTTACAGGTGGGAAAACTGAGGTGTAGGGAGGTTCAATATGCCTAAAGCTAAATGTGCTGGAGCTGAGATTTGAATCCTGGTACATTTCTTCACAGAGTCCAAGCTATGCTTTACAGACTTTTAGTAATATTAGGGAAGATGAGGTAGATATTTTAAAAAACAGAGATTCGAAGTACTATGGGAATTCCTATCTGGAGAGGTTCCATAAAAGAAGTGGCATTTGAGATTGGCTTTGAAGGATGAATAAAATTTCCCCAGTGAGAGGAGAAGGGAAGGTCAACCAAATGCAGGTTGAGTTTCTACTCCTGATATGTTTATAAGATAAACTGGCAGGTGGTCTTGGTTCCACAGATAGACTCAGAGATCCAGGCTGAAGGGCCTCTGTCTGTAGCTGCATCCTCTGGAACATGAGAGGAAGAGAGACTTTTGCATGAGGGTTTTATTCTGTGTGCCTGGATGTGATTCATATCACTGCTCATGTTTCATTGGCCAGAACTAGCTATGTGGTCCCGCTTAACCACAAGAGGTCTGGGAAATACAGAGAAGAGATGGAATATTGGTGAATATTCTCTCTTCCCTATTATTGTGCTGCCTCCCTGGAAGTAGGGGTGACATGCATTGTTATTCAGATTTTACCAGTGGAGAGACTTGGACACAGAAAGATGAATGGACTCCCTCAAGATTACATGGTCACCTTGGTCACAGCTACCAAGAGTGGGTGGAATAGTGACATGACTTTAAGAGCCCCTTCTCTCCTTTCCCATGCCTTTCTTTCCTCCCAGGATTGGTTGAAAGAGGTAGGAATTCTATAATTTCAAATGCGTTTCTTTGGCATAATTCTGGTGTTCTTTGAAAATTAAAATAGCCTTAGAGAAATGCCCTTTCATCCTGAACCACAGGTTCAAGTCTCTTTTGGAATATGATGGGGTGTGGGTGGAGTTTTCTAGTACAAATAAAGAAACAAATAGCAAGCAAATAAGATTTTAAAATGACACTCATTTTCATCTCAAGCTTGATGTTTCTCAACCTTTTCCAGTGGAAGATCAATTCATAGGAGGGCAGATTTCTCTCACCTACCAGGTGTACCTCTGTACAAGCCTATCAACAGTGCTGTGAAAAACAGTCTAACGACTGACCCATCGTTGTCTGCGGTGCATGGAGCATTTGCTTGTTTCAAGTGACATCCTAGGTAACTCTCTTCCAAACAGCAAGGCGCTTACCCATGTGGAAAAAAAAAATGAAAGGAACAGCCAGATTTGGTTACTGTCGGAGCCACATGATTCAGAGATATCCTTGATAATGACAGTTGCACAGCTGGATAATTAATCAAAGTATGAGGAGAATATAGAGCACTCTAATGCACACAGCACCATCCAGTCTCCACGGGATCGGGCCATCATCTGTTTATTCTCCTTTGGAATGGCTTGAGATTATTCAATTATTCAATAGCTTCCCTCCTTGCTGTGATGGGATGTATGGTTTTTAATTGGCACCAGGGTCTTTCGGTTCCTGTGAACTTTGCTAGTTGCTCTTGTGATTCCAGTCCCTGGAAGCCTGAATGTTTATCTTCATCTAGAGTTGGGCCCAAACAATGCACCTGGAGGCACTGATCAGCTTTTAAAAAAGCGGTTCTTGCCAAGCAATTGGTGGCAAGATCATGACAAAAATCTGATTTCAGTCTTGCACTTTTCCTTCTAATCTGCGCTTTTCTTGGCATAGAATATAGGATTAAAAATAATTATATTTAACATGAATTTTCTCTGCCATTATGGTTAATTAATTTTGTAAATGTTATCTTTTCCTAAGGAGAAATTTTTAGGTTTTAAGTAAACTGCTGCATAAATATTTGCCCATGATGGTATTTCTTGAAAGGGTTTCCTGAAAAAGTAATTTAGTATTTCTAATACATAAAAACGATGTTTTTTCCAAACTTTGGAGAGGGATTATTATGACTGTCTGTTCAGAGACATTTATTAAGAAGTAGATTACCACCTATTTTAGGGCCTTTGAATACAAAGCTACAATGAAATCTCATTAAGTGGATTGCTTTCACTGTTCTCTCTCTAAATTTTTGCCCTCTTTAGTGGAATTTTTCTCCTTGAGATGCAAATCCTTCCAACTTTCTGTATTAACTCAAAATGTTCTTTCCAGCTCAGTCCCTGTATCACTCGGTCAGACTATATTCCTAACACTTTCATGCTAATACTTTGCATTGCCTCTCTGCCTGATCATTTCAAGAGTAATAACTTATCACAAGTCCAACAACTTGCTCTGGTGTTCAATGCCCTCTTTAACCTGAACTCACAAATGACCCTGCCTTTTTTTCTTGCTACTTCTTGACAAACACCTTTTCAGTTGATCTCCTTTATCTCTTTGTAAGTGCCTTGTCATCAACGTGAGGTTCCCAGAACAGCAGCATCAGTGCCACCTGGGAGCTCGTTAGCATCCAGAATCTCAGGAACCACCCAGCCCAGCTGATGAGAAGCTGCAATTGGACAATTCCTGGGTGATTCCCGAGAACACTCTCTTTTGAGAAGCCCTGCCTCACCACCTGTGGCCGCATTCTAGCCTCCATGCCTTTGCTGATACTGTTCCCTCTGCCTGAAATACCATCCCTCCTCCCTCTACTTGGGTCAATTTTTATTCCTCTTTTGGGGGCTAGTTAGTTGAAATTTCTTACTTTAGAGTTAGTTTTTGAAAGATAAGACAAAAATCACACAGAGTCAAAAGTATCCTTGAAAACATGTTAAGTTGCCCACTAGACGTAGCACAGGTGTCTTAGGGTATCTTCATGCTGTCTGTCAACACATCTGCCTATGGTCACAGTTCCCTCCCTGTCAGACACATTGCTTTTCTTTGGTTGAATACCAGATATACTGAGTGGTCTGTGCTTAGAGGTCACATTGTACAGAGAATATGTCTCCCCCAGCTCCGAGTGTACATATTTGAATTTGCACAAGTTAAAAGAAACATGTAAGAAGTAACTCCCCTGCAGTCAGTGGGAACAAGTTGTTCCCACTTGTGTTTTTATTGCCTTGTTGAGTTGGATCTGGTCTGAGCAAACATGAGCTCTTGGGACTATTTAGAAAAATATGTTTTGGGTTCTTCTGTATTAATTGTGAATCATTTTCTTTGCATTAAGGAAAGAAATACAAATATTCAATGCATTAAAAAAACAAGAAAAATGTTTTCTAATTTACCATGAAGCTTATTTGGAATGGGAAAGAATCTATATATAGTAGGGAAACAAAACAAGAAGAAAGAGAAGGAAAAAGAGGAGAAAATAGAGGAGGGGGAAAAGAAAAAAATAAAAACTCCACATAAAGTTGAAAGAGTAGAATAAAGACATTTTAGATAGGTTAATGTTGCCTGTTATGGAGTGAATTTTGTCCACTCAAAAGTCCTATGTTGAAGTTCTAACCCCAAATGTGACTATGTTTAGAAACAGAACTCTTAAGGAGGTAATTAAGTTTAAATCAAGTCATGAGAGAGGGGCCCTAATCCGATAGACTAGTGTCCTTATAAGAAGAGGAAGAGACCACAGATTAATCAATACCTTTCTCCCTCTCCCTCCCCTCCCCACCTCCCTCTCTTCATCTCACAGAGGAAAGGCCATGTGAGGAAACAACAAGAAGTTCTCAGCAGCCACCTGCAAGCCAGGAAGAGAGGTCTCAGTAGAAATCAACCCTGCTGGCGCGTTGATCTTGGACTTCCAGCCTACAGAACCGTAAGAAAATACATTTCTGTTGTTCAAGCCATTCAGTGTGTGGTACTTTGTTATGGCAGTCCAGAGCTGCCTAAGACATCACTTAACTAAGATCTCTGTCCTGAAGACAGAATGGATTGATGTTTTAACCCGAGGTCTCATTATTTTGGCTGTGATAAAGGTACAACTGCAGTATTATAATTTATCATGCAGCTACTGGTCTGTCTATCTCAGCAGTTGCTTCCTGCTTGATAACACTTGTGAGCTGAATAGAGTACAACTACTTATTTATTCTTATAACTGTTTTGATTCTAATTAGCTGCCATCTCCAAATACTTACCAATGCACTGAGGGTTTTCAAGTGGATTGAACTACCTAAGTCCTGAAAAAAGGTGATACTGAAACTGAAATCCATCGTTTGCTCTGGTAATGATGTTATTGTAGCAGAAGTATGGTGGGAACCTTAAATAGTTGTAGTTTTACTTCTTTAGCTAATAAAACATTCTTCTGGTAAATTAGAGCAGTACGGGTGGGAAGTCCCCTCCCATAATATAGCCTTCCCATTGAGCTGTTAAGTTCAAAGCTTACATCCCCTTTCTCCTTTAATGAAGGAAAAAAAGACCATAGGAGGTAAAATTCGAAGTGCTAAAACTGAAATCTAAGATAAGCGGAGAATGTGAACACTAATGTGTTCCTCCTCTAATGAGGAGTCGTGTCTGGCTTTCAGGATTAACGATGAGAAGTGGCCGTCTAAGGAACTTTTGTGAGCTTATGTTTGGCGCGTGTACCTGTTAATGTTGTGTATCTCACAGTAATCTGCGTCTGATATCCATGGTTCTCAAAGGGCTGCACAAACATTTCATTAGTGTTATTTGATGGTAAGGTTAGGATGCTGTAGGGAATTTATAGAGTAGGAGGTCTTGGATTCATTCTCTCTAAATTATATCTTGTTTCTTAGTTTGAAATGTGTCCAGGTAGCCATACTGCAAGGGGAAAATCACTTAAAGTGTATAAATGAATATGTTTGTTAAGTGTAACATTTCACTACCCTCTGCTTCTGGCATTAAAAAATTGAAGGCTCCAGACTTTAGTATTTTCAAAAGTATCAGTCTTTTTGGGGCCACATGATGGAGTGGAGTGAGGTTTTTGTAAATCAGAAAGTTGACGTTTTAATTCTGTTTCTACTTCTGACTACTTGTGTGTGATTGTTAATTTTATGCATTAACTTTGATGGGCCACAGTGCCCAGTTATGTGGTCAGACATTATTCTGGATGTATCTATAAGGGTGTTTTTGGATGAGATTAGCATTTAAATCAGTGGACTTTGAGTGAAGCAGGTTTCCCACTGTAATGTGGGTGGGCCTCATCCAATCAGGTAAAGGCCTGAATAGCACAAAAGGCTAACTTCTCCAAGCAAGAGGGAATTCTGTCAGCAGGCGGCCTTTAGACTGGAACTGCAGCACTGACTCTTCTCTGGCTTTCCAGACTGCCAGCCACCAAGCAGATTTTGAACCTTCCAACCTCCATAATCACATGTGCCAGTTCTTTAAAATCAGTCTTTTTCTCTCTATATGCATATCTGAGTAGTTCTGTTTTTGTGGAGAGTCTTGACTAATACACTATGTAATTCTGGTCTCATCCTTTCTCCTCTCTGAGGCTCAAGTGTGCAATCTGTAAAGAGAGGAAGTAGAACCCCATAACCTCTGAGGTCTTCTAGAGAGAAAAATTGCAGGATTAAAAACCTGCTGATTTTGAAACGTAAGATTTTTATAAAGAGTAATGAAAGTAAACTTTCAAGAAACATTAGATAAAAATATGAAGACACTTCCTCATTTCTTGAAATTTTGCTTAAATTTAGAGACACCTTAAGCCATTTCTGTGGCCCTCTGGGTGGGCACCAGGATGCCCAGGCACTAAGGTGGCCAGATTTAGCAAATACAAATACTGAATGCCCAGTTAAATTAGAATTTATGATAAATAATGAATAATTTTTGGTATTATTAAGTATGTAATATTTGGAACATGCTTATGCTCAAAGTTATTTGCTGTTAATCTGAAAAAAAAATGCAACTGGGAATCTTGTATTTTATTTGGCAAACTTACCAGGGACCCAAGGACACAGTAGGGTACATCTTCTCCCCCCAGTTTCCTTTCTCATTTTCTTTGCATGGAATGAAAGTCTGTGGGCAGGCTCTACAGTCTGATGAGTTCCTGTTGACTTTGCCCTTCCCATTTGAGATACAATATTTTGAAGATGTGCTTATTTATAAATTAGGATTATATTGGAAATAGTTTTATAGCCACTTTTTTTTTCATTTAGCATAGTAATTTTTCCAAAACATTTTAAAAAGTAGCTCATGAATTGCACATATGACTTGATTTTTGACTGTGCTTATGATGTTGTAATTCAGAAGGGTTTATTGAGCAGCTCTGGTGTGCTAAAGTATTGTTTTGGTGCTGTGGGTACAGTGGTGAACAAAGTCAGAATAAACCTTATGTGCCAGTCAGGAAAACAGATAATAGAGATAAGTAAGTTTCAGCTCACAATGGGTGCTCTGTGGACCACAAAGCAGTAAGAGTAACAGTAAATGTACCCACCACTCTTGGCCTCGATTAATTGGTTCAGGGATCCAAACTGGGCCAATGAGAATCTTTCCTTGGGCCAAGAGAGAGGCCCAGGCATTCTCTTCCAGAGCAGTGGTTCCAAGATGCAAAATTCAAGAGCTGGTGGTGGCCAGGTTTACCATTATGTGGAGAACTAAGTGGTGAGAAAGAATAAAGACATCATGCAGATACAAACTGTGATGAGGGACAAGAGTCTTGCAGGCATTTTCGTTCCTGCCTTCACATATTCCTGATCTCCACCCCTATCTCTGCCTTTCCAGTTGGGTATTCAACACTTTCTGAAATCCTATGAACCCATAAATTATATTTTTGTTTATGCTGTTTGATATGATTTTCTACCACAATAACCTGGAATCCTGGCTAATATTAAATAGAAACATAATAGAATCATTTACAACATCTACCTTATCCCAGAGCCATTGAGGGTCCTCTACTGGGTCAGCACTCTTTCTACCTCTATGTGCTAAAGATAACTTGTCTTCATCTCCCTAACAGATGACGCTCCCTTAGAGCTCAAGAGGTATGGAAACCCCAATAAAATCTAATTATATAGGATAAACTGAATTTCTTACAAAATACATTCTTTTCCCCTGATCCTTTTAATTCAAGCCTAGAGAGTTTAATCAGACAATCGTCTAAATTACAATCCATCTTATCACTTAACCTTAAAATTATTATGTCTCTCCTCTTTGGTTAACTAAAGAATAACAGCTCATTTGGAATTAAACTGCAATCAACGACAGTGTAGTTAGAATCAAATTGCATTAATAGGTTTCTTTTTCTTTATTAGTTAGTGTCCACAAAACTGCCCCCACAAATAAATGCTGCCTTGAAGCATTCATGTTTGAAAAAGGCATATGTGGGTAGGCATGCTTGCCACTCAGGTCCAGCCTATGCTCTCGGTTCTTTAAAAGTACCCTTCATTTCTGCCTGGAAGAGGGGGCCTTGTGGCCATGTATGGAACAAATAGCCTAGTTTCCTCAACCTGATTGAGCTAGGGGTAGACACCTGACTCACACAGAGTGAATCAAATTCTTTTTCTGAAAGTACTATGAGACTCTGCCAAATCTCAGGCAGTGATGATCACTGGGATGGAGAGTCTTAGCAGTGCAGGGACCTGGGCAACCATGATTGGGCACTCCTGAGAGAGGAGAATCTGTGTGGGTGAGAGGGAAGCAGTGTAGAATTTTATAGAAAAAGATATTTTCTTCTCAGAATCGGGGAGGCAATAAAGTCAAGAATCAGTTATGTCAGCAAATATGGTATAGATTAAAAACATGACCTTCTTAGGGGGCAAGCATGTGGAGAAATATGTTATTATTATAAAATATCTAATAATAAAAGGCAAAACAACATATGACTATTTCTGAGATTAGGTACTGCATTAAAAAAAAAGAACTTTAAACAGTGTCTTGCATGCAAACGGTCGTTTCATAAAGTTAATTCTAGAAAGGAGTATTTAGTACAGAGGTCATCCAGTACTACAAAGACCAAACCTCACCCATGCCTACCCCTTATGGTTAAACTCCCCAGTGTGGCATCTGTCTTCTTGGCTTCGATCACTGGGACCAACTTCCCCTTCCAGCTTCACCACCCATTCCCCCATTGTGGGCATTCTGAACTGTATGCTTACTGGGATACTTGCTGTTTTTGTAACATGCTGTGCATTTTGTCCTGGTTCTTGGAAGATGAGTCTTGACAGAAATGGTAACCTGGGTAACAAGAAAATATACTCTGAGTTGGTCTAAGTCAAAAGCTAAAAGCTGACCCCCACTGTGGGCTCAATGGGGAGACGCAAGTGATGAGCCGAAGCAGCAGATCTGGGTTCCAAGGAATGATTCTGGGCTAAAAAACACAAGTGTACCCCCTTGAACCTTAAGATACTTCCACTTAGATAACAGCACATACCTCTCATTTTCTTCATGTAATCTGCAAAACACAGGGGTAATATATTTAGAAAAATAAAAAAGAACAATTAATTCCTTGCTGCCAATTAAATTTTTTCTTTGATGGGCCAAGATTGAAATATCTGTCATTCTCTTGTCTATTGGGTCTCCCAGGTCATTTTTGTCAGCTGTCTGATCCTCATACCAGCTTGACCTTCACTTCTGCTTAGCAGGCTGATGTTAATTACTCACTCTGAGCCTACTAGACGGTTCCAAATAGCCTCTCTTTCCAGTAGCTCCTCCTACTCCTGACGTGCTGTGAAATTGCCAAGCTCTGCAACTGTTCAATTTCCTCTTTTATTTGAGTAGATCTCGACAAACATTTAGAAAGGACACACAGTCTCTTCAAAGCTGTGTATCCAGTTTCTAATTTATGACTGAAGAGCTGCACTCTCTGGATGAATGTGACAAGCTGAGTTCTCAGCCCTCAACAAATCATATCAGCATTTTAAACAGCCCTCCCTGCACTGAGGATTAATAAGTGCTGCTTCCCATTTCTAAGTAATCATTTATTTGTTAGACATTAATGTTTGTAATATTTTGGCCACTAAAAAAAGTTTTGTTCCAGAGTATATTAGAAAAATCTGCATAGTGGATTATTGAGACGAACTTGAGAATGAACACATTTTTTTTGAAGACAGATGAGGCTGAAAGAAAATGATTTACTCCAGAATTCACTGAATCTGTATTTAATTATGTACTCCCTTGTGATAAGTCTCCTGTTGTTTATTTCTGCATTTGTTCATTCATTCATTCATTTATTCATTCAGTATCTACCAACTGCCATCTGGGCATTAGAGATACCTCTGGACCCCCTGGTTGTAATAGCAACAACAACAATAGTGATATAATAAAAGACAACATTTGTGGAATTTTTATTATGTGCCACACACTACACTAGTTATTTTAGATGCATTATAGAAATTTATCCCAAAAGCCCCATATTACACATGGGAAAGCACCATTACCTCATAGAGATTAAGTAACATGACTCAAGGTCATACAATTAGGACATGGAAGAGCTGGTGCCTGACTCCAGAACTCTTACCTTCCACTAGCAGACTCATGTGGATGGGACCAGCTCAGAGCCTGAAACAAGCCTGAGTCCCTTCATTATTGACCAGATTGGGTCTTGGCCGTCAGCCTCAGCAGCAGGTCACTTCTTCCAGCACCTGCGAAAGTCTAGGGTACAGGTGTACATCCAGGCCTTACTTTCTTCAGTCCTGCTGCCTGCTCTGAGTTTTGGGGGCCATTCGACCCTCTATCCTAGTTGCTGATTATGTACTCGGAAGTATTTGCTGCTTTGACTGTCTTCATGAAAATTTCCAGGTGAGGTTCTTTCATTTTCTGAGCTCCACCTTTTTCCTTAGCCCTTGAAATGATACCAGGTCTTGCACACTTAACATCTGAAGTTGAGAACTGTCAGGACCCTGAAAAAGCATAGGGTGCTCATGGTGGAGATAATTTTCAGGTACTATTAAAATTCTCACTTTCCTTTTAGTTCATTGAGTCAGGGGACAAAGATGAAGTCAGTATATCAAGGTGATGGGTAATTGCTGAGTATTGAACCTGTGGCTGGTTTTCCATATTTTGAGCCAGATTTTGTCTTTCTTTTCTCTCCTTCTCAAAGTTAATAAAACATTTCTGCCCTTTCATTTCTTCCTTAAAAACCTTTTATACTTAGAAAAAATATAATGAGTCATGAGCACAGTGCTTATCCCCAAAGAATGCTTAAGACTAGGTCGAGTTAGAAAGGTGCATTCATTTGGTGAGGGAGCATCTTTGAGAGGACTAAATCTATTTCTAGTAAATTATGAGTGAATACCAAGTGACAGTTGATGGATTGTATACATTTATTTAGGAAAGCAGAGAAAAGCCTAAATTTAAATTTGGAATTGAAGCAAACATTTAGGATGGCTTAGTCTGTTCAGCTATGGCTATGATAAAATGTCCTAGAATGGATGGCTTATCAACAACAGAAATTTATCTCTCATAGGCTGGGAAGTCCAAGATCAGGGTGCCGACAGTCTGCAACAAAGAGAATTGAGCAGATCGGCAAGAAACTCTGTAACCCCTTAAATATTAGTATTTCAGCTCATTTAGTTTCCACGAGGCCCAGCTATGCTTTCCCCAGTACCTCTCTTGCTGCTATTACTGGTAAACCGTTATTAAATAATCTCTATGTTCCTAGAATGAGGCTAATCTCTTCCCGTGCATTTGATAGTCTCGAGAGCCTTATGATCCGAGCACTCTTATTATCTCCATTTAATGTGAAGACACAGGCTCTGAGCTGGTTGGTGAGTTACTTCAAACACCACTTAGTAAATGACATTGAACCAACTTGAAGTCCACTGGACTCTTTGGGTCCCATCATCTTACTCTGCATCCTTAAAATATCCTCGTAATAAACTAGCTTTGTTGGGTTCCTGTTCCTTACAGTCAACAGATTCCTTAGGTAGCTGGTGAATGTAGCTCAGACTGGAGGCAGCAGGGCAGAGCAGTTCTTTCTATTCGTATGTAAAACTGCAGGCATTTCAAATGCAATCATAGCAAAATAAGCTCTCTTGAAAATATTCAAAATTAAACATCCATGTAAATGTTTTGGTTTGAATATTCATTTCTTGTGAGGTCTGACTAAAATGAAGTGTCCTCACTCTGTGAGCATCTGAGCTCTGACCAGAGAAGTAGGACTGGTGTGAGCTGGTACAGAGCTAATACAAAGAGGGTGCAAATACACATGCACACCAAGCACTGTCCATACATTGAGTAAGGCATAAATTCTGTGTGCACATGGACCATGCATTTTAAATGAATGTAGAGTCAGTTAATAACAGTAATAGGAAGATTCGTGGAAAGTAGTTATTGAAATCATATGAGCTTTTTGTCATATATTTTCTATATCAACAGACATAGGGATTGTATGAGTCTTCCCTTTCTATGAAATTTAAAGCAGATCCTCGTAATCAATTGTAAATTATACTGAAAGAGTAACTGAGTGTTTATAATGGGGAAGGCTGACAGATAAGCAGCTGTCACTCACGCATGGCAGGGTGCTCTTACAGGTGAGGACACTCCGTGGATGAGCCTGATGTAGCTTCACATGCTCATTGTAGTGACCATGAAGCCATTACCAACCTTTTGGAGTTAGCCTGCGAGATGTTGCCATTTTTTGTTTAGAAAATGAAGAATTCATGTTCAACGACTGTCCCTTTATATTTCCCAGGGTCCAGAAAGAGCATTGAGGATCAAGAAGCTAGTTCTACCTGACATGTCTTACTTGTTTGGCTATATGTCAATGCTCTTAAGTTATCAAATCTGGGGCCTTATTCATTTCAGCTTGTCAAGTGGGTAAAACAAAACTCACCTCTGTATATGGCATTAATATAACTAATATTGTTGGGCTTCTGGAGAGAGCAGATAGTTGAGGAGTAAATGTTATGGCATAATTGAAATTATAAGTGTTTTAGCTCCCAAAGCAACAGAAAACCAGCTCCCCCCTTTCAATTTTTGGATTATTTGTCTCATCCCATTTGAAAATAGTATAGTCTGCGGCAAGATAGCGTGGATGTTCTCTGGAGCTTTAATCACTAATGACCTCATCTTCAAATGGTCAGTGATAATAAACAAGAAGAAGGGATTTCCACGGGGGCAGAGCATTAATAAGGTAAGATTTCAAAATTAATTTTTCAAGTTAATTAAAATGTCCAAAAGCACAATAAAACTGCAGAAAATCTGGCAAGGGAATGGCAGCAGGCCTGATTAATGCAAGTCAACTGTCTTCTGAGGGTAATAGTAATAATGATGAGATTATGGATATGGAAGAACCTGCTAAAGAGAAACTTGATGTATGTGGAATACAAACTGCGTCCCAGTTACTATTTTATGGTGCACAATGGATCTTATTAAGGAGGAATAGCTACAAGAATTACCACCGAATTGCTCAATAAAAGTATTGTGTAATTAACATGCT
The DNA here is from genome assembly GCF_048564905.1 of Vicugna pacos. Taxonomy (NCBI): domain Eukaryota; kingdom Metazoa; phylum Chordata; class Mammalia; order Artiodactyla; family Camelidae; genus Vicugna; species Vicugna pacos. Next base: position 18,327,205 of record NC_133010.1, on the reverse strand, counting down.
GGAGCAGCTGGAGCAATGCCTCCCATTGATATTCCACATTCTCCATTCATTTCCAGTTTGCTAAGGGGGTGTGAGTTCTAACTAAGACTGTTTATTTATCCAATCACTCAGCAAACATTGATTGAGCAGGGCACTATGCTAGGAGACATGAGGGGTGTGATGGTCCTTAAGGCCCTGCTTTTGCCCTCAGGGGGCCTATGGTCAAATAGGGGAGTTAAGATAGGAATGCAGTGAACTCTCAATGAACTCTACTATAATGCAGATTATCTTGAAACCTTCCATGAGAGGTCAAAGAGAGAAAAATTGCTTTTGGCAAAAGAGATTTAATAAAGCCCCTGGAGAATATATAGCACCTGAGAAGGGCTTTGCTTCTGATGTTGGTAAAGATAATAATAATTTTCTACTTGTGAGTTCTTAAATGTTGAAAAAGCTAAATGGTACGTAATGTTTGCCTATGTTCATAAGGCAAATAGGAAACTATGGAGGTATATTTGGGGTGAAGAGTGTAATTAAAGTAAATAAGGGGTGGGGACTAAACTTATGGGATGCGTTTTGTGAAAACAGAAAGGAGAGAACCGTTGTCAGTAACATTGTGGAGACAGAACTAGTAAAACTTGCATGAAGAAGAGTGAGAGGTCAAAGATGACCACAAACTTTTCAGTTTGGGTTACTAGGAGGATGACTGGATGAATGCCAGCCATCTGTTAGATGACAAAGTGTTGGGAAAATAATGACGGGATGTTGGTACAAAGATAGTGTACCTGGAGAGGTGCTTCTCCATCATCCATTTGGGGTCAGACTAAGTATGAGGCTGAACTTGAGTTAACATGTCTTACCTTCTGTGATAATATAGGGCTTATGCACTATCAGAATATGCTTGTGAAATAAGACACATTGATGTGAAATAAAATGTTGCTCAGGCATGTGTAGAAGATGATTTAGACATCACCTACTTGGGCATCAGTATATTTCGGGGTTATTTAGAATGACAGCTGTGCTTTTCTGTTACATGCTTTTCTGTTTCCGAGGTGGAGACAGAGTTGGAGTAAGCTCAATCCTGAAGACTGGGAGGATTCTGGGCCTAAGATCATGGGATACAAGTGATCTGTAGCTCACGTTTTGTAAGGTTATCGTCTGTTCTCCTTTCTATTTTCTTTTAGCACTAAAGAATGCATTCCAGCCTTCTTTTTCATTGGGTTTCTATTATTTCTGCCTCTATTTTCCTCCTCTAGCTGCCTTTGCTTCTGGCACCAGAGCTTATGGGCACAGAAAGTGTTGAAGTGTGGAAGGCAGTTAATTTGCCCGGAGTATGATGAAGCAGAACCACTAAAATGGAGATGAAGAATTGCCAAGAAATTTGAGCTGAAGTAGATTATAGTCTGAAGGCCCGAGTTCCATACTAGGCTCATAAACTCAGTTCATTTTCAACTTCTCTGCCTCCTTAGCCCCTTGTAACAATTTTACCAGTAACACAAGGTTTTTGACTTTGTTACTTCTCAAGTCTGTCCCCAGTAGTTCTGAATCCTGCTTTGGGTCCCTGCCTTCTTTAACAAGGACTAGTACAACCTTCTACTTGGCTTTTTGAACTCTGTCTTCTGCTTCCAAGCTATAGTGCAAGCTGTGCCACTCTTACAGCTACACTATATAGCTAGTCCTCAATATCTGTGGGTCTGTATCACAAACTCAACCAACCACCGATGGAAAATATTCAGAAAAAAAATTCCAGAAAGTTCCAAAGAGCAGAACTTGTATTTACTGTGTACCGGCTACTATTTTCATGGCACTTACATTGTATTAGGTATTGTAAGTAATCTAGAGATGATTTAAAGTACAGAAGAGGATGTGTGTAGTTACATGCAAATACTACACCATTTTATGTAAGGGACCTGAGCATCTATGGATTTTAGTGTCTGTGGGGTCCTGGAAACAGCCCTCCACAGATAAGAAGGGGGTGACTATATACTTTATTTTAAAATATTTAGGAGGCTGACAGAGGCCATGCAGGAGCCGCCTGTGTGTTTTAGAGAAACCCCTAAGTATGCTTCAGTACAGACTGCTTTTGACCTCTGTTTTCTTCAGCAATGTTTAAGCCAATCTTGGCTTGATCGAGGGAGAATATACCATAGCTTTTGAAGTATATACCAGCCAAGGAAGAGGACAGTGAAGGAGTAAGGGGCCCAGCAAGGTTCTTCCTCCTCCCTGGAGGTGGATATACCTGCTCAGAGGAGCCAGTGAGGAGTCGTTGGGCTGGTGACTCTGACCTGCTGCTTTCCTGTCTCCTCAGGGGTCGACACTTCCCACTCAGAGGCAAGGGGAGGTTGATGAGTCCCAGAGATAGGTATGGAAATGCCAGTGTCCCCTTTCCCCAAATAGCAAGCTCAGCATAATTTTGATAAGTGGTGGATATGGGAGGCATGCTGGGGAGAGAAATGACTTGGCAGAGAGGTTTTGTCATCACTGAATTAGCTTGTCCTTCAGAAATAGAAAAGCTAGGAACTCAGTTTACTCTTTCAAGAGCCCCGAGGTCCAAGTGTAACTGTCAGAGGCCAGGGATCTCTTCAAGATGTCAGCGATGAAGCCAGTATGAAAGGTGGGCCAGTAGTGGTTCCAAGTGAACAGGAGGATTTGGTGGAGTCCAGTGTACTCAGCTGGAGCCCCTGTGATCTGTGGCTGGTTGGGCCTCTCCCCACTTTTTGCAGAGCTGGCTACCTTGTGATTCTCGTGGATTCCCTGTGAAGCCCCATTTCTGTAACTCAGCGCTCACTCAGATGATGTACTGACCCAGTGACCCATTGCGATGCTCACTGCTCTCCCTGGTTTCCGCTAAGCCTTGCAGCACTCCTGGTGCTAATATCATTCTGTTCTTCTCTTCTCCAGAGTCATGTAGAGGAGGAACTTGCTTTGTCTCAATTCCTTCTGCAAGTAGAGGGCTCCACTTCAGGCAAAGATGGATGGGTTCCTGGGACTCATGTTGTAGTGTCATATGGGGCTCTTCAGGAAAACTCCTCCAGGCTGACCAGGCAAGCAGCCCTCCTGGTCCTTCAGGACCTGACCAGCATCCTGCCTTGCTGCTGACAGGGACACCTGCACTCTGTGTGAGTGGTGCCCACTCCCTGGAGATGTGCAGTGAGGCAGCCTCTGCAGGGCCACAGTCCCATCTGTCATGGACAAGGCTTGGTTCATCTTCACCCTGTGGGAAGGGGATCACATGATTGTGGCCTCTGTCAGGCTGTAATCTCTTTTCTCCTCAGCTTTGGAAGGGATTTGGTAACCTGAAAAGCAGAAAGTGACCTCTTGCACAACCAGTTCTGCTCTCCAGCCCAATCCTGGACAGGGAGGACATCAGGGGGCCAGGCTTGTCCTTCCTAAAACATGCTTAATTATTTTCCGGAACCCTACTCAGGTTGAAGCTTTACTTTGAAGCTGTTCCTGACCTCTCTCTAGGGTGACCAGCTTACCCTGGTATGGCCATGCTTTTCCATTTTAAAAAAATTAAAAAAAATTTTTTTTAGCACTGACAGTCCTACCTCCCAGAAAGCCTTTTAGTCCCAGGTGCACCAGCGTGGTTGGTCACCCTCCCTCAGTCCCTCTCCCTCCTGCACCTACTCTATGTCCCTGCACACATGACACTCTGTATTCACTGTGTCTTCTCTGTTAAACTGTGGGCTCCATGGAGAGAGTGGTTCTGTCTAGTTCAGCTTTATCTGCCCCCATGCCTGGCACTGGTAGGGGTCCCATAAGTATTTACTGAGCATGAATCACTGCTCAAGGCTTAGATGCTGGATGAACAGCTCTGCTCCCAATTCTAGTCTCAGGAACTGACTACGCATCAGTTTCCACCTAAGAGCTTGTGCTGTGGATCCCTCAATACTCCATATCTCTGATGGGTCCCTGCTTTATTCCTGACAAGGAAAACCCAAACTTTGAAACAATGATGGGAGCCTCATAGTCTGGAAACTCTAGCTATAGCAGATAAACTCTTATTATTAAAATAAAATAAAAAAATGATTTTTTCTAAATATTAATTGTAGACAACTGGAAAACACAAAAAACATAAATGACCCACAAATCTATTATTGGAGAAAACTGCTGTTATTTAATGTATCTCCTTTACAAAACAAAAATTAAATCATAGTTTTGTAGCCTATTTTCTTATCTTCTAATATAAAGTGGACATTTCATCTTATTTTCCTTCAGGTTGCTATAACAAAAATACCATAGACTAGGTGGGAGGCTGGGAAGTCCAAGATCAAGGTGCCAGTAGACTTGGTGTCCATGTTCCAGAGATGTCCATTTCTCGCTGTGTCCTCACATGGCAGAAGGGGCAAGGGAGCTCTCTGGGGTCTCTTTTATGAGGACACTAATCCCATCATGGGGCTCCTCCCTCATGACCTAATCACTTCCCAAAGGCCTTACCCCCAAAAACCATCATAAGGGGGATTAGGTTTCAATGTGTTAATTTTGGGGGGGACACAGACATTCAGGGTATAGCACCTTGTCAGTAGCACTCTTCTACCACATAATTAAAAACAGATTTAAAAATTTTTTATAAAAAACAAAAGAGTTTTTATTTGTGTGTATTTAGTATGCTGAGCAGTTTAATCATAAAACATATACAATTAATATATGCTGATTTTTAAAAAGTCAAAGCTATTCTAAAAGGGAAAGAAGAAATCCCACTCCCCAGAGATAATCATTGTTCACATGTTGTTATCTATCTTTTCAGACATCTCTCTCTGCTCAGATACACATGCTTATGTACACAAACATAGTTCTAGCACGACCGAACATCTCTATGTATGCTTACTTGCAGTTTGAATTGTTTATTTCTGAAGTGTTTGTGTATGCAATTTGCCTTTTTTTCTGGCTGAGTTTCAATTCTTCAAATGGATTTGTATGATTATTTTAGCATATTAGGGCTATTAAACATTTTTGTATTACAATTTTAGCAATATCTCCCTCAGAGTTTAATTTCTGTTAGCCATTTTTTAGCTCTTTCTGGAACTTTAAATTTTAATAGGGTCTAATATACCAATATTATCTTTTTACTTTCTGCCTTTGGCTTAATGTACAAAAGGCTTGGCTACTAAACTATAAAAGAAAAAATCTACGGTTAAATATGGATTCCCTTTTTATATTTTAATTTTTAATCCATCTGGAATTCATCTGGCATAAGGAATTATGCAGTAAGGATCCAAATTTACTCCCCCCCACCCCAGTAGGCTAACTAATTGTTCCAACATCATTTTCCCTTTAATAAGAAATACCAGCTCAAGCAGTTGTATGTAATGTTCCTATTGTTATTCCCCCAAACAGTCTACAATTGCAGTTTTGATTTTTTTCTTTTAACCAGTAAAATTCAGAATGGTCTAATTCCTCTGGAGTGGGCTTCATTTGTTGTTTCTGTGATATTAATCTATTTATATCTGATCTTCTGCTGCTGTGTTCAGTAAGTATGGTCTGAACTAGTTGGAATTTATTAAGGCTTTCTCTGGGATATAATATGGTTCAATTTTTTATAAATACCCTATTTTGTAAATGTTGACAATAGGAGACAGTCTCTGTGTAGTATGGACCTTTGTCTCTCCTCTCTCATATGTGTAATTTCTATCACTGTTAAGTGTGTGTTTGTGCTTTTTCAAAACAAGGTTGAGGTTTGAAACTTGGTTCGTTGACCTTTAAGATTGAGTAATTGCTTAATTTACTAGAGAGTTCTCCCGCCACCACCCAGTTTTATTGAGATGTAATTGGCATGCAATACTGAATAAATTTAAGGTGTACAGCACAATGACATACATAGTATTGCAAAATGATTACCATAATAAGTTTAGTTAACATCTGTCACCTCATATAGTTACAAAGTCTTTTTTTCCTTGTGATGAGTACTTTTAGGATCTACTCTCTTAGCAACTTTCAAATATACCAACACAAAAATGTTATATTAACTATAGCTATCATATTATTTTGCTGGAGAGTTCTGCACAAGGTTTTGGGCTCAAATTTTCAGATAATAATAACATGTTACTTTGCTTTTTTAAAAAAATTACTCTTCTTTTCAACCATGCTGAGTTATTTTATTTTAGATCTGTCTCTTAGGTACAGTTGAGTGTGGTGCTTTGATTCAGTATGAGAATTTTTTCCATTGATGGCTTTATCTTTCATGTATGGTTGTTATACTGGTTGTGTTTGTTCTTACTTAATTGGCATTGGTGGTAGATGGTATTACCTGCTCTCAGTTATTCCTCCAGCCCCCTACTTGGCCATACTTCCTAGTGGGAAGAGTATACTCTTCTTCCTGTCCCTTTAACTTTGGGCTCTGCTGTGGGCTTGCTTTGACCAATGCAGTGTAAATGGAAGGGATAGCGGCCAGTTTTGAGCAGAGACTTTAAGGAGCCTCTTGAGTGAGATTTGTCTCTCGAGCTTCTATCCCCTTGTATATGAAGCCCCAGACTGTGGTACCTCTTTATCTTGGGATGCAGAATGAGAGTACAGAAAGTACAGCAGAGCCCAGCTGAGCCCAGCAGAGCTGCAGCCGACCCAGAGACCTGTGAACAAGAAATTCATGTTCGCTTTGGTATGCCAGGTCTTGGGTTGTGTGTTAACTGCATTTCCTTTCCCTTTCCCCATCCATTCTTTAAATCTGTTTTCTTCCTTCCTTCCCCTTCCATCCACCATCACCAAAAAACCATTAGTAGGCCGGAATGAAGTAGACATCCCAAGTGGGCATCAGGGCTTGTGTGCAAGGTAGGGACAGGAGCTGCATAGGGTTAAGGGTTTGGCAATAAGTCACAGATTGAGAAATATGGTGAAAGTAATGGGAATCAAGTATCTTACTATTGGAAAAAAGAGAACATACATGGAAATAGGGACAGCTAGAATTAGGGTTTCCAGATTTAGCAAATAAAAATTCAGGGTACCATTTAGGACATATTTATACTAATTTTTTTTCATCTGAAATTCAGACTTAACTGGACATCCTGTATTTTATTTGTCAACTCTAACTAGAATAAACCCTGTAATGTTGGATTGGAATTGGAAGAACCAGCTTAAACTCACGGTTTTTAATATATGGACATATATAAAGAAATAAATATAGATGTAAATTTGGGGTGTGTGTGTGATGTATACAGACATATATTGTGTGTATATGCAGTACACAATATTGGCCTTTCTAATAATTAAATCTTCATTTTATCCTTCAAGAAATTTTTTCAGTTTTCAGAACAGTCAGTGTCTAAGCAGGACACAAAAAACATGAGCACTTTAAACAGAGGGAATTGAATGCCGGGGATTGGTTACCTGGCTGGTAAAATGCTGAGAAGGCAAATGAGACAGTGAGGCAACCCAGAGATTAGCAACAACAGGAGGCTGGAGGGTAGAGTGGGGAGGCAGGGTTACTGGAGCCAGTGGCTAGTCACCTGGGGAAGCTAAACACTAGAAGTCATTGTCTAGTGGGAGCCAGAGCCACGGAGAAAACAGTTGCGACCGGGCTGTCTCCTGAGGCACAGAAGGAGGGGGCAAAGTACCCCAATTTCTTTCTTCTCCTGCCCTTTAATCTCTCAGCAGTGCCTTCCATTGGCCAAGTCCTACGAGAACAAGCTGTCACAGGGGCCTGGAAAATGCAGCCTAGAGTTGTCAGCCACTCTGGTCAAGACCAGAGCAGGAGCAAGTGAAGGCCTAAGGGCAGCAGGTCAGGATGGCTCAGGTTGTTTTTCCCCTTCCACAGAGGTTCTTCCTCTCTCTCTCTGTCTCCCTCTCTCTCTATTATACACACATGATATATATAAATATATATTTACATTATTTTTAATCAAAAAAATTTTTAGTAAGTTTCTTCCAAAACTAAATAGCTACAATACACATATACACACACCAGTATACACAGAAGTACACATTTTCAATGTGACATCTGCTTTAATCTGTTGTATTTTATGACTTCCTTGGGAATACTACTGACTTTGATACATTTATTTAGTTTGTAATAGTCTTCTTTTTGGATTCTCAAGTAGTCCTGAAATCTTTCAGATTTTTAGTTAATTCCTTTGGGTCACAAGTAGTACTGATTTTTCATGATTTCTTCATGATTCTGTGGCCAATCCTGTGAGTCTTTCTGCTCCTGGGAAATCTTAGGTCACCACAGTCTCGGAAGGAATTCTGTGTTTGGTATCCCATTGGATCTGGATTCTAGGGCAAGATGTTCCATGCCCTCCAGGCCAGGTGCCTCCAATCTGATGGCTACATCAGTAACAGTTGCAGTGCCACCTCTTTTACTGGAGGAACTGTTCTGCCTTGCTTCTAACTCAGGGGTTCTGCTTTAGTAACGCAGCCCATCCTTCTGGAACATCCAGTTCTGTAGTAGTTCTGGGTTTTACCTGGTGTTTTCCTCTGCACATGTACATTCCCAGTACTTACCTTATACAATTTCTAGAAGAGTTCTGCAAATATATGTCATATATGCTGCCACTAATCCTTACTTCCTACTCAGGATTGATGTCATTAACTAAGTTTAATATACTAAGTTGGTTAATTAATTGAGTTGATGAATCAATTACAGTGAATTGATTATGATCATTTTGGGGTGAGTCTGACCTCAAAATACCTTTTGAAATTCTGCCGGAAGGCTCTGCCAGTGGCTTGTGAAAAGACAACATATTTTCAGCCTGGACTTTGTGGTGAAGTCCAAACTCCTGATCAGCCTTCAGCAGGCAATGGTTTGGTTACAAGGCAACAAAACCAAGGTGTTCTTCAAGAGTGAGACATTGACTGACTCTATTTTTGCCCCTTTTTTTTCCTTCAGAGGAAATCTTACTAGGGAGCACTGGGCAGTAATAATAATGCTGAAAACAAGACATAAAAGAGAAAAAAACAGAGCTGCTCTAGATAAAGAAAGGGTGGGATTTAGAGTCCTGGTGGAGGCGGTCTTAGGGTGTTCTCCCTGGAAACAGACCCTGAGATGGAGCATTGCATACAGAAGGTTTCTTGGGGGAGCACTCCTGAGATCTACATCTGCAAAGAAGTGGGCACAGATGATCCTGAGTGAGATCTGGAGAGATATTTGGGTGAGGAGCTCTTCAGAATTGTGCCAGACCGAAGCAAAGGCTAAGGCTTTATATTTCTACATCAGCTAGTCATTGACTGTGAGCTGTTCCCAGCAGGGGGAGGGGAACCTGGGCAAGGGAGTTCCCAGTGGGATACTATGTCACAAGCTTCACATGGTGTTTTTTTCTTGCCACAGATACTCTACTGGATCATCTGACCCATGTGGCACTGCTGGTTGCATATGCATAATAATAATTTAAAGAGGTATAAAGTGCAATAATTTATCTTTTACTTTAGAAGAGATTTTCCAATATGCTCTAGTCTGCTTGATGCCTAAAAACTTTCCACTGATAGAGTGTGTTCCTGAATATTCTGAGGGCTTATCTTTTGCTTTTGGAGCTCAGTCTCTTACCAGGATACTCCAAGGCACCTGCCACTTTCTACAAATCCAGTTGATTAACATGATGTTATTGATATTGTGGACCAATGTGATATTCTGGGAAGTCTCCAGAATGTTGAAGTCCCTTTGGACTATATTATGAAAGAGGCCCTGGGGAATTAACAGAGGATTAACAAGGCCCTGGGAGAAGACAATAACTCTTCACTGTCATCCAGCCCATGTGAATATGAATTGCTTCTGATCCTTCTTTCTGATAGAGATGGAAAGAAAAGTTAGCCAGCTTAATTGCTGTGGCTATGCTGAAGGTTGTGGTAAAGATACTACATCTGCCACAGCAGCTGCAGTTGAGACTTCTACCTCGTTAAGTCTGTGGTAATCTGGGTGCCAAAGCAGCCCTATACTGGCCTGTGGTTACATTTTCAGGAGCCTTGTGAGCTGGTTTGTTAAGCCTATTGTGGGAGCATTATTCCGTGGAAATTGGCAAAGGCTACAAAGCAAACCTCCCCTCAGACTCCTGGAGAGCCAGTTGTTAAACATTTACCAGCACACCACTGGTGGCAGTCCACTGTTCTCCACCGTGATCAATACAGTTTTTGTACGGGTTAGAGTGGTAAATCAAGTGGGAATATTATGGCAGTCACCATTCCTGCGTTCTTTACCATTTTGATGATGGTACTAATTTTTTCCATTCCCCTTGGGATATGGTATTGTTTTATATTTGCTATCTTGGATGGGGAGCAGTGGGGACATCTTAGAGGCTTCCACTTGGCTTTCCCCACTAAAGCAGCTCTCATCCCAAAGATTAAGAACCTGATGTAAGAATTCTGTCACTTACCATGTATGTCCATCCCAATTATATATTTGGGTAAGGGAAATGATCACTGGATGGGTCTGTGGACCCAGCGGACCCATATTGAACTGGACCTGGGCCATGATTGGATTCCATATTCCTCAACTAAAATGGAGGGCACAGTAGTGCTTTGTGTCCCTGGGAATCAAAGTCAACTCAGACCCTGGGTCCAAGAATCTTGTAAGTTCCCATTCTTCCACTGGATGGTGACCTGAGTAAGTAAATGACTGTAGGTCACTCTGGGGAAGCACTGGGAGAATTGTTACTGAAAATGCTTGCTGTGGTTTTCCAGTGTCTTTTTTTGTGGGGACCTGACTTCTCTCTCAGTTGTTCTGGAAACGAGAACTGGCTCAGGTCCAGAAGCCTGGCAAGCGATCACGACATTTTATTTGGGCAGCTGCCTGCAGACTCTTGATCATCCATTCTTGATTTCGTTTAGTTGGATAATTTGTGCAATACCCTTGCTGGCTGCTCATCAGTCTTGCCCCTAGGAACATCATGTTCTATTTACCATCTCCATAGCTCTCCGAGTGTCCCTGGGTGCTACTCTGACCTTGATTTCATTGTGATAATTTGCTCACCTTGCTTCAGATGGTGAGGTGCTGCCACTAGTCCTCTGTTATTTCAAGGTTCCTGTTGCTTTCTGTGAGCTCAGTTCTGTAGTGATGTTTCCTCTCAGCCTTGGTCACAGAGGAGAGCCACCACTAAGCTTCTCAACAATGTGGGTACCCTCTCACGAGCGCATTCTTCCCTCTTTGGTAAAAGGGTGTCCTCTAGGCCCTCCTGGTGTAGTGGGGTTTCCAGACTTACCTAGTAAATCCTCTCTAGTGTACTCATTTCTCTGAGCCTTGGGGTCCTTTTCCAGACCATTTGCCGTATCAGTTTTCGTGTTTCTAATTCATTGGGCCATTCACATGGGTCATCACATTTTCCAAGCTCTTAAGAGCCATCCTAGCAGTGTGGTATTTGCCTAGATTGGCATACAATGGGAAAGTATGCCATGCTAATAAATTCTTCTTTATCCAACCTTAAGTTCCAAGCCCCCCACCTCCCAGAATTCATTCCCACATAAACCTTCCCCACTCCTGCAAGCATACATTGGGCAGAGATCTTGCAGCTCCTTTGGAGGATAGTTCATTTTCTCCACTAGCTGACTCACCACATGCAAATTAGGATGTGCTGAGATTTAACTTTGTTATCTGTCTGGTTCTCAGGAAGGGCAGTGGGGGCAAGCATTATCCTTTAAGGCATGGCATCAATCAGGGTCCAGTCAGGAGGCAGAAACCACACAAGTAATTTCAACAGAAAATTTAATCTAAAGAATCATTCATTAGTAAGAGATATTTAACAAAATATCTTTTTCCTACAAAAAGGACTAAAAGAGGACTCCAAGAATTCAGAAATAGCATATATGGAAAGCAGCTACTACTGCTAGGGCTGGGGGAACATGAAAAAGGAAAGGGACTAAGAACCAAGAATAGACATCTCCTCTGTCTTCTTCCTGCAAGGCTGAGATGTGGACCTCGTTGGAAAGAGCATAGCTGCCATGGGAACACACAGTATGCTCGTGGTGAAGACACTAGAAGGCACAGCTGGAGCTGGTCTATAGGGAGCACCCTGCTGGGTGGGGGAGAGGACTGCTGGAGGGTGCAGATAAGGAGGCTGGAGTTGGTCCATAATGGCTGGTGAGGTACCAACAGGCCTGCATGCTGATCTTTTGGCTGTCAAGCCAAAGAAAAATGGCGCAGTGGAACCAGTAAGAGAAGCCCCTTCCTGTGGCTATGGTTCTGCAGTGGCACTCCAGTGCCCTCTATTGACAAAACTGTTGCATCACGTGAAATGGAAGAAATGGTTACAAGGTCTAACTCCAGGGTCACAAAGCATGACTTCTATTCTTTGTAAGACCAGCTTAAAGGTTGGCCCTTGACTGGCATCTGGGAACTTGGATTTGGGAGGGTTCCCATTATTCCCAGAACTGAGAAGGGTAACTCACTGTGCCTCCACTGTACAGAAAATATGGTTTATACTGAACACTTGCCTTTACTCTGGGAATCTGGAATGTTGGCCTGTGTCAGGCAGAGGCTGCCTACATGATCAGCCACCAATAAAAACTCTGGGCACTGAGGCTCTGATGAGCTTCCCAGATAGGTAACATTCCACATGCGTTGTCATACTTATTGATCAAAGAATTAGGTGCATTCTGCTCAGGGAAGGAAGACCTTGTACTTGGTTCCCTCTGGACTTCACTTCATGTGCCTTTTCCCTTTGCTGGTTTTGCTTTGTATCCTTGTGCTGTAATAAACCTTAACTGTGAGTCTGGCAATATGCTGAGACCTGTGAGTTCTTGTAGTGAATTATCAAACATAAGGGTGGCCTTGGGGAGCCCTGACACACTAATATAGACACCTGCTTCATTTGAGGCCTCTGAATGATCTTCAAGTAACTTGGGGTGTATTGTCGCTAACAAAATGCGGTGGGCCTCTTTAGTATGCACAGAGGACTCGGGGAATCTGGGAGCTAAAAATTCTCAACTGCATTACTCGAAGATGCCCATTCCAAGTGTCAAGTTCTGGTGTTTTCCTTGTTAGGGCCCTGATCTCAGCAGAGGAAACTTTCCATAAGGAGAATTTAACTTTCTCTAAAGCTCTGCTACTCTTGTTATTAAGTTCTGAGCCTGGCCATTCTTATTTCCTGTCCACTGGCTATAAGAGATCAGCATTTTCTTAAATATTGCCCGAGAAGGCCCTTGGGTTCCCACAGGTTTGCTTGAATTGTTGAATGATTATCCTGAGCTTGTCATAATCTTTCTTCAATAAATCAAAGACCCTCAGCAACAGCTACTTAATTCCCTTTGTTTAACATATCTCTCATATTTCTCAAGGGCCAGAGATAGTGCACTGGCCAGTGCATTGTGAAAGGAAAATCAAAACGGAGTTGGTATTATTAAGAGAGCTGTCTACAGTGGAGCTGGGAGGCCATCATGGAAGTGTGACTTATCCACATCTCAGGGGGGTAGGGAATCTGAACTTTGACCACTTCTTGTCTTAACATCTGCCCAACGTTCCAGAAACTCAAGATACTTATAGAACCCTTACCCTAAAATAACTTGTGACAGCGTATCTCTTAAGGACAAATATATGTCCTTTCTTGTGTCAGAGTCAGTCATGATTTTTGAATAACCCTGTAATGCTTGCCTTTATAAGCCCCTGACTCTTTCTTCCCTGGAGCATTCTTTTGGTCTTATCTGAATCTATGTCTCCTGAATTGCAATTCTTAAGACTCCCAATAAAGTTCTTTGTTCTTTGTAGATTATGTTTTGATAGCATCCACTACCACTAGTGAAATGCTAATTGCACCACCGAAGGATGCCAGGGCCTATCTCTTCTCCCCCCATCTCTGGGGTGGGGTCCTCATTCTCATCCCCTTGGTTGATCCAGCTGTTCTGTCTCTAACATCCCTATTACTTACTACTATGATGACTACAGTTTAATTGTACATGTATAACACTTTTTGGAGGTTATCATGTGACTGCACATAAAGGGTTTCCTGTATTTCTGAAACCATCCTGCAGTTTGGCAGTAGAGTTGCTGTTATCAACATTCTCATCTGAGGAAATGAAGCCTCCGAGGGATCACTGCCTAGTGTCAAGATTCTACTAAGTGGAAGAGTCAGAGAAGGTAAACTCAGATTTTTGTAACTCCAAGTCCTCTCTTTCTTTTCTACCACATTGTGCTGCTTCTCCAAAGAACTGAGCATTTTAGCTCCCATAGTAGGTGAGAAATATGCTTGGTTTGCATTTTCTTATTCAAATTTGCGTGATCACCTTAGTATTGATATGGCTTATGGCAAACTCTATACTTTTGACCTAAAACAATCGAGAGCATATGAGAGTGGTGTTCACTAACCTTTAATGTTTCAACAATTCCCTTGGGGGATCTTAAAGATTAAAATGCACATTCTGTTTCAGGGAGTCTGTATTTCCGACGAGCTGATGCTCCTGGTTTTCTACACAGAGCAACTGGGCTCTTGGTAGTTCTTAAGGGATTAAAGTAAATGGAATATAGGAATATAGATGTATCTTCATTTTCAACTTTTTAATTTGGTAAAATGAAAAACATTTCTCCATGTCAATTCAACCCATAAACACTCTTGTTAAAAATGTAACAAAAAATAAAGCTGCAAAAATGATTAGAATTTAACCAGCTATAAAATAAAAATAACGATTTCTAACAGCTCTGTTTAGGCATTTGATTAGCAAAGCTCATAAACAGTGAGTCAGATAGATGCCTGTCTACACCAGAACGGCCTTCCAGTTTTGCAAGGACAAATCAAAAGACACAGGTTGATTTTGACTGATCTGTGGAGACTGGAGTAAATGATCTTGGGGTGTCATAGCTGTACTGGGTGATGTTTGCAAGACCCAGCCCCAGATTATTAATAATGTTCAAGTTGACCTCAAGGAGCCCTCTGGCTGTCTGTGATAAAAGTTAGAAATCTCTCAGAATGACACTCTGCTGAATGCCCTTAACCTTACACCCCAAACATTTTCTAGTTTGTGCTTCTAAGCTCTGCTGCAGTGCAGTAGAGAACTTGTCTACTCTTCAGTCCTGTCCTCTTTCCTTGAAGGTATCTAGCCGTGTGGCCAGCGTTTGGCTTGTGCTCCCATGGTCCCTAGACTTTCCTCAGGCTGCAGGGTAAGGGCAAGGAATGGGGACTGGAGCAGGGCATGGCCACCAGAGGTCATTCCCAAGGTCAAAAACTGGGGTAAGTGTGACAAAAATCTAAAATGGTGACAATCTTGGAAACAGGAATTGGTTCTTAATCCTGGGACATTTGGTGGCCTTAGCTCAACCTCTCCCTCTGGCTTTTTCAAGAAAAAGAAAAAAGGAAAAGAAAAGAAAAAAAAGACTCAAAAGGCAATTCAATTCAATACCCTCCTCTTCTTACTCTTTGTACCAAACTACACAGCCAGCCTTTTGCAGAGTCCTTTTCTTGACTGCCTTGGTATTCATATGACAAAATATTACCACTCAGAATTTTGGAAGTTTCATTTCCCTCCCCTCCTTTTTCACATTTTTAAATGGCCCCACAAAGGTTTGGGCTAGAGGTATTTTTCCCTATTCAAAACAGACTTTTCCCTTCAAGAAGCAACGCTCCAAGGTTGACAAGTCAATGTATTTATTTATTTGTCTACCCATCCATCCATTTATTTATTTATTTGTTGTATAAGGTAATAGCTTATGGTACTTACCCAGAGCCAGCTGTTTGCAGGATGCCGAGAGCAGGTGGTCTGGGAGGCCTCTGATGAATTGCAAAAGACACTCACCAGCTGCCGACACTGTGTGTAATGAGCAAACCTGCAAAAATCTTTATTTTCAATTGGATTGTACCTTTAAGTAAGCAAGGGAGACAGCCAGTATAACTACAGACCATGACCAACAACCCACATAAACAGTGTGCAAACACAAGTGATTAATGTACCAGTATTTCAAAACATCTAAAGCTAATGAGTCAGATTTACTAGGGTGCACAAAAGAGGGGGAGAGGGGGTGGGGGAGGAGGGAACAACTTAATGGGCCTTAATGGCTTTGAGCTGAAGCCCAAGAATTCTCCTGCCTTCCGTCCACTGTGCCATCGAGCTGGTAAACAAACACCCTGCTGGCCCATGAAGGCCATTTTCTTTCTGGCCATTCGGGGGGTAGGGGGGAATGTGTTCCAGTTTTAAGATAGAGTCAGGCGGGGGCGAGCTGGTGACCACTGCACCCTCCAGTGATCTCTGATGATATGCGGGGATAATGGGTTACAAAGACAGACATTAATAAGGTAAGATAAGAGGGGGGAGGTTTATTAATTTTTCAAGTAAGTTAGCGTGCCCCAGGGCATGGTAAAAGTGTAAAGAATCTGGTGAGCGATGAGGGGCTCGGCTGATTAATGCAAGTCAGCTGTCCTCTGAGGGCCATAGCAATAATGATGAGATTATGGAAGAACCTACTGAAGACAAATGAGATGCATGTGGAATAAAAACGAAATGTCCTGGTTACTCTTTGGGAGTGCATGGTGGATTTTTATGAAGGAAGGGCAGAGGTACAAACAATGGCCAGAGGAGGTGCCAGGGCAGGGAGTGGGCTTGTTCTGTGCCAGTGCTTCCAGCAGGGGATTTCAGGAGTTCTGGGCCTGCCTGGGAGAAGGGTTGAAAAGGAAGCGCATCCCAGAAACCCTTTCCACACAGGCAGAGGGAGCAGGGTTCGGTGCCTCCATGCTGTGCCTGTGGCCTCTCGCCTTGCCTGCCTTTGCTGTCTGCACAGCTCTCTCCTTCCATGCTACCATTTCCTCCACGATGTGCCAGGAGCTGGGCTTCCTCCATCGGTCAAACTGCCCCCCAACCTACTTTGGCTGCTGACCCATGAGTTTGGCACTGGAGAAAAAGAAGTTGGAATTGTTTTCTTTTCCTATTCGTAATTGCTCAGTAGGTTGTATATTATCTCTTTCTCCACACTTGTTTTCTTGCTTGTGTACTTCTCTTCCCTCAGATGCCTCCCTGGATGCCTCTCAGTCTGTGTCTTTCAATTGAGGGAAAGGAAGGGCAGGCAGCATCCCCACCTAGCCCTTGCCTTCTACACCAGTGTGCAAAGATTGATGGCGGTGACTCTTGAACTTTGAAGTTTAGAATGATTTGATGAGCTTGCTCTAAAGGCACCTTCAGGTCCTAACCTCCAAAGAGTTCAGATTAGGTCCCAAGGAATCTGCCTTTTTAACAAGCGCCTCATAAGTGGTTCTCTGCTAGTGGTCATCAGACGATAGTTTGATAAACGTAATGAAAGTGTGTGAGATTGACTTAAGGTTGTCTCTGATAGGCTCTCTGTATGTCTAAGTGCCTAAAATTCACTGTGGTTGATTCACTCCTTTATATTGGTTCACTAAGACTTGAGGAGTTTAGGGTAAAGTGGGTAAAATGCAACCCCCCCACATGCCTCCTAACAGGCAGGGTAACTCCTTAAATCATTTTTAGATATGAGCATCTTAGTGTGAGTCTTTTTTTTCAGGTTAGAGTGGTGGCATCGAGTTTGAAAGGAGACAGGGCAGCAGAGAACATGCCGGAAAAGCAAGAACTTTTGGGGGGCTGCCAAGAGAAAAGGTATGTGGAGGTGGTGGGTTAAGCCAGTGGTCCTCAACTTTTTTTGGGGTAGCAAAGCATTTATTTTCAAATGAAATCTAAATGGAAACTCAAATATAGAACGCCAATTAAATGATAATTTATTAATACACATTTGCTTTACTTCAAATTTATAAGTTATCTTTAAAAAATCAGTAAAATTATAAAAATGAAGATATTTGAATGAATGAAAATATTAGAATTGGAGGCTGCAGATAATAGTTCCAGCCTTAGGTCAGCTTCTGGGATCAAGAAATTTGCTATGATTAATAGTTGTAAATTACAAGTTTGTTGACCACTGGCTTTGCAATTTTGGGAGACCTCCTTAATCAAATTGACCTGGATTCTTAACACGAGGAGTAGCAATAAATTTATATTTTAAAGTTGGATCACTTCTGCTATTTATTAAGTGCTCAAATTCTTCCCATAGAAAAGTCACTCAAAAAAGCAATGAGGACATCAAAACAAGCGCTAAAACCATCTAGGACATGGGACAAGCTGGTTCACTGTTGCACTAGTGCAGTTGCCCTGCAACAAAAGGATGCCTCGAACACACAGGGACCCTTACTTGGCATCTAATGGGCCTTTCACTCATGAGCTTTTGTGTACTTTTTATGCAATTTAAATGAATAGGCATGCACAGGCTGAATTTATAAAAATACCAGTACAGCCCTACAATGTTCCTACTCAATGACACACTTACTAGAAATTCTAGGAGAATCTTTATTTCCATATCTGCCCAAAGCACTTTACTTGTCTGGCACAAATTCACAACATATTAAAGCTTGTAAGTTTAAAATTTACACAAAAATGTAATGTAAAGCATATTTACATGTGTTACTTTTATGTACCTGTAGTACACGTATGTACATTTAAATTTAATGTGCATTTAATTTATATTAAAATGTGTACGTCTTTGGGGTGTGGAGGGAGAGAATATGAAATAGGCATCACATATTGGACATTCATATTTAAATAATGGGATTAGCATAAAATATGTGTAGAATCTTTGGAGCCTCTCTGAGGAGCACAGGATTTGAAAATCTCAGGCCTATGCCAAGACTTTGCTTAAGATAAACCCTGTCATTGAGCAGGGAGGTGGGCAGCAGGAACTGGACATTAGGAAACATCTGAAAGCATCTTTGAGAGGCACCGGAGTTTTCTTCCATCCAGCTGTTTGTGTAGGAAGCTATAATTAGGGAAAAAAATTGCAAGAAGTCAGTGAGGGTAGGAGGTGCTGCAGAGAGGAAAACAAAGAGAAGGAAAAAAGAACTGTGATGAGAGACGCCTGGCTGAAGAAGCCTCCATAAAGATAGGAAAACAGGGGGCACTGTGAGAGAAGAAAAAGGGAAGGATATGGGATGGTGAGGAGGGAAACCAGAAAGGACTTTGGAGGGCTCTAAATTACAAGGACAGGTGGAAGGACCTCTATGGAAACAAGACATGAAGTCCGTACTAGTGCTGTGAGCCTCCTTTTATTTCCTGGCAAGAGAGACGGTGCTCAGAGGACTCTGCCCTGGAAATGCAGCATGGCTTCCGGTGGCCTGGCACTGCTGAGCACGCCTTTGAGCCCTGTCCTCTCGCTGGCTCGCCCATGTTGTTTCCCTCAGCGGCTCCCTGCATTCTCTCGTCTCTTCTCGGGCTCTCTCCCTCTTAGTCCACCATGGCCTGGCAACCCAAGTAGAACAGACTTTCATTTTCCTCAGGTTCACACTCTGCATACTGACAAACCCACTTCCTGCCACTCGAGTGGCCCCTCTCCAGCTCCGGGTACCTCTTATCTCTATGGTAACGGAAGACGTGCGATCATCTGGATTTTGCCTCAGAGAGTTGGTCTGTACAAGCTGGCTTTCCTAGGGTAGCTTGTCCTTTTCCAGTGAACCGACATGCCTGGGGAGAAGAGCTGCCCCCAGCAGGATGGCAGGCAACTGCCTCCAGATGTGGGCACTTGGCAAGTCTGAGCTGCATGTCTCCATAAAAATATGATGTAATTAACAGACCTCGGCAGCTGGAACAATTCAGCACCTCACATTGATTTTCCATGTCTCGTATTTACTTTCAGTTTTTGAACTATCTGCCATGACAGGAAATCAAAGAATTATAATGGTGTCTGCCAGGGCCGTGATGCTGGGTCAGCATTTCCTGGAGAAATCCCGAGACTAATCAGTTTATTATCACTCAATCATCCCTTTTCACTCCTAAATTAAAGCTGTCCTCCAAAATACTAATAAATAGCAGTTTATTGGGGGAATATTAAAAAAAATCAATGCACTATTTTAAAATCTGGGAGGAGTATTTTTAAAAAGAGAGAGAAAGAATAGGCCCAAAGTAATATTAGATGAATCTGTTTTCTCCTTCAGGCTTATTTTGAGGTTGGCAAAGACATTTGGGTGTGGAGAGGCAGAAGCGGTAGGTTCATGCTTCCCAAGTTTCATGGTTTTGAAAAAGTTTCCTGGTAGAACCAAAGAGAAGAGCCTTGTTCCAGATTTTTTCAGTCACTGAAATTAAGGAAAATAATTCTCCCCATATGTGCTTATTTAGGAACTTTCCTCCGATGCTGGGCTGCTTTCTCAATCTCACTGTACTTCCAACTCAGGCAGGTGAAGTCAGAATCTTGGATTAACTTCGCTTTGGGTTCCTTGAAACTCTGGAGAGAATAGACAGAAAGCTGAGCTTGTGGCAGAGAAACAGGTCTCAGTCTGAAGTCGGCTAGCTCCAGATTTCTTTCTGTGAGATGCCTTGGGCGCCATTGGTAGTGCTTCCTTCAGACTCTCGCCTTGGCAGAGTTCACATCTTCGTCATACTGTAAAGATGCATTTTCTTTGTCTTTTTATTGACTCAAGTAATATAACCCCTTGGTAAATAATTAGGAGAACAGAAAAAAGGAGAAAATGGCTCATAATTCTCCCACTCAAGCACAATAGCTCTTTTTGTTTTGGAGCAATTACTTTGGGTCATTTTCAAATGGCAGTTTTTGATACGATTCTAAGCATGACATACAAACAATTTTGTATTTTGCTTTTCCATTTAATGTATGTCAGAGCATTTCTCATGTTATTATTAGCTCCAGTAAATATCTTCTTAATTGCTGCCTGAGCAGCTGGACTATTTCAGTTCTTCACATTGATTTTCCAGGTATCCTGTAGACGTCGAGACACAGTATTTAACTATTTCCATATTTCAGGACAATAGATCAAATCCATTTTTCACTGTAATAAGTCCCATGATAAGCCTCTTTATACATGAGACTTTTCCATATATAAAATAATTTCTTTAGGATAAATTCCCAGAAAATACTAGGTGAAAGTACCTGAATATTTTATAACTCGAGATTTCCTGTTGCTCTTCAAAACTGTTATGAAAGTTTATGTTAATCATCCAAAATGTTTGAGGAATCATGCTTTAAAAGGGTCTTTTATCCACTAAATAGGCAGTACTGAGAATGTTTTATGTGCACAGTTTGTTGATGCTAACAAATATCTCAGAGATAAATGTTTCGGACTTTAAAGTTGTTCCTCTGCCCATGGTGTTTAACACACAGAAGTGACTTCATTACAGCCGTTTCTTCTGTGTGTGCCGTAAAGTATGAATTCTTTGCCTGGCTATAGCGTTCTATCTCATCAAACCTCATAAAATGAATGTGTCACACCCCTCAGTTTGGCTGTGAATTTTGAAGATGACATGGATTTCTCTTCCATGTTACATAGAATTTGGTGGGTATCCCCTTGTTGGGAATAACATCTTTGGAAAATAGGAAAATACTGAGTGGAAAGAAAGTACATTTTCTGGGAAAAGAATAAGAACCCAGAGAGATGGAGTGAGAATTGTACCACAGAGTCCCAGCAGCAGATGTTTTGGGTGTTGAAACTCCCACCAGAACAGCTGCAGAAATGTAGAATCACATCTGGGTGTGTGACGCGGCTGCATCATTACCTACTGACAGCAAAACAGCCAGATGCTTCCAATTCATTTTAAGGACGAAGCTTCAGGTCTGAACCTGTGAATGTCTCTACTTCCCAACCGATGACTTATCAATTGCCCAGGCAGCTCATGAAGACGTGGCCTCATGGGCACTTTCATGACGGATCTTCTTGGTTACAGGAGTTAGAGGCAGAGTGCAGCTGCTGCGTGCCCAGACCCACAGCTCTAGTGTGCTGTATGGCTCCAGAATAAAGCTGTCATAGCCTTTCACACCACGGCTGCTGTGTGGCTTGTCATGGGGGATATGAGGCTTCCAAGGGCTTATTCTGTTTTATTTCCCCTGTAATTCTTCAGATCCTATCTCTCTTTTCCTCTTTCCCAGTCTTCCTCTGTTCCCTCCTTTCCCAATCTCCCAAATACAGATTTCTTTCCTGGGCAGTTGAATGAATAACTGGATGATCAGTATGGTAGCAAATGATTCTTAAGGCTCTTGGATGAATACTATGATTTTTGTATCATTTCTCTCATCTAATACTGACAGTTACTATGACGGTCGAGTGGAAGTGGCTTCTGGTCAGGGCTCCAGCCTGTAGACAGACTGATCATAGCCCCTTCCCTGATTGGGCACAAAGCATGTGTACAGTTCACTGGCCCCAGGGGGAAATCATTCCATATCTAAATCTCAGCCCCAGGAGAGAAAGGGGATTCAATGCGTAAATCTCAGCCCTTATGATGGTCGAGGGACAGAATGCTCTCAGGAATAGCCTGTCTACCCTACACCGTGAAGTAAGGGCATTTGGACAAGAAACATTTGGTGAAGCACAGAGGCTTGTGTGTTAAATTTAATGTTAACAAGCACCCTACAAACAATGCTATAAGACATGGAATTTCTAAAAAACAGTGGAAAGTGTTTTCGGTTCTTTGAAGTTACTCCTATCCATGAAAATGCTCCATCTCACTTTACTATCATACTGTTACAGTTACCTTCTTATAGAAACCTTACATTTATTATTAGAAGTATTTTTTATTATGCCAAAGATGCAAAACCTTTCATATGGGGCTTGCCACTGTGGGAGGCCAAGGAGTTTGTCTCATCAGCCCACCTGGGGTTTGGATCCATCTCTGGTTATCCCTCACAGTCTCTGTGGTACCCTACCATAAAGGGAGACTCATAAAACACAACAGAGCCATAAAAGTTGGTAAGAGCCACCAAAGAGTTTTCTGGGAGAGAGAAATAAGGGAGAGAACAGTCAAATAAATTCAGAGTTGGTTCCCGTTTTTTTTTTTTTGTTTGTTTGTTTCTTTTTAAGTAATAATATTAAAAAGTATTTATTGAGTGGTTACTATGAACTGGAGAGTGTTCACAGTTTATAATGTTTATAGTTACTAAGCCATTTAATGCTCATATAAACCTTATGAGGTGGGTACTATTATTTTCCAGTTTACACAAGAGGAAATGGAAGCTCACAGAGGTGAAATAACTTGCCCAAACTTTCATAGTGGAGTCCAGCTCCAGGTTCTGTGAAGTTAATGCCATGCTCCACGGTTCTCTTGTACTGCTTTTCTGACTATCCAGTACTGTGCTGGGGTCAGGAAGGATTAGGCTAACCCAGAACTCTAGGCTTCCTGTAGCAAAGGTCATCAAACATGCGTGATTGGTTACATTGAACTAAAATAGTCTTAGAGTTGGAAGAAAAGTTAAGTTGTTCATGTCCATCGTGACCTATGGTGGATGTCTTCTATCTTCTACTGAAATACTTCTTATTCAGTAATAATAATCATTACAAGATCAAGGAGCTGTTAAGGTTCCTATACAATGCAGAATGCTAAAGGGAATAAGTACCTTGAAACTTAGTGGGTAGAGTCACCCTTTCTGCCAGCGGGGTTTGGGGAAAGTGCCTGGAGCGGAGTAGCAGGGGGATTTGCACTGTATTTGAGAAGATGCAAAGAGGACTCCAAATATAGAGTAAAAGAGAACCATTCCAGGGATTTGGAATTTTGAGAAAAAGGGTGAAGATGATAAATTATGTTTTGTTTGGGGAGCAGCCATTTTGTGTAGAGTGTGAGGCGGATGAGGCTGAAAAGAAAATCTAGAATTGGATTGTGGAGTTTTGGTTACCCTAGTCCAGGAAAGTGGAAATGACGGCACTGCTGGTCACCTGGGGCACTGCTTTTAATAAGTGGGCTTCCACACACTCAGCCAAGACTATGTGGACCAAAAGGACTGGAGACTGAGTTTGAGGGCAACTTAGAAACCCTATGTGTTTTGTTTTTCACAACCTAGAACTTTTAGTAATTCTATGGAATATTGTGTTACATACCGATCACAGGTTAATGAAAGCCTCTTAAGCTTCCTTTCAACTCAAAGGGAACAATGAAGAGGGATGCTCTAAAGGGTGCCGCGTGACAACCTTAACCACAGAAATACCTGTTCCAGAAGTAACCAGTGGAAGTTTGTGACTCAGTCTTCACTATGGATTTATTAAAATCAGAAGAAAACACATGAAAAGAAGAAACCTGATTGGGCCTGATTCAAGGCACATGCTGAAAATTCAGCAGAGTTACCTCCATGTCATGAAGAGGAACCTGAAATGTTGAAAAATGGCACTTGATCTATTGGGGAACCCAGCTGAGTGACCATGTCAGAGGACTTCTGTCCATGAGGCAGCTGCAGCTTCTCCAGCGGAGTCTAATTTAGACACAGCTGAGTTCGGAGCTGAAGTGGGCCATACAGGTTATTTAGCCCAACTCCTTTTGTCTGATCATCTCAAGAAATGTCTGAGTACCCAGCCAGCTTTTGTGATCTGCTTGAGAGCTTTCTCATTTGATCTCTTAAGAACTTCTTGGGGACTTCTAGTATATGATCTCTCTTAGAGATGAATATTCCCAAGACTAAGGCACCAATGTCATTCTTAAGGGCAACATATCTCCTTTGCTGACAGTGGGAAGCATTGTCAGATACAGTGGTGCACTGTTAGGTAGTTACAAGGACCAAGTATAACTGAATAGGATTGAGGTGCAGCTAAAGAAGGAGAAACTAGATCCTAGATCTCTGTGTCTGCTCACCGGGGTGGTGTACACACCTGTAAGTCCAGGGAGCAGCAACACCTGGGGTCTGAAGTGGATTGTGTTCTCTGCAGGTGGGCAATGCAGAGTTGGCTCACAGCTATCTCACGTTCTTTTTTGCAGACTCTCCAGAAGTCAATACATTCTCCTTTGTTCCAATGTTATTTCTATATCAGTCCAAGCCAGAATCTTCCCTACATAATCTAAAAAGTAATTTCTTTCTGCCTGATCCCCCAAAGCTCACCTTCCATTTCTGGCAAAAGAGCACCAGTGTCTGGCTCAGCCTGGGTCTCCCCTCATGGTTTCTAGCTTCAACAGAAGTCTTCCTAATATTTATTCAAACCTTTTTACCTCCCTACTGATTCTCCTCTCTGGCTCTCTTTCTCTTTTATCTACCTCTTCCTATGTATTCATCTATCTAGTATTAATTTTTATATTTGTCAAAGTAATCTATATGAACATAGTTTCTTAAAAATTGAAGTACAGTTGATTTACAATGTTGTGTTAGTTTCTGGTGTACAACATAATGATTCAGTTACATATATATATATATATATATATATATATATATATATACTTTTTCATATTATTTTCCATTATGGTTTATTATAGGATATTGAAATAGTTTCCTGTGCTATACAGTAGGACCTTGTTGTTTATCTATTTTTGTATATAGTAGTTTGTATCTGCTAATCCCAAACTCCTAATTTATCCCTTGCTTCCCTCTTTCCTCTTTGGTAACCATATGTTTGTTTTCTATGTCTGTGAGTCCATTTCTGTTTTATACATCAGTAATATGAACATAATTTTAAAAAAATCAATGCCACCAAAAGTCTTAAAACAAACCCAGTAGCTCCCCAGCTCTAATTCTCCCCACCCCCATTCTCTCTATTCACCCCCTACTGGCAACTACTTCTAGCTCTTTTCTTGTGTACTCTTATATTTATAAATGACTTGCTAAAATTGCTAATTCTTTTTTTTTTTAACATTTTTATTGATTCATAATCATTTTACAGTGTTGTGTCAAATTCCAGTGTTCAGTACAATTTTTCAGTCATACATGGACATATACACACTCATTGTCACATTTTTTTCTCTGTGATTTATCATAACATTTTGTGTATATTTCCCTGTGCTATACAGTGTAATCTTGTTTATCTGTTCTACAATTTTGAAATCCCAGTCTATCCCTTCCCACCCTCTACCCCGCCCCCCCCCCGGTAACCACAAGTCTGTATTCTCTGTCCATGAGTCCATTTCTGTCCTGTATTTATGCTTTGTTTTTGTTTGTTTGTTTGTTTTTGTTTTTTAGATTCCACATATGAGCGATCTCATATGGTATTTTTCTTTCTCTTTCTGGCTTACTTCACTTAGAATGACATTCTCTAGGAGCATCCATGTTGCTGCAAATGGCATTATGTTGTCGGTTTTTATGGCTGAGTAGTATTCCATTGTATAAATATACCACATCTTCTTTATCCAGTCACTTGTTGATGGACATTTAGGTTGTTTCCATGTTTTGGCTATTGTAAATAGTGCTGCTATGAACATTGGGGTGCAGGTGTCATCCTGAAGTAGATTTCCTTCTGGGTACAAGCCCAGGAGTGGGATTCCTGGGTCATATGGTAAGTCTATTCCTAGTCTTTTGAGGAATCGCCACACTGTTTTCCATAGTGGCTGCACCAAACTGCATTCCCACCAGCAGTGTAGGAGGGTTCCCCTTTCTCCACAGCCTCTCCAGCATTTGTCATTTTTGGATTTTTGAATGACGGCCATTCTGACTGGTGTGAGGTGATACCTCATTGTAGTTTTGATTTGCATTTCTCTGATAATTAGTGATATTGAACATTTTTTCATGTGTTTTTTGATCATTTGTATGTCTTCCTTGGCGAATTGCTTGTTTAGGTCTTCTGCCCATTTTTGGATTGGGATGTTTATTTTTTTCTTATTGAGTCGTATGAGCTGCTTATATATTTTGGAGATCAAGCCTTTGTCAGTTTCACTTGCAAAAATTTTCTCCCATTCCGTAGGTTTTCTTCTTGTTTTATCTCTGGTTTCCTTTGCTCTGCAGAAGCTTGTAAGTTTCATTAGGTCCCATTTGTTTATTCTTGCTTTTATTTCTTCTAGGAGAAAATTTTTGAAATGTATGTCAGATAATGTTTTGCCTATGTTTTCCTCTAGGAGGTTTATTGTATCTTGTCTTATGTTTAAGTCTTTAATCCATTTTGAGTTGATTTTTGTATATGGTGTAAGGGTGTGTTCTAGCTTCATTGTTTTACATGCTGCTGTCCAGTTTTCCCAACACCATTTGCTGAAGAGACTGTCTTTATTCCATTGTATATTCTTGCCTCCTTTGTCGAAGATGAATTGACCAAAAGTTTGTGGGTTCATTTCTGGGCTCTCTATTCTGTTCCATTGGTCTATATGTCTGTTTTGGTACCAATACCATGCTGTCTTGATGACTGTAGCTCTATAGTATTGTCTGAAGTCTGGGAGAGTTATTCCTCCAGCCTCATTCTTTCTCTTCAGTAATGCTTTAGCAATTCTAGGTCTTTGATGGTTCCATATAAATTTTATTATGATTTGTTCTAGTTCTGTGAAATATGTCCTGGGTAATTGGATAGGGATTGCATTAAATCTGTAGATTGCCTTGGGCAGTGTGACCATTTTAACAATATTGATTCTTCCAATCCAAGAGCATGGAATATCTTTCCATTTTTTAAAGTCTTCTTTAATTTCCTTCATCAATGGTTTATAGTTTTCTGTGTATAATTCTTTCACCTCCTTGGTTAGATTTATTCCCAGATATTTAATTACTTTGGGTGCTATTTTAAAGGGGATTGTTTCTTTACTTTCTTTTTCTGTTGATTTATCGTTAGTGTAAAGAAAGGCAACTGATTTTTGAACATTAATTTTGTAACCTGCTACCTTGCTGAATTCTTCGATCAGCTCTAGTAGCTTTTTTGTGGACCTTTTAGGGTTTTCTATATATAGTAACATGTCGTCAGCATATAATGACACTTTTACCTCTTCTTTTCCAATTTGGATCCCTTTTATTTCTTTCTCTTGCCTGATTGCTGTGGCTAGGACTTCCAGGACTATATTGAATAGGAGTGGTGATAGTGGGCATCCTTGTCTTGTCCCAGATTTTAGTGGGAAGCTTTTGAGTTTTTCACCGTTGAGAACTATGCTGGCTATAGGTTTGTCATATATAGCTTTTATTATGTTGAGATATGTTCCCTCTATACCCACTTTGGCGAGAGTTTTTATCATAAATGGGTGTTGAATTTTATCAAATGCTTTTTCTGCATCGATTGAGATGATCATGTGGTTTTTGTCCTTTCTCTTGTTGATGTGATGTATTACATTGATTGATTTGCGTATGTTGAACCAGCCTTGTGTCCCTGGGATGAACCCCACTTGGTCATGATGTATAATCTTTTTTATGTGTTGTTGGATTCTATTTGCTAAAATTTTGGTGAGGATTTAGTGTCTATGTTCATCAGTGATATTGGCCTATAATTCTCTTTTTTTGTAGTGTCTTTGCCTGGTTTTGGTATCAGGGTGATGGTGGCTTCATAGAAAGAGTTTGGGAGTATTCCCTCCTTTTCAATCGTCTGGAAGAGTTTGAGAAGGACTGGTATGAGTTCTTCTTTGTATGTTTGGTAGAATTCCCCAGTGAAGCCGTCCGGTCCTGGACTTTTATTTGTAGGGAGGTTTTTAATTGGTATTTCTATTTCCTTTCTAGTGATCGGATTGTTCAAGTGTTCAGTTTCTTCTTGATTCAGTTTTGGTGGACAGTATGTTTCCAGAAACTTGTCCATCTCCTCTAGGTTATCCAGTTTGGTTCCATATAGTTTTTCATAATATTCTCGTATGATATTCTGTATTTCTATTTGCTAATTCTTGATTTATCTACATTAGACATTACATATTTACCTAGTGAAGCTTTTCTCTAGCCACTCTTCTCCTCTTTTCTCTCCACATATTTATAACACCTGAGTTTAGTCCGTGTTTAGCATCTATCATATTGTAGCTGTGTTTACTACTGAGACAAATAAGTGTTATATTTACTTTTAGTTTATTGTACAGATTTTCCCCCAGAAGTTAATAACTGCCTCTCCCCACCATTTGCTTAGTATTTTATGAATCATCACTAATTTTCCTCAAACCTTGTGACAGCTGTGAATAATGCTTCTCATGCAGTTGTTCACAAATTATGTATGTCATATAACCTGGAATTCTCACCCCCAGCTTGGAGACTTTTCTCCTACAGTTTTCTGAACCCTGCAGTCTGCCTGGCTTGCTCTTCACGCTTGTTGCACACTTGTCTCTTCTATATTTTCTTGGGATTTATTTTCTCCTTCCTGCTTTCCTGGATTCCAGTTTTGTTTTTCCATAATAACAAAGAATTTCGATGAAACACTTACTCCAGTTAACAGCAATTAAGCACCCTTGAGAAAGGGTGTATGGGAGGTCTGTTTTTTTAGTCTTTGTTTATATGAAGATTTCTTTATTTTACCCACATACTTGACTAAGGGCTTGGCTTGGTGTGGACTTAGACTGAGAATTGTTTTTTCCTCAAAATACCAAAGGCATTGCTATGTTATCATTTGGCATCGGTGTTGCTAGTAAGGGGCAGAATGACATTTTTATCTTCTGTCCTTTGTGATAGGTTCTCTCTCTGCAAACTTAAGATCTTTCCTGTACCCGTCATTCTGAAATTTCATGGTATTTGTATGAGGGGTTTTGTTTGGTTTTGGTTTTGGTTTGTTTCTTTGTTTTTTGGTTTTTAAATGTACTGTGCTGGATACTCTCTGGAAACATGCCTTCCAGTGCTGGGAAATTAAAATAACTGTTTGCTTATTTCTACCCCTTTATTTTCTCATGCTGGATCCAGATGTTGGATATCTTGAATTGGTCCTTTAATTTTTCTCTATTTCTTTTCTCCCCTTTGGTCCATTTCCTTGATTTTTTGAGGAGACTTACTTAACTTTATCTTCCAAGTGTTCTATTGAATATTTTCTTTTTTAGTTATCATGTATTTAATTCCCCAAACTCTTCTTTTGCACTCTGATTATTCTTTTTTTATTGTAACCTATCTTGTTTCATGAGTGCCATGTTTTTTCAAAACTCTCTGATGGAATTGATTGTAGGCTTTTTATTTCTTTTAGTTTTTCCTCTATTCTGTCTACTGCCTCTGTGTCTTCTGAGCGTCTTAAAAAAATGCCTATTTGCTTAGTTTTCTTTTTTCATTTTTGAGGCCTTCTTCAAATGTCTGGTGATCTCTGAATATCCACTTATAGTTAGAGCTGATGCAGTAAGAAGGCAGTGGGAAACCCTGTGTATCTATGGGTGGCTTTTCCCTCCATAAGTATTGTCAGGAGATAAGCTGGCTTAGTTGACAAAGGACATTTCAAATGCAGTCTCTGTGGTCCTTTTTCCCTAGGGCCAGTTTCTTTGAAGAATTATCCTTTATGTTCCTGCTTAGGAGGTATGTACCCAGAAACTCATGTTCTGGGAACAGAGACAGGAAGGGTTGCTTGGAAAACAGATTTCCCTCTAAGTGCCTTGTTTTCAGCCTAGCACCTGGCTCCCCATCTGCTGTGCCTGTTGTGACCTGAGTCTGGAGATCTTCTGGTTCAAGTTCTCTAAAGAATACGTTTCAGCCCTTCTGGAAGGGCTGGAGCAGGGAGGGTGGGGGCTGGTGAGCAGGGCTGGCGTTTGGTGTGAAGAAACATACACATTCTGTACACGCAGACGTTCAGGCCTGTGCTTCATCCCCAACTGCTGAGGGGCCTGCAGTGTCCACATGCCCACTTTTCCAGGGTTCTCTGGGTGCACCTGTGCACTGTGGGGTTCTAGCTTCTTCCACCCTGTAAGGGAATGGTCATTTCTCCATTACATTCCTCCCCCGCAAATGTGTTGACAGTTCTCATTCACTGTGTTTACCTCCCTAGTTCTCTTAGACTTGTGGGTTTACATCTTTTAAATTTTTTCACTGTCATTTTGTTCAGGTTTTGGATGGAAGAATAGATAAATGTGTGTCCTTTACTTAACTGTATTTGACCAAAATTTCCTTCTTTTTACCTGAACTTCAGAAATCACACACAAGGGATGTTAGTCACAAAGAGCACAGTAGGTTGTGTTTCATGTCTAGTTTATATTAAACAAAATTTTTCTTTATGTCTCAGAGGACCCTCCACAGGGAGCAGCCTGCCAGACAGCACCCTACCTGGCAGGTGGGTCTGCTGGCCTCCAGAATCCTCCACTGTGCTTGGCTTGAGTGAGGCTGGGTCCAGAGACACCTCAAGCAGCTGTCTCTCTGTGAATAGCTGCTCAAACATTAGGCATTGGAGTGTGGGAGATAGACGTCTGGAATGGCTTTTGTGTCATTAATTGAGGCCTGGAGCAGTAATTTTCCCATTTATCCACAGTGCTTATACTCTATAAACTGCCCCATCATGTTTATTAAAGGGAAAAATACCCAAAGAAACAAACCTGGGGTTACATTTCATGGAAAGCTCGTCAAATAGGAAGGGCCTTATGTGTGCTTTTTCCTCTTATCTGTTTGATTCAACTTGAGAACAAGCTGTTACTAGTGAAACAGATGTTACTTATTTCCATATACCAGGCTGTCCAGGTGTCCTGGAAAGACCTGAACGGGAGCAATGCTTGTTACAAGAATGCAATAAGTATAAATAACAACCCCAAACAATCAAGATTTAGCAATCTGGGAAGTGCCATATAGAAAACACTGTGAGAACAAAACAGCCATAATAAAAATCCCCCCATTCTCCCTAAAAACTCACTCCTTTTTTTTATCCAGGGAAGAAAACTTTGCTTTGAGTGGCTGAATTTCAGAGCTCCTTAAGAGACTCATTGGGAATTGATTTGTGACTGCAATTTCTTTTTTTTTCTCTCTGCAGTATTCATTAAATGTCATTGTTATGTTATGAAAAATACAATGGCATCAACAGAAAATTAAAAACAAGACTTAGATGCACTTCTTTTTCTCTTCAGCAAAGCTTAGTAAGCATTTGGATGCTAACTGGAATATGAAGGGTTTTGTGGGCTGAATTGTGGGTCCCTTCTTCTCCAGCTTTATATGTTGGAGCTCTAACCTCCAGTACCACAGAATGTGACTGTATTTGGAGATGGTGCCTAGAAGGAGGTAATTAAGGTTAAATGAGGTCATATGGATGGGCCCCAATCCACTCTGACTGGTGTCCTTATATGGAGAGGAAATTTGGACACACAAAGACACCAGGGATGCGGGTACACAGAAAAAAGGCCATGTGAGGACACAGCAAGAAGGCAGCCATTTGCAAACCAAAGAGAGATGCTTCAGGAGAAAGCAAACCTGCTGACACTTTGACTTTGGACTTCTGGCCTCCAGAACTGTGAGAAGATAAATTTCTGTTGTTTAAGCCCCCCAGGCTATTTTGTTATGGAAGCTGTAGCAAACTAATGCCTTCCTAGATCTGTCTCTACCATATTTGATGTAAAATCTGGATGTAACAAAGAAAAGCAGAGAAATACTAAGAATTAGATGCTTCTAACAACTGACTTTTGCTAATTAATAGCTGAAAAATCAAGTATTAGATCATGAGGGAGAAACGTACCACACATGGAACCACTTTGGCCCCATTACCTGTGAGCTGAAGGTCTAAGCTGTTGAGCTGGGCTGGGGTTTGCCTTCCGGAGTGTGAACTTGGAGCCTCAGACCTTCTTGGAGTTCCCTTAGGGCTGGTTCTCAAGTGGATCAAGCAGCTTCTCTGAACCTGCAGGGGAGAAAGGGAGGTCTCCAGCATGGTGAGCTCCACTGAAACGGGAGGTCTTAGAGGGGACGGGAAGAGTAGATGGAGGGCATTTCCTGGTGGTGGAGGTCACTGATGGAAATTAGACTCAGGGTTCCATCTTCCTTCCTCTCGTACCAGTGGGCATGAAGAAGAGCAAGCTTCGGGGATTGGAATGCTGCAGTGGACAGCTTGAGAAGTGGCCTCTCACTGAGAAGACCTTTAATTGGCAGAGCCTCCTGGTGACACCTTGGTGGTCTTATTTCTGTAATTCAGGCTGAGAGAGAAGGGAAAAAAAACATTGCATTAATCCAACTAGATACTAGCAGTGCTTCTGTTTGGGCAGTAACTGGGCTGAGAAAAGAACCGGGCACTGGCCTGTTTGCAGCCCCACGTCTTGTGGTTGCACATTGTCACAATTCATCAGAAGCCAGCAAAGGAAGCCAGGACTTCACGTTTAGGCTGTTCTCACCATCAGAGAGGGTGTTATGTCTCTGTTACCCCAGTACTCATACTGACCAAGGTCCTAGACCCAGACAGTGAACAGCAAAGAAAAATAAAATTTACGGGAGTGGGGAGAGAGAGATAGAAAGGAAAGGAGGGAGGGAAGGAGAGATGGATATTGAGAGAGAGAGAGAGAGATGGAGACACAGAGAAACACAAGGAGACAAAGAGGGAGGCAGAGAACAAGCAGAGAGAACTACTAGACAGTCAAAGGGAAAGCAAGTCACCTTGTTAGACCTTAGATCCCATGAGATTTTCATGGATCCCTGATTTGATCTGCTCTCTTGTCTGCCTCTAATCCTGTTTAAACCCCCTTGGAGTCTCATGTTTTGCAGAAGCCCAAGAATGTTTGCATTTGTGATGTGGTTTCTAATGGATTCCCTGCGAACTCACTGAGGTGGAACAAGAAGAATGTGGGAACCAAGTTAATCTTTTTAGATTTTATTTAAATGGGTGGTTATGCCTGAGATTCATTCATGTGAGGTGGACGTCTCATTTAGGCAGGAAAATCAAATGAAGAACGGAGATCTCGGGGCGGCCAGCAAGACCGGTGGCAAGGAATGTTTGTTCTCCCTAAATGAGTCTTTATTGCAAGAGTGCTGATTTTTCTCTGGTGCTTGTTAAATACTGTATTTATGCTGTGTATTTGTATACAGTGGGATTAAGGGACCAAACTGAATTACTGATGATGGTTGCTTGAAGGGGTGTTTGACTAGGAGATTTACACAGTGTTCTTAATAATCTTTTTTATTTATTTATAGAATGTTATCATTCCAAACATACAGTGCTGCCATCCCTTAGGAAAGATGCTTTCTATTTGAGGACCACTAGCTCTGCATGTTGATTTGAAAAGAGATAAAAGAGCATCTGGCCACCATAGTACAGGCTGCACATTCCCTCCCTCTTCATTATGCAGTGAGCTGATGCATTTTTTTCTTCTTTCCTATTTATACAAATAAAGAGAACGATTTGGGAAATATGTCATGCTGGCATTAAACACCACCAGTCTTGCTGGGTTGAAATGTACATGTTCCATTAACAACAATTATATTGTATAATTAAGGTTTTGGTCCCCAAAGTCTGACTCAGAAGCTTCCTCAAATACCGATGGGTTTATCAAAGACATGTTAAAATAAATATACCCCTCTCATCACCCCCCTTCAAGCCCCGACTCCCTCAGTCCCCCATGCAAAAGTGCCACCAGTACCTGTGCCAATGACTGCAGTGAATGTAGTGTTCAAGTGCCCTCTAGTGTGGTTGTGGCTCAGATTAATATGGAAATAGAAAAGAAGCTTTGAAGAGGCAGATGCCTGCAAGCAGAGTCATTGGTCCATTCTGTGCATTTTATGGGACTCCCACATCTTGGGTCCACATGAAAGAAACTGGGTGCAGGGAGATGATTTGAAACAACCCTTCTAGAATGAGGCTGTCCACGTCATCTTATGCTGTTCTCCATTGTTCTTTTTGTGGGGTTTTCAGTTTAGGTTTAGGTGGAAATTTCCTGCGGCTTATGCGATCTTGGTGCACACGTATGTATAAACATCCACAGGGAAAGAGCTGATGAAGTTCAAGCCCTTGCACCTGGGGGTGCCTCTTGACCCTGTGGCTGGAAGCACGGCACAGTCCACTCCCCCAGAAGCCGGGAGCGCTCTGACCTCTGTCTCATCAGTGAATGCTGCTGGTAGTGACAATAATGGATTTCTTAGGGCAATTAACACAGTGACAGTGGTTATAGATGACAGATTATGACAACACTCCCTGCTATCAGGTTTATTTCCTTTGATGACCACCAGCCAAATCCTGCATTTCCCTCTGTGGACAAGATTAAAGAAAAAGCAAATAGCTGAAAATCCTAGAGCAGACTCACATCTTAACCAGAAGAATCATTGCCCCAGGTGCCCCAGTGACACAAATCAGCTGTAGCGGAGGAGGGAGAAGTTTCAAATGAGGCACACCTGAGCTGGCAACATCAATCTGGTTAGATCCCAAGTCTGGGTAGATGGAGTTTTCTCTCCTGGTTCTCTTTGGTGGGAGCCTGTGAGCACAGAAGTGATATGAGGAGCAAGCAAGTTCATCTTCCTAACTTTGTAAGCATGTACATTCTGGCTGGAAAAGTTGGGCTAGGTGGCTGGTCCATCATTTCTGGATGGGTGGTATGTGGGTGCTGTTACAACTAAGACAACAGGGTCCAAATGGAGTCACTTATTCTAAGCCTTACATCACCAAACAGAACTATAATTCTGGCTTTCCCAAAAATGAAATCTTATACCCATCTATCAGAAATCACCTGATCAGCACAGTTAGGTCATCTGCCTAATGGACTCCTGCGGTCTTCTAACAAAAGGAACTTGGCAATAACCAATCTGCCTTTCTTCCTAGTGTAACTTCCCTTTTCTTGTTCCCTTCTGTCTAAAAAAGTCTTTCACTTTGTACAGCTCCTTGGAGCTCATTTCTGTCTGCTAGATTGGATGCCCGATTCATGGATTGTTGAATAAAGTCAAAAAGATCTTTAAAATGTACTCAATTGAATTTTGTTTTTTAACAGTGCGTATATGTGTTTCCTTGCTAAAGTGTCAAAATCAGGTAGATTTTCTTCCAGAATTGTATGATTGTGGAGGTGCAACTAGGCAACCCTACAAATAACACATGATTTTGTATTTAGTTACTCTTCAGAATCCCTAGGAGAAAAATGGCTCAGGATAGAAAATGAAAGTATGTTGAAAATTTTGGCAGGTTTCCTAGAAATCTGGAAGCATGAGCAAGCTGTGGAGAAGTGTTAAGGGGGTTAAACAGATATAAATGGACAAACTCATACTAATGTTGAAGTGAATAGGGCAGGATGAACTATTTTGGGAGACCCCTGTGGCAGAAACTATTGATTACTTATCCCAAAGCAACCAGACCCTTCTTCCTTCCTGATAGATCACTGCATATGTTTAGAAATTGGGTTTATAGGAGCCTCAAAGACCCCTCTTGAGCCCTAGAGGCAACCACTGTTTGGAACAGTGCATAGTAAGAATGTGGTCTTTGAAAAATCAACACGATCAGAAAATAGTACTGATAAAGCAATTAAATAAAACAAGAGGTCAGACGACATAGTGTTTAGCTCCCAATTCCTTCAACATGCCTTGCTCTACTCCTTGGATCTTTCTGTCATGGAATAAATTAGCAATAACAAAAACAGTTTATGAAAACTTTTGGGGAAAAGTATTGAACAAACCTTGGGCACTGTGAGTGAAATGTTCTTTTCTGAAATTCATACATGTGAAATTTAGCCATTGGGATTCTTATTTTACAAAGCAAAGAGTGAAATATATTGAGACCTCTGTTTAAGCCGACCAAAAATTAGAAATTGAGGAGAGAACTGTCACTTGTTTCTAATTGATATACTTTGAGTTATCACATTCTATTTAAGAATATTCATCCATATGTCATCTTGAGCCAAGCTATGAGTATATGCCATTTGTCATAAAGGTGGAGTCAATAATGTGAGTTTTCTGATTAGTAATTAGAAATAAGTAGATAGGGTTTACTAAAGAGACTTAGGCTGTACTTTGTATTGTAGGCATGTACTTTATAATAAACTTATCAGGCAATGTCCTTTTGAATTTACTTTAACATTGAGAGCCTTCATAAGGAAGAAAAAATGATGAAGTCTGGATGTATAAAGTTTACTATTGTAAAAAAAATAGAATTTAGGAAAGATTGGTTAGATATGTATTAAGTTAAATGTATATGGGGTACTAGTGACAAGCAGGTCACAGAAAATGACTATAATTATAGGAGGACCTTATTCCCAGGCTTTCCAAGTCTAATTCAGTTTCAAATACATTGTCCTATTGTAAGAACAATGTGAATTGATTTTTGGCTTGGGAAGGAAGGTCTGTCTGAGGATGCCATGTCCATTAACTCTGCCCTGCAGCAAGCACTCAAGTTGCTTGTGGGGGTGAGTGGGAAGGGAGAGTAGATGGAGGGGAACCGGGGGAGCACCTGGATCTACGGCCCAGAGGGACCTTCTCCCTAGACTTCTCCACCCCCTGCAGTGGTCGCCTGCTCTTGGGTGCGAAGAGTGTTCCCCTTTTTTTCCTCCTCATCCATCCTTCATCTTCTACTTCTGGGAAAAGGTTATAGGACAAGTTTGGCCTCTTCACTGATCTCTCTCCATCTGAAACTTGGGCCCTGCCAACCCCATATGTTGTTCTGTGATCAGTACAAGGAAGGCAATACTGGAGGAAATAAGTCTGCAGGAAGCTCATAGAACAAGTACCTTGAAATATAACCCAAAGAATTGTGTTAGAATAGGTTCTCATTTCCTTCTTGAATCCTCAAAAGAAGAGGTTGGAGGGAGGGGAAACATTTTATACTTAGA
Organism: Vicugna pacos; assembly: GCF_048564905.1. Classification (NCBI taxonomy): domain Eukaryota; kingdom Metazoa; phylum Chordata; class Mammalia; order Artiodactyla; family Camelidae; genus Vicugna; species Vicugna pacos. Next base: position 18,290,104 of record NC_133010.1, on the reverse strand, counting down.
AAATGACAGTTACTTTTAGAGTGGGACACCTGGAGAAAGAATGAGTTTCAGATGCAGACAGAACTAGGTTTGAATATAGGTCTCACTTGTTGTATGATCTTGAACTTGAACATTGCTGAATCTCAGTTTCATCCACTCTAAAAATGAGAATTCTGTTGCCCTTGCACAGTTGTGGTCATCAAGGTGGAGGGATAGCATACCAGGAAGAACCCAGCACAACACCTGGTGCACAGTTAGTGTTCAGTAACTACTGGAAAAGAAATCAAGGATTCTGCTACCTGGTAATCTAAAAGTGACATGAAAATATGCTTTGAAAGGACACAATTATGAGAAAAGGCTGTATTTTTGATAAAATGCAACCTGAAACCCACCAGATAATAAAATGAATTACAAGACATAGCAAACTCAAGGATCTAATTGCCACACTGAGAGAGGAAGCTTTTACTTTCATGATTGTGCTCTGAATTAGGGCATTTGATTGATTAGGTTCCTAAGAAGATGGCTTTTTGAAGCCCCATTTATGATTTAGTAGCAACATTATTAAAGAGTTAGTGTCCTTTCCCCTTGTGTGTCTTGGGGTTGACTATGAATCTTACCTTGAGAATCTCTCAAGTGAAAAAGGTTTTTAGGTATTAAACTGGATGCCTTTCCAGGGAAGTCTGCTCAGTTTGTTATGGGCAGCAACACAGAATCCAAGCTGATCTACCTTTTCTGCATTTTTTTTTCAGTTTAAGGCAGCTCTGTGGAATTGTGTTTCTCTGTAGGATGATTTCCTTAGCACTGATAGAGTCATACATTTTCTAGTTGCTCTAGTTTTTTGCTCATTTTTTTGTTTTGTTTTATTTTGTGAAACTGGATCATTTTAGGAAAACTGAGTACTTTAAGTGAGTCACTAGAGTTGTCTTTGGGGTTGGTTTTCTCCTAAGAACCCTCAGGAATGGAGAGTTGCAAGTGACAGCATTGGCATGTGAATCGTATGGCTGAGGCAGGGGTGACAAACATCACGGGCTGGTCATTGTTTATATCAGTCGGAGTCATGAAACACAGACCATCTCTCTGGGCTGAGGATGAAATCACCTCCAAGGCATCAGCAAGGCTCTCAGTTACCTGGTGCCAAAGGAGACTGATGGAGGGTGGCCACAATGCACTGGTGTTTGAGCCCATCATGACCTTTGTCAAGGTAGATGGGCTGAAGTGTGAGCTTCCCAGCACTCCAGCTGCTCCTGAGATGCCTTTCCTGGAGGAGGAATTCTTCCTGGTTGGCTATCTGAGGGCATATCTGGTGTCTAACTCATGAGAAAAGGATTTTTTTTAAAAAGAAAGCAAAGAACATAAGACTTTGGCCACTACGCAGACATGGCTGCTCATTTGGAAGTCATGCCTACTACTCCCTGATGTTATTCATTGCTTACGTGACATAGGACTTGAATCTGGGCCACTTACTGTCAAGTTTCCAAGGGTGTAGATAGCATTAAGGAAAAACACCTCAAATGCCAATTTTTATATAGATGAACAATGAGAACAATGAGGATAAGTCATAGAAATCAATGAACACACTTACATTTTGCAACAATTATAATAACCCCTATGACTAATAATTGTAGATTTTGCTGTTCAACCAGTTGAGCAAAACGATGGATAGTACTTGATCTACAGTGACTTTCAGCAACACCTCCATCGGCTCTGTTGTCATATGTGGGCTGCTGCTGCTCCAGGTCAAAGACACACCATCCTAAGGTGCCAAAGTCACCTCTACTCTAGTCACTCCTGTTTTTAAGGTTCTTAGCATATTTTTTTCTGGGGCAAGAATCAACAAGTATTCTTCCACTTGATAGTGGAGTCAGGTGGGGTCCACACATGCAGGTGGGCTCAGGGACAGCCAGCAAAACAGTGGGAAAGATAAGGGCTTTTCTAGATAGAGCTTCACCTGCTCCCCGAGCTGTTACCATTTTTGGTTGTCCATGGAGGCAACCACTCCACCAATGACAGATGCTTGAAATCATATTATTCAAATGCCATCCTTTAAGAATTTTAACCCTATTAAAAATGAATGATTGCAAATACATGTGACCTTTTATCTTCATGTATCTTCGTAATTATTTATCTATTCCAAGTAATATGTTATGTATTTCTTGGTAGTGCTTAATGTGTCTGAAGAAAATATTAATGCTGTAAGGATTTAGAACAAACTAATAATCTGATTTTGTTCTCTTGTAATGAGGTTAAAGTTAAATGATTTTCTGAGGTCACTATTCACTAATTCCATTTTTCAATGAATATCTATGCTGCTCCTCCCACGTTCCAAACATTGGGCTGGGGGCTATTGATGAAAACTGAAGGGCGATGGATAAGGCATGGTCTGTCTTCAAGGAGCTCACAGTCTAGAAGGGAAGCAGACCCACATCAATAATCACAACTGAGTGTGGCACGTTGGCAACAAAGGGAGGCACTGGGTGATGGGCAAGGCTGGGACAAGGACCCTGAGTCCCAGCCCAGCGTGGTTGCTGCTTGTGTATGAGCCCCTTATCCTTGTGTGGGGGAGGACTTAGGAGTTCTTGGGAAAAGTAACACTTCAGTGATCCGAGATGCTCTGTACAGCATAAAGAGCTTCATTAAAGCAGATTTATTTATACTTTTCTTATATACTGTTAGTTTCAAGTTCTTATTAACAATTATTAACCTGCCTACCAAAATTAAGAAATAACTTTATATGAATACATGCTTTTTAATTCACAGTGGGCTGGATCTCACTTGCATTTTCTCATAGAACTCCAATTACCCTATGAGGTGAGTTGAATGAGCTTAGTTACTATTATCTCCATTTTTCAGATGAGAGATCTGAGGCATAGAAAAGTTAAGGACATTCCTTAGGTCATAGAGCTAATTAATTGGAAGATTGAAAGATGTAAACCTAGGCCTTTCAGACTGCTTGGACCATGAGTTTTCATAGTCCATATTACATAGAACTTCTTAGTCTCACATCACAGGTGGGCTTAATAGGTAACCTGTGCTGATCATTTCTTCCTTTTGGAGACTCTGGTCCCTTGGATCCTGCAGTACCTCATTCTGCACATTTCTTGTATATTTATGATTATTCTTTCCCAGTCTCCAAGGAGCTCTTTTTCCTCTACCCACCAGGTAAATGCTGGTGTCCCTCCAGGGTCTGTCCTTGACCTGTTGTCTCTCTTCACACTCTCTGGCCAATTACATACATTTTTACAGCATCAGTACTACATGAAGTGACAGTTCTTAAATGTACATCTTCTGACTCTGATCTCTTTCCCAAGCATCAGACTTAACTATACCAACTGCCTGACGGACGACTCCCCTGATGTCAGCAAGTACCCATTCCCTCTGAACCCTTCTTCCTTCCACTTGGCACTGGAAGCTCTGCCTTTATTCTTAAGTCACTTCATATCAGCACCACTGACCCGGTCACCCAAACTCAAAATCCATGAGTTTCTTTCCTCTTCCTTTTTCATCACATCTAACTGGATCACCACAGTCCCCTAAACAGAAGTTTTGAAATCCATTCCCTCTTTCTCATTTATGCTGCCACTGCCTTGTGTATTTAAGTGGGTTCTCTGTGTACGTGAGGGTTTCTTGAGAGCATATTGAGGAAAAGGGCGAGTGATATACCTACTTATGCAATTCCCTCACTAATTTACTCCAAAAAATTTATTGAGACAAATAAATCTCACTGCTACTGGGGAAAATTGTGTTGATCATTTTGAAAAAATTAAAATTGACCTGGAAACCCTAGCCTTTCTCATACTGTCTCGATTAATTAACTATGTATTACATAGTGGTTTCAGATTGGGTATTTAGCTGTTATGTAGTCGGAGAGCAAAGATCCAATGACAGTTTTTATCCATCACTCCCAAAGTAACCTCTCTCAACACTGCCACCTAGGATTCTGCTGAACAAATGCTTAAGGCTTGATCCAGAAGATGTTTTGGGCACTTATAAGTCATTGAGTTATCAGACTTTTCCAAATGCAAATGTAAAAATTCTAACCTGCAGTAAGGTCTCAGCAAAAATGTTAGTATGTCTTTGGTAATTCTAGCAGTAAATTTTTTCTTCTTTGTCAACTTATTTATGTGAAATGCTTGTAATTTATAAAATTAGGTTTTCTTTAATAATATATTTATAAACATATTCAGTATCGTATTTATAGAGTAGTCTTTGCTAAAATGAATAAAGATAATCAGAATTGGAACTGTCTTGGGAATAAGCAAGCTAAGAAATTCCTGCAGAAGAATAGATTTCCTTTAACTAGTCAACTCCTTTGATGCAATTAAAATGTGATTCATTTTCCAAAATACTGAAGTATAAATACATTTCAGGAACATATACTATGTGTCAAGTAAAGTATATCTATTATATATTATAGTAGTGAGGAATTTATTCATGCTAAAAAATGGGCTGATTGTGAGGATTTATATTCTTATCTTGGTTGGCCTAGAACTTTGATGTTTGGTGTATCCAAAGTTTATCAGGAAAAAGAAGTGTGGTGGATTAAAGATGATTATAAATTCCTTGCCTTCCATCTTTCACTGTTTCTGCTCCTCTTGAATCCAGGATGACCCTGTGACCAGTTCTGACTGATAGAATGTGACAGAAATGACTCTGTATTTCTGAAGTTGGGGCTCAGGAGTTCTGCGGCTTTCACTTTCCCTGGTTGGGAAGCCAGGATCCATGTCAAAAGTGTGATGGTACTAGCATGCTGCAAGGAAGCCCAAGCTAGCCACATGGCCACCAGGAGGTCCTGAGGTGCCAACTGTGTATCTGGAACCTTCTGGAACTTCTAGCTCAGTTGGGCCGTTGATTCAATGCCTCTGACTGAGCACCTGATCCCAACCAATACCACCTGGAGCAGGGAAATTACTCCGCTGTCTCTGTCTAAACTCCTGACCCATACAATTGTGAGCAAGTAAAAGCAGCTATTTTTAAGCCCCTGTGTTTTGGGATAGTTTGTTACACAGCAATAGATAATAAAAAACAATTGGCTCATACCAGCTACCATCTTTCCCCCAGCAAGGTTTACTTAGGAAATCAAATCTCCTGATGAATAAAGGAATCAGGGCAGAGAAAATGTCTTCAAGGATATCCAGGCCTACACTTCCCAGGCTTTTCCTCATTGGATCCAGGTATCATCTCCCCTTGCCAGTATGAGAAACCATTGCTTTCAGTTTGTCTCCTCATAAGTCTCATTTCCCATTGTTATTAGATTTTTTTTGTCAGTTCTTCTGATTAATGTAAGTTTTATATCAAATTATAACAGGTTTGTGTCAGGCAGTGGGCCTTCAGTAGATACTGAACAGGGCCATTCAACAAAATGTAGTGAGTCCCTGCCTTGTGTGAGACACTGAGCTGGGTACCAAGGGCACAAGCACGAATATGCAGGTATGATCTGATCCCTCCCTCACCGGGCTTATAATTTATTAATTTATTAGGGGGAGCAAGGTCACATTCAGATAATCATAATTCAATTCAGACTCTGATGCTAGCCTGGGAACACAGGAGTGCTTATTTCTGGCCTGGTGGGAGATTTCATAGGGAGAGTCACATTCCATCTGGGCCCTGGAGAGTGAGGAGTTTGGCAGGAGGGCAGTTTATCAAAGTCATTCCAACCGGAAGGAACAGTATGAGTGAAAGTTTCTGATGAACTTGGGGGCCTGCAAGATGGCCAGTGAGGCTAGGACATAGCAAGAATTAGGAGCGATGAGCTTAGAAAGGTAGGTTGGGATCTGATAGTGCAAGTCTTTGGATACTCATTCCTTAGAAAGGAGTTAGAAATTTGTCCTTTTAAAAATTATTGAGCTATGGAAGGTTGAAGGGAGAGGTGGTCACATCTGTGTTCATACACCAGTGGTCGTGGGTCTTCTTTTTCCTCCCATCCCATGTACTGGAGCCTTCATTCATAGTCAGAAGAGATCCTGGGGAAGGAAAAAATAGCTAATTGAAAGCAGGACCTTAGAGGAAGGCTGCTTCATAACCTGAGAAGTAGCTTATCACTTTACCAATTAAACATAGGGAAATATATTCAAATGCTTTTTGTTCAATTGTTTTAAAAACAAAAAGAGTGACCAACTCTTAGAAAGTGTAATAACATTTGCAGAAAGTGAGAAGATGTAACTTTGGGGAGATCTTTTTCCTGGTCCCAGAGATCAGAGTAGGGATGGTTCTCAAAGCTCTCAGAAAGGTCTTTGTTGTGGGGGAAGGTAGCAGTTTCCCAACCTGTGTCATGTCGTGTGCCAGGAATAATTACATATCCTCTCAATCACAAAGTAAACATTGCTTCTTGCCAAGTGTCCCCTTTCGCCTGAGTTTATTTAGAAAGGATTCTCTGAGGTCTTTGTAAGCTGTGCTTGTTTACATTTTTGCAGTATGATTATTGACAAACAGCTTGCTATCTGGTCATGTTTAGTGTGAGAAGTGAGGTTGAGGATCTGGATTCTGTCATTGACTTGCTGAGCTGTACACCCTCAGGGTAAAGAATGGGTCTTCCCCTGCCCTTAAGGAGCAAATAGTGCAGCAGGGGAGAAGGATGTGGCATGATGTGGAAGTCCAGAGGTAAAGATCTTTTTAAAAGAATATAATATAATCTATTTATTTTATTTTATTTTTTATTGAAGCATAGTCAGTTTATAATGTGTTAACTTCTGGTGTAGAGCATAGTTATTAAGTTATACATATATATGTATATATTTCTTTTCATATTCTTTTTCATTATAGGCTGTAACAAGGTACTGAATGTAGTGCCCTGTGCTATACAGTAGGGCTTTGCTGCTTATTTATTTTATATATGGTAGTTAGTATCTGCAAATCCCTAGCCCCCAGTTTACCCCTTCCTACCCCTTCTTCCCCCTCGGTAACCACAAATTTGTTTTCTATGTTCATGAGTATGTTTCTGTTTTGTAAATAAGTTCCTTTGTCTCTCTCTCTCTCTTTTTTTTTTAGATTCCACATGAAAGTGATACCATATGGTATTTTTCTTTTTCTTTCTGGCTTACTTCACTTAGTATGGCAATCTCCAGGTCTATCCATGTTGCTGTAAATGGCATTATCTTATTCTTTTTTATGGCTGAGTAGTATTCCACTCTGTGTGTGTGTGTGTGTGTGTGTGTGTGTGTGTGTGTGTGTGTGTGTGTGTATACCATGTCGTCTTTATCCAGTCATTTGTCAATGGACACAGAGGTTGCTTGCATGTCTTGGCTGTTGTAAATAGTGTTGCTATGAAAATTGGGGTGCATGTGTCTTTTTGAATTAGACTTTTCTACAGAGGTAAAGATCTTAACTACCACTTTATTACCACCTTATAGAGATAAATTTATAGTTTTTTCCCTTTGTGTTATTTATTTTGGGATTTGTATACAAGAATTAGGCTAGCTCTATAAAATGATTCACAAAACTTTTTTTTATGCCATGGAATATTTTGTATAAACTTAGGAATTATCTGTTTCTCGATAATGCATGCACAGTTGGTGGGAACATTTTATGGGTCTGATATCCTTCTTGCAGATAATTTGTTGACAGCCTTTTCCCCTCCTTGTATCTCCACTGATTATTTGTTTATTTAGGTTTCCTGCTTCTTTCCAAGGGAATTTTGACAATTTGTATTTTCTTGAAAATCAGACATTTCATCAAGACTTCATAGTATCCTGTTGTCAGTGACTTCCTCTGTATCTGTTATATCCCTGTCTCACTCTTAATTCCATCTGTCTCAACATCTTTCATTTTTCTTTAATGAATTAACTACAGGACTGTCAAATTTATTTATTTTGTGCTCCCTTTAACAGCAAGCACTTTCTCTTCTTGACAGGCAGTGGGCAGAGAACTGTTCTAATAGTTCCATCAAACACCATCTTGAGGCCCCCTCTGTGTGAGAGCTGGGCTTTCTAGGCACATAATTTTCAGCTTTGATATTATCTGTAGCTAAAGCTTTTGGCTGTGAGATGGGAGTCAACTTCTCCTTTAGTTTCGCAATCAGGAATTTATCATTCCTAAGATCACGTGTAGTTTCCACTGAAATGATGAAAGTGTTGGGAAAATGGAGTCACATTTCAGGACCCCACTTTGCGAATGATGCGAGACTAACAAAGGAAAAGCAAATTAAAAATATATCTGTTTGTATGTAAATGAATTACTTTGCTGTACACCTGAACCTAACACAATATTGTAAATTATACTTCAATTAAAAAAAAAGAACCCATCTATTTGCAGATAGGGTAAGAGGTGTAGTCTGTTATAATCTTCTTGTCCAGCTTCTTGTCCCATAAATCCAGATCCTCTGTTTTTCCACATACCAGGAATTATATTCTCCAGGAAGTTATGTTCTCCAGGAAGTTATTGGCATGTAACTGAACAGTAGCAAAATTTTACCTGTAGCTCTGTCTTCCATCACCACACATCTACTGGCCTGCATCTGGGCCACTTGCTGGGTGGCTTGTGGCTGTGGCTAGGCACAGAGGCAAGAAGCAGTGGGTTCAGGGGTGCCAGAGCCTCTATCCACACCACCTCACCCTCTGTAGGCCAGAAGTTGAAGCCTAGCAACAGACACCACCCAAAGAGCCCCATCTTTGCAGCTCAGTGGGGATTCTTTAAGGCCAGAACATCTCACTTGCCTGAAAGAAACAAACTTACAATAATAGAAGTTAAGAGAGATGACAATGGTGATAGATTGTTTGGTCTGCAGTGGTTTATCCAGTGTGATACAAATTACTGCAAGTAGTACAGCAAGACTTGCATCTAGAGTGGTTTTCATAAAATGGACTATGGATGTGTGTACACCCAAGACAATGCTAGGGGCTCCATTTATAAACAACAATTTGAGTATCAGGCCCACTAGAGTACTTTTTTAAAAGAAAGATTCAGCACAAGGTAGTAGAAGGACTTAGAATTGTAGTCACAGGGCAGGGATTTGAATCCCACTTCTATCATGAATGAATTTCTGACTCTGGTAAGTGTTTCTTAGTCTTGTTGAGCCTTAGTTGCAACATCTCTAAAATGGAAATAATAACACCTACCCACCAAGACTGTTGTAAAGATATAAATCAATGAAATTAAATGGAAAAAAAAGGTAAAGTGCCTTACAAACTGTAAAGTACCTTGGACATGAAAGTTATTCATACAACAAGCATTTGTTAAGGGATTGCCATGCACATAAACTGTATTAAGGATTACAGCAATTTACCAGATTTCTTTAAATATCTCATACTATTTTAGCCTAACGGTTGAGAAGTTTCTGTGGGAAAGACCTTCTCTGAAATAACTCTATTTTATATAGTATTTTCCCTATACCGCATTAGCTGGATTCAAGAGATACATAACGATTTTAAAACATCAAGGAGCATGAAGATTTTCAACACTTGCTGTTTGCTTTTATTAATAAAAAGAGACCTGTGCCAAGGGTGTATGCTTCAGTGAGAAATAATGAGAGAAAATTGTTCATGGGCTTACTTGGTTAAGTGCAATTAGGCTAGCCTGTAATTTTTGTATTAAACTGCTTGGTAGTTGGGAACCAATATTTGGAGCTACTCATTAAATAAATTACCTAGATTGAGGAGTTTTCCCTGATTACAAACACAGGAGCAAGGTTGTCTTTTAAACCCGTGGTCTCTTAAAATAAAGACTAATAGAAGGTTGGCGAAAATGCAGCCCTAGACCTTGGCTGCACAGCCCACGGAAGCTGCTGATTGGGCCTGATAGCACATCAGGGGAAGGAATCAGTGGGGCCTAGAACTGGGGTGCTCCTGCTGAACCTGCCCCTTCTAAATGTGCATGACCTTTGGCCGGCACATCAACCTCCTGAATCCAGTTTCTTTATCTGTAAAGAAGAGTAATAATGTCCATCTGGACTATTGTGCAGAAATGTGGTGGTGATGTGATTTAAGATGCAAGTTTCAGGAAAAGCTGATTCAAAGCGACTTGGTGAGTTCTCAAATGTCAATGTATATAAAATCACCTGGGAATTTTGTTCAAATGCATATTCTGGTTCTGGAGGATCCACAGTGTGGTCCTGAATCTGTGTTTCTGACAAACTCCCAAGTGATGTTGATGCTTCTGCTGTAAATACCGATCACATTTTGAGTACCAAGAGCTTCAAAAATAAGGACAATTTTAGCCCATTAAACTGCACAGTCTGGGAATAAAGACTGGCCTCAGTTTAGGCTTGTTCCAGGTGCTCAATAAAATTATGAAAGTACTGGTTTCCTTTTGCTTTTCCAGGATTCTATAATGTCAGCTTCACCTTGAGGCTGGCTCTCCTTGTGGTTCCAGGGTGACTATCTGCAGCTCCTGGGTTTTTAGTTCAGACATTCTTGGTTGTGGCCAGTAGAAAACTATGTTTGGTGTTGCCAGCCAAAGCCAAAGCCCTAAGATTCATTCTGACTATACAGATGAAATAAACTGAGTGGCTTAACCTAGGTGATAGGCTCCACTTGTGGAGCTGGAAGTGGAGTGAAATTCCCAGAACAAAATGGAAATCAGGTCTATGGAAAGGGGAAAACAGATACTGGGGAGACAACCGAAGAATGTCCTTTTTTGGAGTGTTTATCAAATCTATTTTCATAAGTGTGATATGTTAATATGAAATATCACAAACAGATAGTTCGCACATGTCCCCATCTGATTTAGGAATCTTCTTTGAGTTAGGAAATAACAGTTTTTGTCAATACTGAGTATGTTTTGGAGATCATGACAGTCTTTTAGGGATTCCCAAGATGTATTTTTATGTATTAGTTTTGATAAATTTAATGTGGCTTGTGACAACAGGAGTCATTAAGAAGGATTGCAGTGAATAATCTTTCTATAAAAAGATCAGAAAATCCACAGCACAGGAAAATGCTTTTAAGGAGTTTTTGTAGTTTGTTTTTCAAATTTTCAAATTTAATCATAAATTTAACTCTGCCATCTGGCTTGACTTGGAGGAGACTAAGGGAAATATAAGAATACCAAGAAAGAACACTAGGAATGGGGCTGCTCTCCCCAGGACAGAAGGAATGGCTTGATCATTAAGACCAAACAAACTGAATTTATGAGAATTGTTCACAGTTAGTGATGGTAAACTTCTTGCAAATTTTGCCATTCCTATGCCCCAAGCTTTCACAATGTTGTTCTATCTTTTACTACATGTTTGTCAACCAACCAGCAAATAAAAACTGGGAACCGTTTGTGTCAGGCCCAGAATTTACCATGGAAAATGTGCCAGGGATGAAAGGAAGTTCTCCTTAAGAAATTCCTCTCCATAGATGGACTTGCCCCAGTGCCATGATGGCAATGATGTCACCATGCTGTCAAATAAACTCAAGATTAAGTCTGAGCAAGCAAGAATCCTAACCAGATTATTTCTCACCAGTGCCCAGAGCACTGAAATTTACTACAGGCTTTGGAACTTTGTGTACAGAGAACTCAATAGACAGGACTCATGAGTTTACTCTACTGGGCAATGTCTGTGGGCATGACAGGGTTCATCATGGTTGGGTGTAGATGTGGCACCAACTGGATGAGACTACGGATCTAGGTGTTGGCCTCTGCAAAGCCTAGTTATTTTATAGGTTGTGTGCAATTAATAATCTTACCCAAAGAGTTTTATCAAAATTGAGGGTAATCTTGGGAACCCACAACTTGCAGTTGGTGTCAGAAATGGGGGTGGTCTTGTAGGGTATCCCCTTTTAGCTTTGCAATTGGCATCAGAAGAGGGATACCCTAGAATGACCCTCACTCACTGACATGTGTGGTTTGGGAAGAGAAAAGATGAGTGGTCCGGGATGAATCTTTGATTTCTGCATGGCTCCCTGGTCACCCAATGTATGGCACTGCAGTTGTCCTGAGATAGGTTATTAGAGGTGAAAGTTACCAGTGGAATTTAGAGATGGATCCACCTTCCAAGGAGTTAGCTCATTGGATACATAAGGAAGTGTAGAATAGTAAGAAATAAGCTAAACATATACTACATTGGCCATTATTGTTCATAATAGCTAAAATGAAAATATAGAGTGTTGAGGCAGATCCTGACTCTGAGGTAAGCTCAGATTTCAGCCAGCCTGAGCCATATTTCTAGCCTCAGGGCTGCTACCAAAGGGAGAATTATGCTGGGCAACAGATTATACCCCTAGGACCTCTGGTTACCAAGTAGGCTGGGGAAAGGGCAAAACCAAGGAACTAGTGAAACCAGGGGTTATAATGTGAAGGAGTTGTTTCATTTTTGCACTGGTATCACCAGCTTCCTGAAGAACCATTCCTAAAATGGGTTGTGAGTGACTTAGAGGTGGGATCTTTGGTTTTGGATGCTGTGGAGTAGAAGAGCACGTGTGGGTTAATACAGGACCCAGCTGACAATTACAGATGGCTCTATGTAGTTCAGACACACAGCAAGTTGTTTCCAAAAGGACAGCTAGCCTGGTGGAATGGATAAAAGTAGCTGCAAAGTGAGTTTATCCTGAGAACAGGGACTGTCCAACTTTCCCTTTAAATGTGAAGTGGCACATCCTAGATGAAACGGCTGAGATGCTTCGTATGTAAGCCATGCTGGGATTATCAGGCTATTCATCCACTGAATATATGCCTTACCCAGGGCACAGTAAATGCTGTGATTAAAGGCATCCCTTTGGCATGGCCACTCCATGTAACATTGCTGCTTTGATATCCAACCACAGTTTGAGAAGCCCTGTCAGATTTGTTGTTTCAGCTTCCCTTATGGATTTTATAGATGTTAGAAAAAATTAGAATGATTCACAAGCAAATGGGGAAAGGCAAAAGGAGGATTCAAGGGCGTTGACTCAGCAGAGTAGAAATCTTTAGATGGTTGTTGGAAAATGAGATGACTAAAGCGGACGTTGATGAGTCAAAACAAGTATCTTAATGTAGTACTTTTGGAGGTTGGCTGGACCAATGGGAGCCTCTACTGATTCCTGTTGTTTAAAGGGCCTAAACAAATCTTCTCTATTAACTGTGTGTGGAGGAATTTGAAAAGCTGGAAAGCAAAGATGACAATGGGAAACCTGAACTGGAATCACCATGGACAGTGGTCTAGCATAGTAATCACGATGGAAACTGACAGAGGAGCCAGGATCTTTTGGCTCAGCCCTGAGCTGAGCCATATGCACATATGTGGGTAAAGGGCTGGTGGGGTTGAAGGGGAGAGAATGTTCTAGGGCTTCTTGATGTGGGATCCCAATGCACTATGATTCTCAAATCTATTGGGAAGTTCTAATAAGATCTATACTTGGATTGGGAGGACATGGAGATGCAATGGTTTGAAGTGAAAGTTTGAATTAAAATTGGAATGTGAAGTGGTTATTTTATGTGATGTGATTGCATTTCCTTCACCTGAACATGGCTTCCAGAAGTGGAAAGTTTGGGTAAAAATAAATGACAAATGAAGAGCAGGAGAAATGGTAGCTGAGGGTAAAGAAATGAATAAATGGGTTATGCAATGAGGAAACTCCCTCATTACCTTGGTGACTTGAAAGAGGCTCAGAGCAAGAGAATAATATTATCTCTTAGCTCACCTGTACCAGATGCTCAGAAAGGTGAAGCTACATATTTGCCAAGACCACCCCAGCTTTGGGAACCTCAGAGAGTCAAATAGAGATCTGCAAACCTGAGTGGCATCACTTTGGGAGACATTTTGGTCATACCATATGATGATGAACTAGACTGAAGTTTAATGAATGAGTAGGATTCCAGTAATGTGCCAACATTTTTGACTCTTATTTTTCAAGTTACATCTGCTACAAAGGATATCATTTGGGAAGGAATTTATGGAAACTTCTCCCTAATGAGCAATTGGACCATGTGGAGTACAACTTCTAGCCAATTGATCATTGTGTAACTATAAACCTGGATGATCAAATGCTTAGAAAGATTCCTGGCTATAATGAACAAAACACGTGGTGGCATGCCCAATATGCCACAGCGTGCTGTGCGCAAATACATTTACTCTTGTTTTTGTGGATGGAAAGCTATTAAAGAGAATAGGAAAAAACTTTGGGTTCCTGATGAGAGCAGAGTAACAGGCACCACGTGATGGGTCTGAATTCCCCTGGAAACAGCCCCACCTTGAGATGAGGAGGGTTATGGGAGGTCTTAGAAACCTCTCAGCCCTGCAGTCGGCATACTCAAACTAAATGATGTCTAGCTGTGACACCACTCATCTAACCCTAGAATGGAAGACCCAACATGTTGGGTACAAAACTCAGGACATTAGTACACAATGGCAACAACATGCGTGGCAGATTAAACAATTCTGGCCACGAGACAGAAAATGATTTTAGGGGAGAAAGTTCTGGTCTATGTATCTTGGGACAAGCTGAATTCACTTTTAATGAGGAATAGCATTCAGAGGAAGAATACTTTACAATGAGCAGATGAAGGAGATTCTTTTCTAGCAGGAAGGAAAGGGATGGGAGTGAGCCTGGAAAGATAATAAAAGCTTTAGTGAAGTGGGTCAGGCAGACTCGACAAATAATGCTGGATAATGCTAGGATCCAGTGTTGATAAAAGACTCGTACCCTGACCCAGTAGGACCTCTTGACTATTTTAAGACAGATGGGGGCGAAAGTAGCCATAGGGCAATGGCCCTCCATCCCAGCAGCTGAGGCTCAAGGGCACAGTTATGGGAATCATATGCTCTCCAAACCAGTGAAGTTCTCTGGAGGCATTTGTGATTTACATCGATACACCATGTCTTCCCTCACCCCTAGGATAGATCAGAATAAGACATACCCTGTAGTACAGTTAGCAGAGAAAGGAATTATTCTGAATACCAACCATGTCCTGCCCAGGGCCATAACCACAATTATTATAGCTTTCCGTACATTCTCCTGATGAATTATTGAGCCTGAATATGGTCTTAGAAACCCCTCAACCCTGCAGTTGGTATCAGAAGTGAGGGCATTCTTCGGGGCTATTCCCCCTAACTTCACAGGTGGATTTAAAAATTTTATTCCTATATCCATGAACACCATCCACTTTCAAATATGTCTCTGCTAGAAACATTATCCTTTAAATGGTTCCTTGGATGCCATTACAACTATGGTATAATCTGTAGTAAAGCACCATTAAGATGGTAATACAGATATATGTGTGAATTAAAAAGTGACTCTAAATGCTTAGTAACCAATTTACTTCACATTAATAATTCAGGTATTTTTATTTGTTTCTGAACAAAAAGCAAAGAGGACCCAGTCCACAGAGTAATTGTAATAGTGTGCATAATTTTTATTAAACCAAGATAAAATCTTTTATAGTTCTTGGCTTATGAAAGTCACTCAGATTCACTTCTTCTTTTTTTATTTTTCCTATCAGTTTTCTTCTTTCTGAAATTTTCTCTTAAACTGATAGAAACTGACATACCCTTTCATCCTACATCTCGTCCTGGGGCAAAAGGAGAAGATAGCATTCAGTGTCCTGAAATACTAGTTCTTTTAATTGGAAATCAAGCCACCCCTAACTACAGTACTGTTTATTCTATTCCACCTGTTTCAAGTAAATGCGGTAGAGTGATCAGAGATGAATTAAAAAGAAAGAAAACGGCAAGACATGCTGCTACACAAATAATCTTAAAGACCCTTGAACTGCAGATTTTGAAAACTTTCATACTTGACAATACTGGGTATCTGTGATTCACAAAGTGCTTTACAAAACAGTATTCTTGGGCCCCATTTTGTAACTGGCAAAAACCAAAATAAAACAACACTTCACCCTACCCCTCAAATACAGCAAAACCAGGGGCAGGGCAATAGTAAGAGCTTACTCAGAGTCACAGAGGAAATCATGAAGAGTGCCAGATTCAGAACCAGTCCCCCGGGCAGCATTTTCCTGTTCCTTCATTTTTGCTGCCTTGATACTGAATTTCAGTTGCAGTTATTTAACTTACAGGCTGACCATACATTCAGAATGTCCCAGGCACTTTGCTACAGATCCAGTGCCTTCTCCCTTAACTCTCCTTTCACTGATTTCACTCCATCAGCACTCGAAAGAAGACAAAATCACTTGTTGATGATTTGTGGGCAAAAGGATTGCTTATTTTAACTAGAATTTTTAAAAGTATAGACAAGTTTGAGTAACATTTCTATTTCAAGAAGCAATATTTTCTAACTTGTTGATCCCCAATTTTTACCTAAGTGGTATTGCAATAAAATGATTTATAATATAAAATAACTATATAATAAAAATGAAATAAATATAAAATAAAATAATTTTAAAATGCACACAATTAAAATTGGTATTTTTGACACCTAGAATCCTTACAGAAACATAAAAAAATTGAATATTGCAAATTATATAACCCTCAAAAATCCTTTCAGAAATGGATTTCAGAATACCATTTTTACATTCATGTAGCTGGTGATTTATTTTTTTTCCTGGAAGGAAATCCCATATGTAAAATAACTGGTGCTGCACGCTTACAGCTTAGATATTTGTATCTGGCAAGCATATACTACTGAGTGCTGTGTGAAGACTCAGTCCCCGCCCCATTTTCTCTAGTGACACACCTGAACAAATGCTATTTACACATCTATTCATCTCCTTGTAGCACGAACACATCAACATATCCTGTGCTTACCAAGGGCACTTCAGTTCTTTTCATATTAGCTCATGAATATCAGGAAGATTTACTCAATGCCAGTGAGATTCTCAAATCTCCCGATTGTACTAAATAATAAACAGTTTATTCACATATCTGGGTTAAGTTTTTCTTTTTGATAATCATCAAAATGAAAAGACAAAATTAGCAAACTCAAACTCTTACAGAAAAACCAGGGACAGCAAAGATTATGTCACTTTGTCTCCAGGATCTAAAGACCTGGCTTGAGAATCACTCTTTTAAAGATGCATGCACAGGTACATTTTGATTTAATAATACTTGATCTACTAATAATTTTCATCATGAGGTAATTTAAATATTTCACTGGGTTGTTATAAGAATTAATGAAATAGTGTATGTGAAATTACTTTGCAAGTTATGAAGTGTTTGCAAGTACATAGTTAAGTTTTTCTACCTTTTTCATTTCCTTCTTCCTCAAAGACTGATGTAAGGCCCTCTGAATTTTACTGATACATTACTCTTCAAAATTTTTGTTGCTTTGGTCTTTTGTATTAGTGTCTTGATCAGCTGTCACCCATTACTTCAGGGGCAAGCTTCATCTGACTGTTTACCACGTTGACAGATAGACCTCACTGATACACCCTTCATGATTTCCTGGATGTTTGGCAAAGTGTTTGACACACAGTGTTTCAAAAAGGGGACTTCCTGAAAACTTCCTTTTAGAGCCCTAAAGTTTTAATTTATTCCACAGAATCTGATAATTGTGCTACATATAAAGAAATACATGTGGCAGCATGTAGTACTCCACACTGTATGTGTAGGGGACAGAAATGCTTCATAACAATCTCTGCAAATTGTACTTATAGGAGAAGGGAAGAGGAACCAACTTCCAGGACGTGTTCTGCATCAGACACTTAACAGGCACTACCTATATTGTTGGCATGATTTCCTCATTGTGCAGGGAAGAAACTGAGATTCAGAAAAGTTCAGTAACTTGCCCCAAAACACAGAAGGAACCGAAGCAAGATTTGACCCCAGGTTATAATTTCCAAGTCTGTATTATTTCCCTGGTAACTGCCTATGGAAGAGTGAGTGAGAATGCAAGGAATGTAAACCAGGGTCTAGGGCAGAGCTGCCCAGGCTGGTGTTTGCCAAATCACTTGTGGCCTCAAATCCATGTTTCCAAAAGCAACATGTACTACCACCTACATCCCTGCCTTCTTTAGTTATATCTATTTTCCCTCCATCATCAGCACTGTCTTAAGTGGTAGCTTCTTCCTAATTTGTCTTGAAGACTTGCTCTAACACTGGTTTTCTCTCTAGAGCTGAGCTGGAGTTGGACTCTTGAGTCATTGAAATTGAGCCCAGGTGTGAGATATAATTTGGCTCCCACGAACCGGCTTGTGTGGCCTTGATAGCGCAGCAACAATACAAATGCTAACTAACATTTACTGAGTGATTATGACGAGTCAGGCACTGTTCTAACTGCCCTTTATGTATTGATTTATTTAATCCTCACAACAATCCTTTTTGGTACCTGTTAATGCCATTTTACAGATGAGAAAACTGAGGCACAGAGAGACCCAGCAACTTGCACAAGTTCATACAGCTGTAATGCGGCCACAGCAGACTACGATCCATTACATCCCCAATGCCATGTGCTGCCTTTCTGAGCAAACTTGGGTGACTTGCTACAACCATGGATTCCTCTGTGTGTGCTGTGTTTACATGAGCTCTTGCCTCAGGTTGCAAGGTGCTTGATCTGGGACTCAAGTGTTCCACTCTCCACGCAGCCCCTGTGGTATAGAGCAGTTCTGCGCAAACAGGATGTGTTCAGTGAATAGGGTTGACTTTTTCTGCATGAAACACTGATGTCCAGGTGCCTACTTGTGAAAGCAGGGGGACGTAGCCCATTCTT
Source organism: Vicugna pacos (assembly GCF_048564905.1). NCBI lineage: Eukaryota > Metazoa > Chordata > Mammalia > Artiodactyla > Camelidae > Vicugna > Vicugna pacos. Next base: position 18,271,631 of record NC_133010.1, on the reverse strand, counting down.
AATGGCATATTAATGCCTCAGGGTACTTATATCAAAAGTGCAACCAGACTTCAACATTGAATACCGCTATGGGCTCGCCACAACTAGTTTGCAAGATTCAGACTCCACTTACCCAGGCCGATGAGCTGCTGTGATTACCGATTTCCTCTTCCGGGAGAAGTTTCTAGACAGCATCCAGTAGAGGAGGCCATACACCTTTGCTCCAGGCAGCACACTCTAGCTGAGATGAGCAATGAGCATCTCCTACCTCATTCTTCAGTTTAGAGCAAGTTGAATATATTCAACAGTTCCTCCCAGGCACTAATTCTCACCAACCTGTGTGAATTTGAGGGTATTTTGAATCCCTTCCCAATACAATGCCTGGCATGTAGTCAAGTAATAAGCTGTTTTAGGCCTGGATGAATGTCCTAGGTCCCACAGATGCAGAATCTTTTCCAAATTTCCCAGACATGCTTCTCCCCACAGTCTCTGCAGGTTTCTTCCTGGCTAGTGCACCTGCTGCACAACCGTGTCTGAATGCTAGAAGGATGGTGGTAAAGACAGGAGACTGAAGGTCTGGTTCTTCAATTTTCTGGTATCCATTTCAATTCCTGATTCCACTAAGGGACAAGAGAGCCCCAGTAGTGACCACTGTTGGGCATCTTGCCTGCCCACTAGGCCTCACCTCAGAGATTTGATTTGACTTAGAGAAATAAAAACAAGTGACATTTTTTTGCACCTGAGCATTACATTTCAAATTCATACTGGTTGCAGGTATTTATTGATTTTACTTTGTTTGTTTATAAAAATTTCAAAAACTCGCTTTGTAAAATTTGGAAAGTACAGAAAAACATAAAGAAAAAACAAAAATTGCCTGTAAACTCACCACTTCGAAATAACTACTCTTATTTAATATCTTTCTGAGTTTATACTATATAATAGTTACATAAGTGAGATTGTATTGTGAATAGTCTATTCTATTTTGCATTTAACACTTACAGGTATTTTCTCATGTAATATAAATTCTTCATAATGATCATTTAAATGCTGCATGATATTCTATTTTATGGAAGTGCTTTAGTTGATTGAACTAATTCTTTGTTTTTAGAAAGTTAGATTGTTTCTAGTTTTCTTTTTGCTTTGTTAAACACTATTATAACAATTATCCTCATATAAATTTATGTTCCCTTTTTATTCCCTAAGAAAGTATACCTAGAAGCTATTCTCTCTCTTAAATTACTTCTAGTGGAGTGTATCCTTTTATTTTTTAAAAACTCATCCTGCATTTTCTTAAACCCGCTTTAAATCCAAAAATATTTCTTCTAAGAACCTTCATTCCTTCATAACATTTCCTCCTCATCAGTCACTCCCAAAGACCCTCATTTTGGGTCAGTTGAGGACTGTCCATGTAGCATATTAGCAAGATTAGTAAAACTCCCCTTCAGTCATTTAAAGAGTTTCCTTAAGCTGCAGCCAGACTGATACTCTCAAAATTAATCCAAAATTAAGCTTCTGTTGACTGGTTTTGATGCTGTTTCCACATCTGGCCATCCCTGACTCTTGCTGACCTCACCAGGGTCTACTATTTATTTTGCTCAAAACTGCCTTTAGCAAAACTGTAAAGGAGTAGGAGGCTGTGGCCCTAGAAGTAATAGCAAGATGGTACTTCATCATAATGTTCTAACCAGTAGTTGCTTTTCACTTTTTCCTGGAGCTGTGTGTGTGTGTGTGTGTGTGCGTATGTGTACATGTGTTTGCAGACACTGGTAGAAAGGAGTTTCCCATAGGTGTTTTAGTTACCAGAGTCTCTAGCTATCCGAGGCAGTACCAGACAACACCTAATGCTAGATATCTAAGAGCATAATGGATCCTCACTACAGAACCAGCATGGATACACCCTACCCTAAAATTCTATCCTAGTCTGCTGTTCCATTCTTAGTGCTAAATTTATGATTTTCCTGAAAGTTGCAAGTTCGATTTGCAATGAATTAAAAAATACTACTCCGGGGTATTATGGCCATAACAAAGGAAAGTCTCCCACCCTGACCCCCGACCCTGGCCCTGCCCTCCAGGCTGCTCTGTGATAGAAATAGTGGCTTGTCAAGGACAATTGTGCATGGAAGATGTGTCTGTCCATCCTTGTCAGGCTCAGCCTGCCTCAGACCAGGCCCTGCTTCCCATAGTCAGAGTCAATGGTGCATTTTCCTCGCTTCTGAGGAAAAGTAACAAGCACTTTGGTTTTAGGAATCAGATCAAGAGTGACTCTCTTTGAAGCTTTCACAAAGCCGGCAAGAATTTCACACCATTTTGAGTGCTGCAGGTGAAGAATTTAACAGCTGGTGGGAGTGCAAATTAGAGCCAATTATAATTTGATTGACCTGCCTTGACAATAAAACTGTCTTGCTTAATTTAAAACGCCTAGCAGGATCCTCTCTGCCCTGATAAGGTGGTGATTTCAAACGAAGAGCAGCTCAAACTAGGAAATTCTTTAACAATGCTGTGACAGTAATAAAGATTTATTTATATAGCCCTCTTTTTTTTTTTTCCTCTTGGACTGAAATGACAATGTTCAAACTGAGGGATAGTACATCTTGTACAGAAGTGACAAAGGACTGGGCTTGGCAGAAACGGCTCTTGAGGATGGTGGCAGCAGAAATAGAAAACCCATATCAATTTTGGGAAGCAGTGAAGGAGAGGGAAGTGTCTCGGTTCGCAAGTGTGATGCCTGTTGCCATAATGTTTGTGAAGAAACCAAATGTAGGATTGAAAAGCATATTCTTTAAAACCGCTTAAGGTGGCATAATGTTTTCTTCCTGTTTGATTTTGGAAGCTAATTTATTAAACAGGTCAAAGGCGGCTTTGAACTCCAACTCAGACTCATTCTGAGCTGAGGTTCATACTAGCTTGGGTTTGCTGCACTAGCTAAGCCTTATAAGGAAAGAAATGGGTTGCTCTGCATTTTTTCTTTGCCTTGAGTCGGACTCTGGGTCATTTTCATTGACCTCTAACCCTGATGCAGTGATCTCATGCCCCAGGCTTCCCGTTCTTGAAAGGCGGTGCTCCAAGGAGCCAACCGGGTCACTACCAAGCACAGACTGAATGATCTACCCTGCAATCCTACCTTTACCAGTTTGGGCTTACTTGGGGCTCACTTGGTCTTGGGCACATCACCCTTTGGGTCTTGGTTTTTTTAATCTACAAAATGGAAATAATAAAACCTCCCTCGTAGGGCATTGTGGTGATTATTGAGTTACAACAAAGATTTCTCCTTGACCACATTCCAGCCAGACTCCTCTAAGTCCTCTTCTGTACTCTGCCTTGACCTTGGCCTTTAAAGACTTGAACAAACACTAATATAGTTTCTAACAGCTTAATGCTGACCCCTAGGGTGACACTAGCTTCCATGAAAGTATCTGCCTGAGAAAACTCAAGGCTGCCCAAAGAATTTACTGTTTGTTCAACCAGCATGTGAACCTGGGGCTCCTGTCTCCCAGCCTCTGTGGGAGGGTAGGAGCCTGACTTTGATGAGCACCAGTTTTAGCAAACCTGGGTGGGTTGGGACAAAACCCCCCTTCTTGCTTTTTGTAATTTTCATCCTCCCTTCAAAGTACTCAGTTGTTTCTGTACAAATCAGTTCAAATGAGCTGAATTCAGTTCACACTGGACTCTTTTCCCAGTTGCAATAGTATATTACTGATTGAAGTTGGTCCTTACCACGTTAACTAGTGTCCTGCCTTGTGGCTCTTTGACAGATACCATATACAGAATGGCTCGGTGTGATGTCTTGCCCAAGCGGCCCCAGGAAATGGGAGTAGTTCTACCTGTTAGGACCTGCTGCTGCTTCTCTCCACCATGGAGGCTGCCCAGCCTTATTGCTTTATTCTCTGTTCTTGCTGCCAGTGAAACTTTGCAATGAGGGCAGGAGGTAATTTGGGGCATAAGGAGGGCTATTCTTGTCTGCTTGATATTGGACTTAGAATGAATTTCGCTAAGTGACAGTGTTCTTCCTGCTGTGGAGGTTCTTATAATACTAATACGATCAGGGACCCATTGTCTGTTAAACATACGTTTATGATTGGCTTAGAAATTTAATTTTTTGTCATAGAGTTTACATAAAAGTAAACAAAAATGTTAGGGAAATAGCTGTAACAAAGGCCATGAGCTTTACATCATAGCAAAAGGTGTGGAAACTTTCAGTTTTTGGATGTACTGTATCAGTATTGGTACAACTCGAATTGTACTGCCTTCAATTTTATGACAAGTAAAGTTGTCAAAGGGAACAGAAGCCTGAGTTCCAAACAATCAACTTAATACACAAACTTTTGGCTTATGGTATTGTAAGCTGTATACTGCATGAGCCTCATCTTAATGGTCATGAACCATCAGGAAGCTTCTATTTAAGGAGGATGGATAAAGTGCCTGGGCTTTGTGACAGTGTTATCTCTCCTCTTTTAAGATTAATTCTGGATGAGGATTGGGGTTTCTGGAAATTCAGGCTTTGTAAAATGAGAGCTTTCTTCTATTATTATTAATGTGGCTTCCAGGGTCACTTTCTACTAAAAAAAATTAAGTACTAATAAAGATCTATGTGGTGATGGTTGTTTGTATCCTTGTACACATCCATGAAACTGAAATTTCTTGTGGGTAACACATCTGATTAAAAAAAAATTACCTATAGGAATATTAAATGGCAGGTGAGGATCCCAGTAACCAGGTCCTGGAGTGCCGCCAACCCCCAAGCAATGAAAGGATGATTTCGGCAAGCAGGCTTGACTGCGCTGGACCTGTGCAGATGATGGAGGGAGCAGGATGCTCCAGCAGCTGCTGTCTGGTGAGCTGAGACGGGGCATGCACAAGGTGGTCAGACAGATGCCATAATGACCCACTAAAGAATAACCACGTGCAATACAACATAGCTGTGAAATGTGGGGAAACAATGGCAGCAGATGGACAAAAACCTGGCTCACAGCAGGCAGGGAGAAGCAGCTCATTTATAGCAAAAAGCTCAGGGACGAACAGGAATCCAGTCCCATACCAAGCCTGAAAGTAGCAACAGGCCCTGTAAGCAGCATTCATCCTTTTCAAATATTTATTGACTGCTTGCTATGTACCACCCTGGGCTAGGTGCTATAGGAGCACAGGGATGAACACGGGCTTACTGACTTCAAAGAGTTTAGAGTCATGTGGACATGCAGTGGGCTTCTGCTTATCTGATACCATTTGTGAATTAGGTGACTGATACCACTGACATTTAACATTCTTCAAAATCTGTTTATTCTTTTCCTAGCTCTTAGATGGCATGACTTCAAATCCAAAGGAAATGGAGTTTTACAGGAGTAGTGGTTGCAAGCAAGATTTGATGAGTCACATGTCCAGCAAGTTTGTGCTGAGATTGTCTGATAGCTTAGATTATTCATGAAACTATTCTTCAGTTTACACTGCACAGGGTCACCTCCCTATGAATACACTGCAGGGAGAATGACCAGCCCTTATTGAATTTTAGCTTTATCCAAAAAGGTATCTGTGCAAGAAGGGGCATTGTAGTTCCCAAATACGAAGGACAGTTCCATTCTGTGTGTGTGCATCTGTACACACACACACACACACACACATTCTTGGTTGTCTTGTATTCTTTGGTTCCTGGGGAAATATTCTCTATCACCATCAACATCACTGAGTTGGCAACTAAAAACAACTAAAAAAAAAATCCTTTCTTGGCAGTTGAGTACTTTTAATTACTGGAAGAGAAGCTGTTTTCATTGTTTATAATGGGCATTAAAGAGAAGGGATTAAAGTGCAATGTGAGCTTTGCTTAAATAGGGAAAAATCTTGCATTCCAGCTAGAATAGTTTGCAAGAGGTTATGCTATGAAATTGTTGCCCCCTTGTGCTTTTCCACACTAGAATAGACTAACATGTCTTGAAATAGTTTGGCTTTGACCTGCAGGGAGTGGAACAGAGATGACAGCCTATGAATCAATTATTAAAATAGGTGAACTTTGGCATCTTCTAGTTTGGTGGATTTAGTCTTGACTCTATCACCACGTCATCACCAGTTTTATCATCCTCTGAAAAAGCAAAAATAATGTTGTGGAGTCTATAAGGCATACACATAGAGCTTTATAGCCACATCCTAGAATACATATGAACCATCTGCCACGAATGCCTTAACTGTAGGTATTGTCTATGTAAAAATAAGAGAGAAACTTGTAATCAAGAATAATTTCTAATTATGAACAATTTAAATACAAAATAATAGAATGTGCCTAATACCTTTATCTTACATAAAGCCGGACAGAAATAACCAAGATGATTTATGAATTTATCCTTATCATATAAATTTGACAGTATCTAAGGTTGAATATAGAGCATCAGGAAATCTTGTCCTCTGTAGGTAGGAATGTACAACCATTTGGGAGAGCAATTTGGAAATACCTAAAGAAAGCTGAAGATATGTATACCTTATAAATTTAATCAACTCACTCTTTGACAGGTGTTATCCATTTTAAGTTATAGTTATATGAGTGGAGGTGAATTTGTACAGCTCTGCAGCCATCACCCCAATCCTGTTTTAAAACGTTTCCGTCACCCTGAAAGTTCCCTTCTGGATGTGTGCAGTCAGTATCTGCTTCCATCCCCCAGGCGCATGCAACCATTGATCTTCTTTCTGTTACTATAGTTTTCCTTTTCTAGACGTGATGTATATAAGTGCAATTATATAATATATATAGGTTTTTTTTTTACCCTCCTATCTGGCTTCTTTTAATTAGCACAATGTTTTGAGGACTATCTGTGTTGTTGCATGCTATCAATAGTTTGTTCCTTTTAATTGCTAAACAGTATTACATTGTATGGATAACCATATTGCATAAATCCATTTACCAGTTGACAACAGTTTGGATGGTTTCTAATTCCTGGCTATTATGAATAACATTGGTATGAACAGCCTTTGTCTAGACATGTTTTCATTTCTCTTTGGTAGATACCTTAGGGTGAAATTGCTGGGTCATACAGTAAGTATATGTTTAACTTTTTAATAAGCTGCTAAACTGTTTCTCAAAGAGACTGTCCCATTTTATATTCCCACCAATAACATATGCAGTTTTCAGTTTCTCTGCTTCCCTGTCAGCACTTGGTAGTGTCAGTCTGTCTGATACCAGCCATTTTTATAGTCATTTTACAGAGATACATCATTGTTTTTAACTAGTATTTTCTAAATGACTTATGATTTTTGAGCATTTTTAACATGTGCTTATTTGCTATTCTATATATCTTTGGAGAAGTATCTTTTCAAATCTTTTGTGATTTAAATTTTTAAAAATCTTACTATGGTCTTGGAAGGGTAATTTGTATATTCTGAATAGAAATTGTTTATGAGATGCACGCTTCACAAACATTCTCTCCCAGTCTGTGGCCTCTATTAATTTTTTAATGGTGGTTTTGAAGAGCAACATTTTTATATTTGCTGAAGTCCAATGATCAATTTTTCCTTTTCTAAATGGTGTATTTGGAGTCACATCTAAAAAATATTTGCTCACTCTAAGTCACACAATAATTTTCTCCTAAAAATTGTATAGTTTTAGTTCAGTCTTATATTTGGGGCTATCATTTTGAGTTAATTTTGTGTTTGGTGAGAGACAAGGGTCAGGCTGGGTTTTTAAAACATTGATAATGATCTGTCTAATTGCTATTGATCCAATATCAATAAAATATATGAATAACCAATATAATTTTTAGAAAATGTTATTCTTCCTCCATTAAATTTCCTTAGCACTTACTTTGAAAATCAGTTGACCATATATGTTTCTGAACTCTTTGTTCTCTTTCATTTATCTATGTCTATCCTTATCCCTATACCACATTGTCTTGATTAATGTAGATTTACAGAAACTTTTGAAATCAGTTAATGTAAATTCTAACAGATTTGCCCTTCATTTGTTTTTCAAAATTGTTTTGGATGTTGTAGGTCCTTTGTTATTTCCATATAAATTTTATATCAATTTTTTAATTTCTATAAAAACGCTTGCTGGGGTTTTAATAGGAACTGTGTTGAATCTAAAGATTAATTTGGGGTGACGTGCCATCTTAACAAGTTGAGTCTTTCAATACATCGTTGTGGTATATCTCTCCATTTACTTAGGCATCCTTTAAGTCTTGGATTTATTTCTAAGCATTTTATTATTGGTGATGTTTTCATGAATGAAATTATTTTCTTAATTTAATTTTTAATCAGTTGGTGCTAGTATATGAAAATGCCCTGGATTAATTTTTGCATATTGATCTTATAACCTATGACATTACTAAAGTTGCTTATTAATTCTAGTAGCTTTTTTTGACTATTCCTTAGTGTTTTATGCATGTAAGATTTTGTATAAGGACAATTTTACTTCTTCCTTTGTAATCTGAATGCCTTTTATTTATTTTTCTTGCCTTATTCCACAGTGTTGAATAGAAGTGGTATGAGCAGACATCCTCGCCTTGCTCCTGTTCTTAGGGGGTTAGCATTCAGTCTTTTATCACTAAGTATGACATTAGTTGTAAGTTTTTTGTAGATTTTTAAAATCAAGATGAGAAAATTCCCCATTATTCCTAATTGTGTGAGAATTTTATCACTAACATGTGCTGTATCTTATCAAGTGATTATTGTACATCTGTTGAGATATTTTCTCTCATGAGTCCATTTTAGTAATTTGTGTCTTTCTAGGAATCTTTAATTTATCACAATGTCAAGTTAATACTGATTTAATTTGAATAAAATATAGCAACTTTGCACTAGTACAGCTTCATTTCGTCATCCCTTCTTAGTGCTATTGCCATGTATATTATAAGCCTATCTTATAGGTATAACTGTATTATAATTACAGTAGTGTAATCACTGCCTTAAGCAAACTTGTATTTTATACAAGAAGAAAAGAGAAGAAAAATATATACAATATTTGATCTTTTATATTTACCCAGATATTTACTTTTTCTAATACTCTTCATTCCTTCCCATATATCCCAGTTACCATCTGATACCATTTCCCTTCAGCTTGAAAGACTTAAACTTTAGTATTTTTTTTGTACCATGGGTCTATTATCAAAGAATTTTGTCAGTTTTTGCTTATCTGGAAGTGTCTTTATTTCAACTTATTTTTGAAGAATATTTTTATTGAATATATAATTCCTTGTTGACACATTTTCCTTTCATTTGAAATTTGAATTTATTTTGAATTTATTTCATTGCATTCTGCCTTCCATTGTTGCTGATAAGCAGTTAGTTATCAATTGTGTCGTTACTGTTTTGTACCTGGTGAATCATTTTCTTTTGCTGCTTTGAAGATTTTCTCTTTATTTTTGGCTTTCAGCAGTTTGCAGTTTGACAATGATGTATCCGTATGTGGTTCTCTTTGTGCTTATTTTATTTGATGCCTGTTGAACTTCTTGGATCTGTAAGTGAATGCTTTTCCACCAAGTTTTGGAAGACTTCAGTTTCTTGAAATTTTTTTATCTTTTACGTCTCTCTCCTCTTTTACTGAGACTCCCATTTCACACATCTTCAAATGCGTGACATTACCTGGAAAGTCTCTGAAGATGTGTTGATTTTTTTTTCAATTTTTTTCCTTCTCTGTTCCTCAGATTCAGTAATTTCCATTAATTTACCTTTACCATCCTCTTCTTTCTTTTGTCATTTCAAGTCTGCTGTTGATCTTATCTAGTGAATTTTTTTTATTTTAGTTACACACTTCTAGAATTTTCATTTCATCTTTTATATAATTTTGTTTCTCTGTAAAAATTCCTTATTAGTTGACTAACAGCATATTTTTCTTTAACCTCTGAATACAGATTTCTTTAATTCTTTGAACATAATTCATAATAGCTATGTGAAGTGTTGTTTGCTAAATCCAACATATCAGTTAGCTCAGGGTCTGTTTCTGACGACTTCTTTCCACCCCTAAACACAGGCTGCACTTTTTTGTCTCTTTACATGTCTAGTGATTGTCTAGTTATTTTAGCTGAATACTGGACATTTTGTTTACTATATCACAGTAACTCTAGATTCAGTTTTATTTTTCAGTGTTGTTACATAGATTGATTAGTTGGTTGATTGATTAAATGCTTAATAATTGCCTGGACTTACACTGTAGAGTTTGTTTTTCTCATAGTGTGCAACTGCTGATGTCTCTGACTATTTATTTTTCCTATTTTTATTTTTTAGCCTGGTTCACCGGAGGCTGGGGGTTGGAGGATGTCATTTCTCCTTCTGTTTGTTCGGTGACCAGTCAACAATTAGGGCTCAAGTTTTGCTCAAACACGTGGAACTCATTAGATTTCCACCCTCGAGGTGCCTCCCGTTGAGTTTTATGTGACTGAGGAGCACGCTCAAAGCTGCAGCCAGTTCTCAAGGCTCCCTTGGTTTTACATTTCCCAAGGGTCCTTAGGATCTCCTCCACACGTGTGTAGTTTGTCCCTTGGCCAGGAATGTGAGGAGGAGAGCTTATCTTAGTCCTTTTGTGGTGCTCTAAATTCCAGTGTCTCTCTATTAAATCTCTGGCTGGCTGGCTGCTCACCTTAAACTGGGAAACACACCATTGGTCTAGAAAAGCTACAGGTCTTTATAGTCTATCCCAAACTAAATCTGCCCTTTTTAGCTGTGAATTACATGGGTGTTTGCCCTCCCTCCTCCACCTCTGCTTCAAGGCAAATCAGCCTTTGATAGCAAAGTTGCCTTTTTTTGCAGCTAGCCAAGTTGGTGTGGCTATAATTCTTGCCAACTGAGCTGCGGGAGGGGAGAATGGGAGTAGCCCCAGGCGGAGGGCACAGACTCACCGTTCTTACCCATAGCTGTATCATTTTGTGTGTTTCAGAATAAATGTTTCTTAGTTTATTTTCTGACTTTGGTAGGTGTCCACATGCTGAGACAATTTTTAAAGACCACTTTGTCCATTTCTGTACTTATTTTCTGTGAAAGGAAATCACCTAACCCCTTCATGTAGCCATTACTAGAAGATCAAGTTTGTTTTCGTAACAGATTTGTTAGAGAGCAGCACTCAATAAACATGTGCCAAGCATGGTTTATTGAGAAGCAGACTGTGCTGGAGAGTCTTCAGAGCGTGCTGAACGCTGCATCTCAGGATGCCAGGTCATTCTGGGAGCCCCATAAATGTTTGTTGAATAAAAAAATGATCTAAAGCACCAACATTTTCTTTGCTTTAAGGAGAGAGAAGTTGGAGAGTACTAACCCAAAAATTCCTTTGAAGGTTTGTTTCAATAGTAAATGTATTGATTTACTTGAGGCATTGTATTAGATTGTGCTAAGATAATGAAAAACCCTTTCTCTTCTACATCGTAAGAAGCCTATTTCAGAGGTACAAAACCACTTGCTTTTCATCTCAATTTAAAGAAAAAAAACAAGCAGAGACCACAACATAGGTAACCTTTTCCTGTAATGGCTCAAACCCCTTTCTAGTTCAGACTTCCGCACAAGCTTGTTAGGTTTGGTGATGTTCAGAGAACATGTTTACAGGATGTTTAATTATCAAATGCTTCCATTTAGGTAACAAAAATTTCCAAGTTTGAAGGAAGCCAACTTCATCCAGGTATTTCTGAACTATTTGGAGTTTATTATTCTCTTTAGAAGGTTCATTTAATCTGAAACTAGAGATCAGAGGTCTCAGAGTGGCAGCCTGAATCCACCCACAAACATTTTTTTTTTAGGTCCAAATAGTGCTCTAACAGTATCTCTTACTACATATTAAAAATCAGAGATTTCATATAGCAATGCAGATTTTCTAATTTGAAGACCTCACAATACAGCCTCATTCCCCCAAGACAGCCATCAGCTGCAGCCCCTTCAGAAGTGCATGAGCTCTGCTCTCTAGTTTGCCTCGGTCCTGGCCTTGCTCAGCCAGATTCCCTCTTCATTTGATGACCCTGCCCCTGTAGACATCTGATTTCATAACTTTTGGGATTGTGGCCTCAAAGACTGGGCTGCTACCAGGCAGACATGCTGGTATCACTGGAGGGTTATGTTGTATGTATTTAACATAAAAGAACTTGGGTCAGGTAGAAAGCATTTGAACCCAGGGTAGAGAAGAATTTTGTAGCCAGAGTATATACCATGACATAAATTAAAATCGAATTGAGATGATATAAATGCCATTCATTCATTCACTCACTTATTTACAGAATATTTATGGACTGAGTGGGTCTGGTTCAACATTGTCTCCCTCTAAGACCAGATTGGTTCCTAATGTATAATAAGCATAATATAATAAATGTTCCATACATAATAAGTGTCCTGTACATATTCTGTGAATAAATGAACAAGTGAATGAATCACATTAATTTTATTTCATATTGCTGGAAAATGAGTAACTTACTTCCTTAGTTTCTCCCCTCCCAGCAATCCTCAAATTTCAATTTTAATTGATTTAAAATTGGTATCTAGTGGTATTAATAAAGACTTTCATGCTTCATTAATGAAAAAAAAGAAGGGGAACAAAAACCTCCCGAAATAATCTATACCTATAATTGGGACTGAGCAGTCTATGTCTCATAAGGCAGAAAACCCAAATTGGTGGAATCAGGTAGCTTATTAATATAGAGAAGACTGTGCAGCCTTCCAGTTCTATGTGAAACTGGGGGGAGTAATATCAGAAACCAGACTGGACTCTTTCCTTGAGAAGCATGTTAATACTTTAGTAACTGAGACTAGAGACCATGCAAAATACAAACCAACCTCAAACTGACTAGGTTTACAAGCCAAATTGGTAAGATCTGTAAATACCAAGGAAAATAATTAGATTTTACATTTAAGATTATATTCCTTTCTCTGCTCATGGTGTAAAGATAATGTGGTCAGAAGCATAGTATATACCCATGCTCTGGTAACTCTGCTCTGGGAGGCAAGACTCTCCTGAGAGAGGGAGGGAGGGAGAGAGAGGGAGAGAGACAGAGGATTGGGAGCACTTCAGAGAAAAGTCTGGGACTCTGCCACCCAGCTCCCAGCCCTGGGAGGGTCCATGGCAGATGTTTGGAAAGAGGCAGCTTGCTGGTCCCTCAGTGGCATCCTTATAAAGTCAGCTCTGGTAAGTGATATTCTTGATACTTGATGTTTTGCCAGAAGTTAGAATATTGCTTTTCTCTTAAATCTACACATGCTGCTCAGAAGCCACTGGGTTTCTATTTGGAATTACAGACATCCCAGCAACAATTTCCAAACAACATGTAGCATGTATTATCCATCCAACCATGTGTAGATATTTGGACTTAAGGGGACAATGGCGCGTCATTGCATCAGGAATCAGGAGGCCTAGGGCCCAGTTGTATCTTTGATTCTATATGACTTTAGCAAAGGGACTTAACTTCACTGAAGCACTTCTCTTCATGGCAGGACCCCCCTACCCCCAACTGCTGCTATCTCCATGGATCCCAGAGGAAAGTAATTCTAGAGCTGCAAGACTCACAGTCTTCTGGCCAGGGTGTTAGACTCCAACCTGTGTAAGAGATCCTGGTCTTTTAACAGAACTAGACATGTCCTCAAGTAGAGAATACTGTTACAGAATTTTAAAAAATAAATTGGAAAGCCATTTGTAATTTGCAGTAAGAAAAGGCTTGTAGAGTAAGTCACAATGCAAGAGTCTAAAATGAATAAGGCTGCCGATTGCTGACTATGAATATCTGAATACGGTGCTACTTTCTAATTGCTTCACACTGGCAACAGAGAGAAATAAAATTGTGAGAGTGTGAAGTGTATAAAGGATTCTACCGCTCTCTCGGGGCTCAGAGACCCACAGATTGGAGAAAGTAAGTAAGTGCCTTTCTGACCATTGAATTCCTCACTCTTATTGCAAGTTAGAAAGCTCTAAGGAGGAATTTAATGAGACCAGTATGAGCCTCGGAAAAGGGAACCGAAACCGCTGGGGAGACAGCGCCACCTAGTGTCCACATAAAGACTCCTTGGCGATCGTCTTTGCGGTAATTGGCCCCAGTTAACTTCTATGAAGTAGGGCAAAGAAAATAAATCCATCAAAGCTGACTGAGTAACAGAGAGAAGTGCCAGCTGAAAGCATTTTTGCCTCTTGATGCCTTCAAAAGCCAGGGAACTTAATCCTTGCCTTATGTTTCTTTCTTCGTGCCCAAAAGCCAGCCAAGCTCGTCACTAAACCAAGGGAGGTGAAGCAGGTCACTAAGTTTATAATGTAGTTGGTAACTGGTTTTCATTTTTTCTCTGCATCCTGGCAGCAGGAGATAGGCAGCTTGTTATAACTTAGAGGGGGCTCCTGGAAAGCTGCTTGCTGGGTGTATTTCTGTAGGCGTGGGCTCGCTGGGAATATTATTACCTCATGGAGTCACGGATTTAATAGCATTTCTTCCACTTCATTCAGCACAGCACTGAGTTACAGTGACTCCGGCTTCAGCACATTACAGACACACATTGTTCCCCATAGCATCACATCTTCAGGGTCCCATGTGGATCCCAGCCACGCTGCCTGCTGTCCGCACCACATGCGCCCCAGTCTCACACTTCCAGGTTTCTGGCCAGAGTGTCCTCGACCTCCTTCCCCACTGAGCTGGTGTGCACCTCTCTCCCCACTCTTGCCCTCCCTTTCCTTCTACTCCCTCTGTGCTGTTGTAGTAACTGTCATTTTGGAGCACCTGTCACATTCCAGACACTGTGCCTGGCGCTTCACACAAAACTTGTCATTTGAGGTGTTTCTGCGTCTATCTGGTGGGTTAGGAGACTGTGGCTCCGAGTGAATTGAGAGAGAAGTGATCTGCTTTCCCCGCTACTGCTTCTAGTCTTCAGACATTTCTTCCACGTGGAGGGAACTTCACCCCAATAACGCTCCTGCTGACTCTTCATGCCCCTCTCTTAATCCTCCCAGAAGCGGAGATGAGTGATTTAATCTGATGGTGGGCTTGGCATTTCTGTAGTCCACGACCTATTCCCCTTTCCCCCCGGGAGCAAGGCTGCCTGTGAGAGCATGAATTCTGGTTTGTTTCCCATTCTGTACATTTCATGGGGCTGATTCTGCCCTTGAGCTGCAAGTCTGTGCAGTCTTGAGGTTCAGCAGAAGGAAAGCCCACTTGCCTACAGATAGAAAGCACAACCGCTACTCCTAACTGTAGGTGAAGTTTTCACCTCCCACCCCTCTTGGTTCAGAACCTTGATAAGTTCTTTATTGGGGCACCTTGAATGCCTAACACTCAGGAAAGTATTTCGTTGCTAAATGCAGAGCAGAGGGTTGGGGTTTGTTGAAATCCAACATCTGTTGATTCAAACTCAAATGAGGTTTTTGTTGTTGTTGTTGTTGTTGGTTTTGTTTTTTTAAGTTCAAAACCAACTTGCCCTGGTGTGGAGAATGTGTGTTCTGGACTGGTGATCAGAATATACGAGCTCTGTTCTGGGCGCGGTGCCTTCCAGCTGCTCTGAGCTTTGGTTTCCCCATCTTGGTGTCTGTGATTCCAAGGTCAAGGGACCATGATCTAGAGGTGCCGTCAAGAGGTGATGCTCATCTTTGTGCAAGAAAGAAGACCCCCATCCACTCAAAACAAGCTGCTTTGTTTGACTCTCTCCTTGGCGAAACTCATGCTGTTCTCCAGAGCATTCTGAAAGCATTTCAGATCATTCATGGCAACGCTTGTCTAAGAACCCCTCTTTCCCCTGCCACACTTAGGAGCAAGTCTGACCCCCTTTATTTGTTGTTCCACATCCTGAGTAGGGGACAGCCAGTATGTTAGGTTTATCATTTTGAGCCCAGAATTGGGACTCCTGGGCTGACAAACTTAGTTTCTTCTTGATTTGTGAGTTTGTTCTAAAGTTACTCACTTGTATCACAGTTATACATTTACTAATTTGGCCTTATTTGAAGAATGACATGATGTGGACTGTGAGGAAAGTGTGGAGCTTAAAGTCACCTAGAGAGAAGTATAGGAGGGTAGCAGGGGCATTGCTTCTACTCAGAGAGGACAAGACTAGGATACGGAGAAAGGGACGCAATGGACTTTTCCCAGTGTTATCCCTGCAGTCTTGCTCTTTACCCGGACCCTCACCTTAGTTGTAGGACATTTTAGCACCATTTTAGGTTGTCATTTCCCTTGAAATGATTACTTGCTCCTCCAGGCCTTGATACACCGAACACCACCTGTGCCAGACGCCATCTGTATGCCAAGTGACACCCGGCACATTCACCCCAGGTTCACCTCTCTGTGCCACAGAGGAGAGTCAGAATGGGCTTTGCCCTGAATTTGCAGGAGAGAGAGGAGCTGGAGTGGAATGTGATTGATGAGATGCATGCTGGTTTTAATGCTAATTCTAGAAACTTGGTAAATAAGAGTCTATTTGTTCTTCATCTCTTTTCCTTGGTAAACTCATCCCTTCTATGTAGTGATAATTCCAAAATATGTGTCCCTAGCTTGGACCCCTCCTCCAAGTTGTAGATGCATCTCTCTCTGTCTCTCTCATCTACCTATGATGTATATGTATGTATATTTATATCTCATTGCCTCCGAATCAGAAGGAAACACTTGGATGCCCAACAGGTATCCCAACTTAGCATTTCCCAAACTGAGCTCCAGATTCTCTCCTCCTAGATCTGTTCTTTTCTCAGCCTTCCCCAGCTCAGTAAGTGGCATCTTTCCAGTTTGGTCCACCTTGGACCAAACCTTGGATTGATCTTTGACTCCTCTTTCTCTTGCATCGCATGTCTGATCTGTCGGCCATTTGTGTCCCCTGCCTTCAGATTCTCTCCAGGTTTTGACCATTCCCCACCACTTTCACTGTACCGCCTTGCTCCCAGCTGCCTCCCTCGCTTGCCTGGAATTATGTAGTAGCTCTTAGTGGGTCTCCCTGCCTTTTTTTTTTTTTTTTTGCCCCTTCCCATCTATCCTCAGCCCAGAAGCTCATGTGATCTTGTTAAAATGCATTCATGTCGTTCTGCCCAAAACCTTCCAGTGACCATATAGGTCAGTCAGTCCTCTAAGATGCCACCATTCCTTCTCTGCTTTCATTGCCTTCTTGTTCCGCTTCTGCCGTGTTGGTGCCTTTGCCTTTCCTTGAACATGTGAGGCAGGCTCTCACCTTGGAATCTGTGCACTTACTCTGTGCTCTGGGTGCTCTCTTCCTCTGAGTCCGTGTGGCTTGCTCCCCACCTCTGGCAGGTCTTTGCACACTTTTGAGAGCCCCTCTGGCTATTCTTCTAAAATTGCACCCTCACCACCAACGCATCCCCACCGCCGACTCTGCTTCATGTCCTTAGCCCTTATCACTATTTAATATATTCTTATGTGCTCTTTATTTGTACTGTCTCCTCCATGAGAGTGTAAGCTCCATTTGGACAGGATTGCCTTGATTTTCTTCCCAGCTTTATCCCCAGCAGTTAGAGCTGGGTGCTCAATAAATACTTGTTGAATGAATGAATGAGATGACGAGAAGGATGCAAGAACCTCTCCTCAGATGGGCCTCATGGATGTTGAGCAGACAACAAATTATTTGAAAAACAGGGCATGGTGTGCTTGTGGTGATAGGAAGTCACTCAAAACAGCTATGTTCTGATACCAGAAATTATATTATTAGAGGTTTATTTTTCTGCTTAGACTTACTATTTAACCTCATTTGATCAATCACTTTTTTATTGTGTAATTGCCATGTCACAGTGTTGGGAGCTGAGGGTACAAATATGGTCCATGTTCTTGTGTCGAGTAAGACTAAGGTGAGAAATTTACATATAAGTAGATCATTTCAATGCAGAGTGGTGAGTAAATGCTGAACTGAAGCATATCATTTGGGGTAAGTAATTTAGGTTTCATTAGTCATTTTCACCTTAGCTTTTTTTCACCACTATTTTGATTGGCAGGGATAGAAGGGAGAAATTATATGCATTTACTCAAGAAGCACACCGAAAATAAGAGGCTTTGGGAAAAAGTAATTGAGGACAATCATTGTTAAATAATATTTTGATGACCTGTCCTCCTCTATTAAGAACTTTCTGTTTCATTTAAATACTCAGTGCCAAGTAAATTCTCTCTGCAAAGGGAGGTTAATAAAATCTTCCTTTCATGAAAGGGATAGTGAGTGCACAGTATGACTGGATGACCCTCAAGTCTTCACCTTGATCTGTGCAAATAACCAACAGCTCATCGTAACAAAACCCTGGTCCTTGTGGTGCCATTTGGAGGTGTGGCTGCCCACCACTCTGTGCAACTTGAGAACCTGAAATTCTGCTGCAGTTGTAGGCTGGGTACACTGAGGTCAGGGAAACTTCTAAGCAAAATCAGAAGTATTTCTGTAGCCTGGGACTTTAAGCAATGACGATGATTTGCTGAGAGCTAAACAACCTTTATGCAGTTCACTCTATTTTTCTAAAAAGTTACCTCGAGCTCGAATGCTTAACCATCCTTCAAGTGCCAGAGGTTATTTTTCTAGAAAGAATTCCCTGGCATTTTCCCCGCATCCGGTCTGGATCACATGAGCCCCTTCTGTGGGCCTACAGCATCCTAAATTTCCTTTACTACAGCTTATGCAGAGTTAGCCAAGCTTTGCAGATTGAGTGCAGTTCTCCAGACTGTCAAGACTGCCCAAGACTTTTGACACCAGCTCCAAGTGCCCCAGGGACACCTTCACTTTAGCCAGCTGGGTGCAAACTTGGGGGTCCCCATAGACTTTGAAAACCCACTGGAAAGACTCACAGACTTCACTGACAGCACTATACTTAACCAGCCAAAAGAAGAGACACGCAGGGAGAAGTTTGGAAGTGTTCCAAACACCAAGCTTCCGCTGTCCTTAGGGATGTGTTCTCTTCCTGGCACATCCACAGGTAACAATACGCAGAGTACTGCCAACCGGAGAAGTTCACCCAAGCTTCAGTGTCCCAGTTTCAACTGAAGCTTCGTTACCCAGGCGTGATTGATTGGTCACTGGCTTGGGGTTGAACTCAATCTCCAGCCCTGTTCCCTTCCCTTCCTCAGGGGTCAGGCTGGTATCACGTGGATCAAGCCCCATCCCTCCAATCACATTGTCGGGCTTCCTGGACTGGGCATCCCCCATCCTGAGCCATCTGTCAGCACTAACTTTCAGGTGTGGTTGGGGAGAGTCAGCAGGAATAACATTCCTACTACTGGGAAATCCCACGGGTTTACAGGTTCTCTCCCGGGATCTGGGGATAAAGGCCAGCCCAGTTCTTTCATTACCACCAATCCCTGTCATGCTGTATTTATGGCTGCATGTTTATCTGTCTCCCTCATTCTCTTCCTGAGGGAAGGGAGTATGCTGCCTTGTTCATCATTGCTTTTGCACTTGACACAAAGTAGGTGCTCAAAAAATAGTTGCTGTATAATTGAGCAACACACTGCATTGTTAAATTGACCTTATTCTGGCATTAATTCTAAACCATTACCAAAAGGGAGTTGTTAAAATCCTAAGGCATGGTTCGCTAAGGTGGTTGTCCTCGTCTGACTTCTCTTTGTGCTTTGCTTCCCTTTAGCCTCCAGATTTTCTCCTGTATCTCATGCCAGTCCACTCCTCACACTGTCCAAGGCAGTTCAAGTCTGAGTAATGGCTCTCCTACGCTGAGATTGATATACTTCATGCAGTGTGGGAATGAACAAAGTCTCCATCAGCTGTATCCCTGTAGCTCTAGCTCCCAGCTACTGCACAGATCCTGGCAAATGCTGGAAAAGAATCAAGTTTCCTTTCTTAAGTACTTGCTCACGAGAAGCCATCTGCTTTGGTTGTTTTAATTCATTCTGCTGCGGTGGTCTGGCTAAAGTGGGATGACACGGTAGAGGGGTTTCAACTGTCCAGACTTAACTTGATATGAAAGCTATTTCCAGGCTAAGTTATGAAGCAGTCACTTTGTAAGGCAAAAAATCTTTCTTCTTCTTTATGACTCAAAGCACCTTTATTCTGTGATTACCTTTTATGTTGCGTTATTAACTATCTCCCTGACTACCTAAAGCATGCCTTCCCACTGGCTATGCTAGTCTAAGGTTTTATTTTTAACCTTTTTATGCCTGCTGCTCTGTTGAATGTTATGGTGAAGTTAACAGTAGGACATGGCAGGGGGCACTGGACTTAGAAGAGGCGAGGAAAGCAAACCATCCCTTGGAGGGTCCATGCAAGGGAAGGAAGAATTGCTGGCAGCCATGAATAGAAGGTGATTCTCCTGCTCCAGCAGTGGCTCCTGACGTGCTCCTTGTAAGAGTTTTGTTGTGCCAGCAGTGACGCGGTGTCAGTCAGCTTGCCAGCTTCCGAGCACACATTCTTCTCTGGTGCTAGACTTGCCCGTGTGTCCAGGAGACGTTGGAGAAGCCGGTGGTGGGTAGAGGCAGGTTCATTTAGGTAGAATACAAAGCTGCAGCCCTACGAAGAGTTAAGATAGTGTAAAAATGCTTAAATATTCCATAACCTTTTCAGAAATTCGAGAAAGTGAAGATGAGCAAAAGATGTTCTTATCCTTATAAAACACTGTAAAATATATGAAAAGGCCATTGCTTTTATCCAAGGTCAGAAATGTTCAAAGTCCAACTCTTGGAGAACCCGTGATGTGAGAGACAGCGGTGGTACTTTTCTTCTGAAAAACGTCCCTTTTTCTTCTCTTCATCCTGTGACAGAGAACAATACGAGCATGGAGACAATGGGGCAGGCTTGTGGCTTGTATAGGGAGCGTGCTGCTGGCTTGTGGAGTGAACCTGAGGGATGGCAGCTCTGTGAGAGGTGGGGTGGAGGGGAGCCCGGGCCCCCTCCAGCTCCAACCCCTGACGCAAAGGCTGGCTTGCTATCCTGTGTGTGGAGTAACAGTGACATCCTGTGGCCGGTCTGGTTGATCTAAGTGGCTCCTTTATAGAGAAGGAAGACCATTTTGTCTGCACTGAAAGGGGAGCCCTAGATGGCCCCATCTTGAGATGAGACACAGAAGAGGGAAGGCAGGCTTCCCACAGCTGGCTTTCCCGCGCCTCCCTCTCGGCCACTGTCTCTGATTGAGGTGGGGGAGATTCTTGGGACCGAGCTGGTGTCTATTTTCATGCTTGATCAATTTAAATGTTACCATTTGAGTGTTGAGTGAACCATAATAATATCCATGAGCACAGTGTGAGAACATAGTGGCAAGAAAGAGAAGCACTTTTCCTCTTTTTAAGGCATCCCGGAGGACTAATGCAGAATACTCTGTTACTCAGAAACGCCTAAACTGCTTGACATTTAGCTGCTGCTGCTGCTTCTCCTTCTTCTTGTTTTTGTTTTTAGTTGTGGATGAAATAAATTTATTTTGACCTTACTTAAGGGGGAAGAGGGCTGGGGAAGAAAACAACTCTGGTCTTCAGTTATTCTGACATTCCTGGGAGCCCCCCGCAGTGTTGGATGGAGGTGGGACCCCCGCACACCTGGTGTTGGGTGTGATGGAAGCAGCGAGTGTGAGGCTTCAGGTCCCTGGTGTGGGTGTAAGCTCACAAACTCATTCTCCGTGGGGATGCCCAGCGCCACATGGTTTCTGTTGAAAGAGGCTGCTGCCTTGAGACACACTTGACCATGGCCCTTTCCTAGGGGCCCCCACTGCCACTGCTCAGGGGGTAATGCAAAGGGAGCTTGGAAGGTAATGGTTTAAGCTCCGGAGCACACAGACCTGGGTTTCTTGCACTTGCTGGCTCTGTGACCTTGGCAAATTCCTTAACTGCCAGGACTCACACTTTTCTCAACAGCAGAAAGGGGTTAGTAAGACGCACCCCTTCATGGGGTGCAGGGATGAATCCGTGGGATAAGGCAGGGTGACCACCCACGGACATGCTGGGACACAGTTAGACCCGCATGAGGAGCTGTTGGGTTGATACTGCTGCCCCCCAGGTCTGTGCTCTGGGCTGAAGGCAGTTTGATAGGAGGGCTCCCCGCCCCCACTTCACCGAGAGCCAGCCAAAGGTCTCTGCAGTTGTCCAGGGTGGCAGGTTTGGGTTGAGGGCAGGAGGAAGTGAGAAGTGTGTGTGTGTGTGTATGGTAGGGCTGGGTCGCTGGGGTTTGTGGGGAGTGTGTGTGTGTTGTGTGTGAGGTGTGTGTGTGGTATGTGAAGTGTGTGTATGTAGTGGTGAGGTATGTGTATATGGTGGGAGTATATGTGTGGTGTGTATTTTTGTGTGTATGTAGTGTGTGTTAAGTGTGTGTGGTGTCTGGTGTGTGTGTATGGTGGTGTGTATGTGTGTGTAGTGTGAGTGGTATGTGTATGTGTGTTATGTCTGTTTTCATGTGTATGTGGTGTACTGTGGTGTGGCTGGTGTGTGTGTGGGGTGTATGTATATGTTATGTGTGTGATGTGTGTATTTGGTATAATGTATGTACGTGTGCATGTGCAGTGTGTGGTGTATGTATATGTGTGGTGTGTGGTGTATATGTGGCGTGTGTGTGTGTAGCGTGTGTGGTGTATATGTGGGGTGTGTGTGTATGTGGTGTAGTGTGTGTGTATGTCTGCATGTGCGGTGTATGGTGTATGTATGTATATGTGTGGGGTGTGTGGGGGGTGTGTATGTGATGCGGTGTGTGTGCTGTGTGCAGTGCCTGTGTGTGCCTGTCACACATCTTCATTGACCCGTCTTGCCGCAGCGCAGCGTGGGCAGTTTGCCACAGCAGAGTGAGATGTGAGGGCTGCCCAGAGGTGATCTACGACTCTTAGGAGAGGAAAAGAAGAAACAAAGAGGCAAGGAACAGGGGTTAGGAAGCCAAGAAAATGCCAATAAAGGAAGAAAATGGAGAGGATTAGTGGAAAGTAAGACTTTCAGCATTGTGTATTCTCCTAGGCCATTTTAAAGTTCTCCAAAATCATGATAACTTAATTCCTGTGTCAATAACGGTTTCACATACTTTTTGTTGAGTGGCAGAAAAAAGGGCAAGGCCAAGTTTCCTCCCACAGGGCAAAAATCTTGCAATTTTAGTCCTTAGGTGACTTAACTGAGAGCATGAAAAAGATGGCTTGAAGCTATTCGGATCTCTTTCCTAGCTGATCAGCCAATTGCTGGGGGAGGGGAGTGATAATTTCTCACTCTCTTCCTAAGACAGAGATGACTTCCTGCCTATTTCTTAAGTTTCTTTTTTCCTCCTCCTCCTTCTCATCTCCTCTCTCTGTTTCTTCCTTTCTTCGTGTGTCTCCCAATCTAGGGGATGACTCAGTCTACACGAATGGTGTTTACTGACTTTGTCTTGAAAATGTTTGTCTTCCAATCTCACAAATTTTTTTCTGCCTTTGGGCAGCCACCCTGTTTTACAAGCTTCATTCAAGTCTCAACTTTTTCTAAGTGACAGATGGATTTCCCACATCCTGGCTGTAAAAGAAAACCAACTTGTTTGAAGATAGATTCACTTAGGTGTTGATAATCATAAAGGGAAAATAATGTCATAGGATCTATTGGAGACAGAGTATGAAGTTACTGCACTTGTGATCGCTGGGGAAACAACACAAGCTGAAGTCTTTAGGAGGTATTTGAAAGGCATCTTGGCTTGAAGTTCTGACTGTAGTGATGAGAAGCAGAGAAATAAAGCAAACCAAATTTTTCCTTGCTTGGATAGAGGTTTGTTTATCCTGATCATGTGAAGTCTGAGCCAGAAATCCCAATGATTTTGACCGCCCCTCAGTGTTCCTCTGCACTTGGGCAGAGAAGCTGCTGAGATGGGCCAGTTTGTACATGTGACGCGCAGGACAGAGCTCTCTTTTGGGAAACAAATTCTTGACATTTCTGATTATACAAATAACAAAGCTAATGACACGTCACATTTATTTGTGAAGACACATTAAGCCCAGCTTTATACACTAATATTTATACTTTCAAGTATATGGCCTGGAAGAGTGGATGCAATCCAGGGAGTCCCTTCATGTAATCAGTTTATGCCCATATGGAAAGCTCCAGGCAGCCTGGGGACGGTGCTCACACAATCCACTTGGCACGGTTCCCCTTACCCTCCCTTCCATTCTGTGCTTTTCCTCCTCCTCACCACACTGCTGTTTCTCCAGTTTAATGAAGAGAGAGAGGGCTGGAAAGTCACTGGTGGGTGGGTGGCCTCTATGATTTTCCATTCCCTCCTCCTTGCCTCTCTCCTTCTGCAAAGGTCGAGCTCATATCAGAAGGAATGGAAGTGTTTCCCTCTCATATTAGGTCCAGATAAACAGTGTTCTAACTTGTCTCCTGAGCATCAGTAGAGGTGTTTTTGATTCCAAGGGACAGAAACCCCAATTCCCACTGGGCTAAACATTAAATGAAATTTTTGGGCTCCTATATTTGCAGTTTGTAAGTAGGGGATCTTCAATGTGTCTCCAGAGGTCCAGTAGTATAAACCAGAACCCATTTCTTTCCTTCTTTCTGCTCTACCCCCTACATTATCAACTTCAACTTAAGGCTGGCTCCCCTCATGCTCACAAAATGGCTGCCAATGTCATTGGAGTGGTTATATACCTCCCGATACATGGAGAAAGAGCATGGAATAGGGGGGACAAGAAACAAAGTGTGCATGCATACACAATCAAGTTTTTTCTTCTCCTCCTCTCTCTCCCTCCTCTTCCCCATCCCCTCACCCTTCTTCTTTCCTTCTTCTTCTTCCTCTCCCTTCCCCCTCATCCCCTCCTTCTCTCTCCCCCGTCCTTCTTCTCTCTCTTTCCAGTAAAAATCTTGGAAATACATCCCAGGTATCTTTCTGGTTGAATACACTTAGGTTCTGTACCTGTCCTGAGCTAATTGCTGAATTGCTATGCCAGGGAATATCAGGTGCTTATTGGTTTCTGCCAAAAGGACCTACAGGAGCTGGGGGAGAACGGAGGTATGTAAAAAAAGCAAGGTGGCTCAAATGACATGCTGTTACTCAATGTGGAAGGGATTTCCGCTGCTTCTTCTAATTCTATCTTTACAAACTGTTTCATTGTCATCACCTGTGAGGACCCATTTGTCTGGAATGTACATCATACTAGGATTGACTTTATGAAGTCAGCCACCTGTATTGTTGGTTATTTGAACTATGTCCACAGAGTCTCCATGTCCCCTTGAGGGCATTTCTGTGCATTTTTGGTGTCCTGTGGGCAGAGCCACAGAAACTCAGTGGAAGGATTGAAGATAGTGCTTCACTGGGTCACTTAGCTGTGGTAACTTCTTCCTGGAATAGAACCATCACTGGGACTGAGGCTGTGTAGAGTCTGGTAGGTGGATGAAGCTGTATATGCCAGGTGTTGGAAGCTTGAGCTAAATGAGTTCATCCTGTTCTGGAGGATCTTCTTGAGATCTGGACCATTGGCAGAGCCAAGTGTCTTTAGATAGTGTGCTTCTACAGCTGAGTTGGATATTTCATCACCCCTTTCCCTCCTTCCCCTTCCATTACTTTTTTTTTTTTTTCACCAGAGAAGGAAATCAATCCACTGGCACTTCTGTGCTCAAACGGGTTTGGTTACAAAACTTGTAAGCAAACCAGGAATTGCATCTACTTCCCGCTGGGAAGAACAGAGAGGCAGAAGAATTCTAGAACCAACATTAAAAAACAAAAACAAAAACAAAAACAAAAACCCACCAATTCTCATCTGATTATTTACACCAGTTTACTTATGAAGCAAGTGATAAGTGTCAGGTTAAATTCCCACTCCCATTGGAAGGGTGGTGGTAGTGGTTTGGAAGTGCTTGAAAAGAGATGTGCCTGTCAAATGCTAGTGATGTTAACTGCTTGGCAGTCAAATGGAGAGAACACTAGGTCTTGTCAGCTGCTGTGAGATGCTCTAGCATTAAGTGAAAGGGTGTGGATTCAATACCATTGAAGTCTGACCATCATTTCCTACCTTCACCACTGGTGAAAATTGAGAAGAGACGCAGGACATGAGCACAGCTTTTCCACCTGGAGAGCAAGAAGAGACCTGGGGGAGACCAGTGTCCACCACACCCCAATTCAGGGAACAAGCTTGCATCATCTCCATGGCAACTGCTGGACACCCCAGGGTTCATGTGCTCGTGTAAGGCAGGTTATTGGGGTGAAAGGTGCTAGGGCTTGAAGGGGCGCCAGATTCCTCAAGTCTGACAGGTGAAGACTGATTCATTCATTTTCCTTATGAGAGCAAGCAAACTTGGACTTGGGTCTCTTACTTCTTGGAGTTCTGATCTGTTCTCATGCAAATGAATGGATTCCATTCTAAGCTGACTTACCTCTTTTGAGATTTCTCTTGACAAACAGTCTCCTTTTGCTTTATACATTCTTTCCATAGCAATATTCATATATTTAATCACTTGTGCAAGCTTGATGCAATTCTGTTTCTTTAAGATGAATTTGCTTACCCTTGTTCTTATGTATTATAGGTGGTTTTTCCAGTTGAACTATTGAAGGTAATTTTCTTTCTGAGATCTTTGTAGGGGTCACCTTATTTTTGACCTTCCTGTCTATCCTTGACCATTGCCTTTTTCTTCTCTAGTTTCCATCACATTACTTCCCCTTGGCTTCCCTTTAAATCTTCTCCACCAGCTTAACCTCCATGACCCACTTCATTGGGTAGATCAGTGGAACGCCCCCCAGCCAGGCACGTGCTCCAGTCCTAGCCATACCAGAGAGGGCTGGTGAGAGATGCCGCCTGTAGTGAGCCTTGCCTAGAGGACCCTCACAGGTGAAGTTGAGAAGCTAAGGCTCCCCTCTGCTCCAGGTATTTCCTCCCCTCTCTCCCATGGTTCAGTATGCTTTCCCCTGGACCCCTGTCCCTTCAGTACTTTCTCTCTGGTCTTCCTTCTGTCTACTTCTGCACTACAACTTTCCCTTTCAGTGGCTGGCAAAGTGTGGTTAAGTTTGTCTTAGAGGAAAGTACAGACCTTCCCCTCAAAAGGCTCTCTGTGGGCAACATCCTGATCCGACTAGTGGTGCTGAGGGTAAAGGGAACCACAAAAAAGCCACCCCAGGATATGCCTAAGGATTGTTTTGAGCTAAAGACAACTGAGAACCAGCAGATGCAGGAAAAGCTCCCTAAATGCCTGAAAATAAAGTATACATTTCCTCTTTTGTAAAGGACATTTTCATTTATAAAGGAAATTTCCATTTATAAAGATAGCTCAGAGAGCTACTCCCCAGAGACAGCTCTGATCACCTGAGCGACTCTTATCTGCAAGACAGAGAACCCTTATTTACCATATCTTTCCTTTGCTCCTTTGCCCATAATAACTTACCTCCACCACCTAGAGGCCCACTGACTTTTCCTTTGTTTAGTCTAGGATGGTATATAAATCTCAGTCATCCGGCTGCCTCCTTGAATCTCATTTCTTTGTGAAACTCCTGCATGTAAGTACCTAATGACACCTTCCCCCCAACTCTTTTTAATCTGTCTTTTTTTCAATTTGATTCTCAGGCACCCATTGTTGAATCTAGAAGGGTAGGAGAGAGATTTTCCTTTCCTACAGTGGCCGGAGCAATTCTTTCTGAGCTGGCATCTTTCAAGATGTCAGTCTTACATGTACATTATAAAGATTCATCTTTAGTCTTTCAAAAATGTTATTTAGTGTATCTGTGACTAAGGTTCCCATCCTGGAGATTGGGCTGTGTTTACATTAAAATGTGAGATGTCACTGTCATCTCCACGCTTCTTCCATATTATCTACCTCAGACCAGAGTCATGTTGAATATTCCAGGCGTTGCAAGAGCTCAAGCTTCAATAAAGATTCCATCAGAGATGCCACTCCCTGAGGGCCAGTGGCTCCCCCTCAGCCTCTCTGTTACTTTCATCTCCATTGTGAAAAAGATGGTACCAAGATGAATGGCATTTTCTATTCAAGTTGGTCTATCTCTTTTTCCCTGCTTGGTGAAAGGAGCGTTGGAAATGTATTAGATGTGAGATGTGGTAATTCTGCTAAGGATAGAGAAATCCTGACTGTGTTGTAGCAAGAGAACAGCTTGATCAACCCCAGCAGAGGCAGACGTTTTTGTCTCATTGGAAACTCTCCTTATTCAATGCTTGAACAGCTCTTGGAACAGCAGGACCCTGGGAGTGTCTCTGTGTACAAAAGACAAGCATGGTAGATGTTAAACTGGCATTCATTTATTGGAATCCATTTTGGGTACTTTTCTTATTTCTCTCCTGGGAAGACATCGTTGGTGGCAGCTTTGAGTTGGATACAGTCATACTTCAGACACTTACACATCTTGCTTCGAGGGAAGTAGGTCAGATTTGAAAGTAAAGTTGATATTGCTGTCATAGCATTAACAAAAGATATTCTCATATTCTTGCCATAAAATTCAGAGAGATTTTTTTTTTCGGTTTTGGTTTTTGGTTTTAGTTTTTAGTTACAAAAATGTCATATGTATTGGATCGGCACTTGGAAGGGTGGGGTGCAACCACGGGATGCATGCATACGTCAGTCACTGGAAGAGTGTCGCATCAACCAGTTAACATAGACCATGTCTACCTCCTCTACGTTGTGTCCTTCTTGGGCATGCTACTGATTGATATACCTCAGGGAGGAGATTCTTCTGACTCAGACACTAAGCAAGTTCCTAAAGAAAATATCAGCTTTAAAAGGGAATAGAGGAAATAGCAGCGGCAGCAAAAAATCTCTAAGCTTTCATTTATAAGAGCTACTGAACATCTGGAGAGCAGGCGGCTCCTTTAACCCCCGGAGTGCAGGAACAAATGAGCACCAAAGGGCATCCCATGCTAATGTGGTGCCATTAATTTGAATACAATGAATACAATATAGGGCCCTATAATAAACATCTTCAGAGCCATCTGGGCATTCCTTTACACCTTGCCCAGCTCCTCCTTCGGGTGCCAGAGGCACAGCTTAACCGGAGAGGAAGTTCTTTGGAGGCTGAAGAAGAGTGAAGATATCATTAAAGAGCAACGCTAAGTTTCAAAGAAAAATGTATAATGGCCGAAGTGAAAGAAAGATCAAACAATGTATAGGAAAAATGTTTTAAACTATCCATGGAGGTGTTATTGAAATTAATATTTATGTCTATTTCTCTCCAGCGCATCTGCCGTTTTTAACCAAATATCACTGTGTTGTGGAAATAGAAGGAACCACATGCATCGGAAATGATTAACGTAAAGTTCCTATTTTGGGGGGCAGTGTAAGGTCTGGAGTTTAATTGGAATTGTGCAGCTCTTTCTAGCACCTTTCTGTGGGGCCCACCATCTGAAGAGTCTTTAACTCCGTTAAAAAAAAAATAGAAATGGAGATTCTAATATCTACTCTTTTTCCTTCTCTCAGTGGTCTCGTGGGATAATGTAAACATTTGGGGAAGTTGCTCTGAGTAGAAGCCTGAGATAAACAATCAGTGTATGAATTAATGTTGTGCAGCAGTTGTAGCAGCGGCTGCAAGTTTTGAAACAGGAAAGTATTTCTTAAACACGTGCTTTCCTTCGATCCAGAAAGATTTCCTCCCATGCCCCTATAGCAGAGACTGCACGCTGGCATCCGGGGACCATATCTGGCCCAAGACGGGGCTGGTTGGCTCACGTGGGCTTTTGAAAGTTTTTGAAGTAGCTGCCAGCATTGACAAGAATATCTGGATTTTTAAAATTTCTCTTAAGAAATGGAAAAACCTGGCTCTGATGGTGCCCTCAATCCAATATGGCAAAAGTCTGTTGGAGAGGAGAGTGGCTGGAGCCCCTAGACTAGGCATCCTTCCTCTGGTTGCTCTGTTGGGCTGGATTTGTTTATAGGCATCAGAGGATGTACTGCTTTTCTGGAGGAAGCTATTGAAGGTGCTTTTCAAAAAATAGAGGAGCATGCCGTATTAGTCAGGATTCTCAACAACCAATAGGACAAGTGTGTGTCAATCAGTAAGTCATACAAGCAGACTTATTTTAAGGAATTGGCTCCCTTGATTACAGAAAATAAGAATTCCAGACCCAGGAGAACTGATGGTGGACATGACTCCAAGTTCAAGTCCAGAGGCAAGAGAAGACCAGCGTCCCAGCTCAAAGACAGTCAGGCAGAGAGAAAATTCTTTTGTACTCAGCTTTGTATTCTATTCAGGCCTTCAGAAGATTCCGTGAGGCTCCCCCACCACATTGAGAGGACAAACTGGCTTTACTCATTCTACCGATTCAAATGTTAGTCTCATCCAGAAACACCCACACGGACACAAGACGTACCCAGAAAGAATGTTGAACCAAACATCTGGGCACGTCCTCGGTCTGGTTAAGCTGACACGTAAAATGAGCCATCACACACATCTAATAGCCTTTTAGCGTGCATAAATAGAGGGCAGATCTCCTACGTGCCTGTCATTGATCTAAAACCTTGTCGAGAAGGGCTGGGAAGTCCTCTCAAGGAGGCAAACATCTAGTGTGAAGTGAGAGGGCTGGAGAAAAAGTTTAAAGCCGGGCAGGCCCTAGATAAAGAAAATAACTATACAACTGCCCCTATTAATATCTTTCTCAAAGTTCTGTGTCTTTTCACTTTTGACGTCAACAAGAGCCACTAAACAGTTCTGAAAGTCTATTACACTTGTGATATCAGGCAGTCTATACAGTGAGTGCTCCACTCTCCAGGATCCTGGATGCAGGAGCATGGGAGCCCTGCCCAGGATCTGGGTGCAGAACCTTTCCATGGAAACCCTGGTGAAAGGAGAGGCTGCCCTTTGGGGACATGTATCATTCCATATTGGCTAATGCTCCCTGAGTGTTGGAGACATTTAAGACTGGATGAGAATGAACAAAGGCCCTTAAAAATATTGCAGATCATATTTAGAATTTTGGTCTAACAGCTTAGAGGTGGTGAAAACAATTTTCACTCAAAGGCAGATTTAAGGGCACTAGTAGTAATTCCACTCTCCACTTGCTATGGATGAGTTGGGAATGGATAGATCAGCTAAACTAATTATTTTTCATTAAAAGCCTTGAAATGAGGTAGCCACTTACAAAGTGCTATCCACCCCATGAAACATAAGAAGAATATATACGTTTAGTTCTCTTTTTTGACTGTTGTTTGAATAGAACTGTAGACAATTTCTTTTTTGTCCTTTGATAAAAATCATTAAAATGAATGACCACTTGGTGGCTGATTTCCATCAGCATTATTCTTTCGAATGATGAAGATCTTGAAATCCTTGCCCTGTTTGCTTTTTGCCAGTGTTCTGCCTGCTCAGCCCCCACCCAGGCTGTGGGCATTCCTAGCAGGGCAAAGGAAGAACTAGAACAGCCGTTCCACTGTCTCTCAATGAGAACTCCCTCTCCAGGGCCCTTGCCTACCCCCTGCCCTTCAGACGGGGAGGCCAACCTGTCCAAGTGGGCGTGAGTGGCCATGATTTAAGCAGTGCCAAGCGCTCCGCTTTCCGCTGGGAGCAGAGTTCTCTGCCTCATAGCCTTCTTGGCCATCTGGGCTGGGAGACGGAGACCGCCGTGGCACCAGAATAACCTTGGCCAGTTCCTCCACAACTTCTGCTTTAGGAATTGCCATGCCCAACACCGTGGTGTGTGACATCAGGAGCGCGGAAGCTGCGTGACCTGGAGGGCACTGTCCTATCTTCTCACCTGCCGTGCTCCTCTCTTCCAGCCCTGCCCCCACACTCAGCATCCTGCCTCCTGAGCCCACAGGAGGAGCGCTTCCCTTACCAGGATGCCAGGCAGGCTGAGCTCACACACACACTGAATGCCTGCCTTCCACATAGGAGCAAAAGGGCTCCTGCAATGGCCAGTGAGGCTCAAACTCACTGTGTCCTGCAGGGAGCGAGGGGCAGTCAGGCTGGAGAGAAAGTTTGATGAGGTCTTGGGGGAGAAACACTCTGAGATTTATTCTGCTGAGCCTGGAAGTTTTACTTCACGTGGTATCAGTTCCCATTACTCTCTTTGTTTTCATGAGCGAGTCTTCCCCTTTCAATCTATTCACCGGCACCACTAGCTATGCACAACTAGCTATTATCCCAAAGACTCCAACCATCCATTAACATATTATCTTTAAGTGTTTCACATGGAATTTGATGATCTTCCATGATCTTTTCAAGTTGAATAGATCCTTAAGCCCTACAAAAAGATTTTTTCAAAATGTGTGTGTATGTGTATGTGTGGTGTGGGGAGTGTGGGGGGTGTGTGTTGTATGTGGGGTGTGTATGTGGTGTGTGTGGTATGGTGTGTATGTGTGCGTGGTATGTGTGTGGTGTGTGTGTGTATGGCACAGCAGGTGGGGCACATGTTTCATCTCTCCTGCCACCACCCTAGTCCAAGCTACTGAGTTTGTCCCTGGGATGTGTGCCAGCCTTCTAACTAGTCTTCCTGCTTTGGCTTTGTCTTCTTCAGCCTACTCTCCACATAGCAGCTGAAGTGGTCTTTCAAAAATACAAATCGTATTTTTTGCCTTCAATGAAACAAACAAATATTTATTGAACACCTACAGTGTTGGGCACTGTTCCAGATACTAGGAATATTGTGGTCAATGAGATAGGTAAGCACCCTAGCCTATCTCCTTATGGAACTTAGATTTTAATGGCCCCATGGCTCTTAGGGAAATGTCACAGCCTTAACATGATTGATTGTAAGGCTATGCCTAATGTGGCCCCTGCCAAGTCTCTTGCTTCATCTTGTACCTCTCTTTCCTGCCCCCTCCACCTTCTTCCGCACTGAAATATGCCAAGATCCTCTCCCCTCAGGACTTTAATGAGGGCAGTTGGCTTCTCCCCACCCTGTTACCTACTTTGCTACCACACATCTCAGCTCAATCCTTTCCTCAGTGATATCCTCCCTGGCCCTCACAGCTAAATGAATTTCCCCTCTGATATTCTTTGTCTTGGCACCCTTCCCTTTTCTTTCATAACATTGATCACACAATGTATTCCATGATCCCAATACTGTATGACTGCTGTCGGCCTTCCCTACTAGACTGCAGACCTCTGGCAGGTGAGAATCTGGTCTGTTTTGTATTTTGTTACATCACCTTTTAAGTAGTACTCAACAAACATTTGGAGAATGGATCAGTTAATGAATAAATAAGAACAGTGGACCACGTAGACAAACTGAAAATGGCTTTGTAGGTATACCTTAGAAACGTTTAAATTTTTACGGAATTCCCCAAGTTTTAATTTCTTTTTCTTCTTTTGGAGAGGAAGGTTGATCCAAATCATATTTCGTGACTGTCAAGAATGAGAGGAGTCTGAGACTTTAACTACTTGTAAGCGAACAGGATAGCTAGTCATAGTTTCATGGATTCTGACAGAAGCTATGAGATTCCTGGGTCAGAGACAATGGACTTTATTACTCACAGAACCATCATTATATTTGTGTCAGTTCCCCCTCCCCTCCATATCCCACAGAGATGATGGGAATGGGCTCAGATGAATATGTCACAGGAGAGGATTCCTGAGTGAAGGGAACTTGAGTCCTTTATAATGGACAGTAAACATGATGCCCTTTGCTCCAGAGGAAGATACTATTTTTATCTTCTAAGACCTTAAGCGAGTCTACTTGTTGTTCTGGAGGGAGATACTGTCTCTATCTAACAAGGTTGTTTGCTTTACAAACATTCTGGAAGACAGTCTGGGAGGAAGGCATTTACTGCATTGCTCACCAGAGGTGCAGAAACATTAGACACTCATGGAGAATTTCCCCCTAACAATACCCATTCCTCATTCTTATTCTATCTTGGCATCTGGCGAACTTTCCATGGGTATGCCAATCCTTTGATGTTTGCATGAGAGGTAATGGAAGTGCAGCCACACACTACTATCTTGCTAGACTTATTAGAGCCACCTGGTGGAGGATGGCAGTCCTAAAGGTCAGTTAAATTTAAGGTGCTTGCATCATTTTGGGAAGGTGGCACCTGGATGTTTTCCTTCATGAAGAAGGGTCCAGGGAAATTTATGAAAGACAAATGTCACTAATGTCCCTCACTCCTCCATCCCTCCTGGACTCTGAGATGTTCTCTCCTCAGGTGCCAAGGTTGTTATTTTCCTTCTGTGGCCACAAAACTGGTGTGTCCCATTCCAGGAGCTATAGCGTCAGTTTTCTTAATTATTCCTTATACACACCAAAACCTTTCATTCAGAGGGGTCAAGTGTGAGAGGCACAAGGGCATTTTAAATAAAACGTAGAGACTCATCATCCCCCAGACTTCGGCATATGTGGGCCAAAGGGTACTCAAGTGGTCATAATCCTTATGCTCTGTGACCATGTCAGTCCAGTGAGACAATCCTGGTGGCTAAACTACAGCTAAGTTTGAGTCCCTAGGTCCCCTCTTGGCTGTGCTACCACACAGAGGGTGGGCCATCGAGGCTGATGGGGATTCCGTTAGGAGAAAGAAAGGAGCTTCATGCGCAGGAATGGTCGCGTGGAATCCAGAATTTTCAAAATAGGTTATAACACCCAACCATTTTCATCCTAATTATTACCCAGGAAGTAGCCAAGAGAGAATCATCCCTTTCTGGAACAGCCACATTCAGTGACCAAATTGCCTTAAGAAAGTAAATTGTAAGTTTGGGATTTGTAGGTACTAACTACTAACTATATAAAATAGATAAACAACAAGGTCCTACTGTATAGCACAAGAAATTATATTCAATACCTTCTAATGGCCTTTAATGAAAAAGAATAGGAAAAGGAATATATACATATATTCATATACATATATAAATGAATCACTATGCAATACACCAGAAATTAACACAACATTGTAAATCAACTATACTTCAATTAAAAAAAAAAGAAAATCTGTGAACCAGGAGGAAGTGATGGACGCCTTTTCAACTGTCAAAAATACCACATACCTGTAGATGGTAGGGACCGTGGAAGATCTATTGAATATCTTGACCATTAGCCTGTAATTGGATATGATAAAAGGTTCATCATTGTCAGACTGAAATTGGTCCAGAAGGCCACAGACATGACACAGTAGCTTCAAGGGCTGCAACGTGACCTTCCTCACTGGGAGATAAATGGTGAAACATTTGGCTGGACTCACGTCCCAACATCAGAAACATAGAGTCCTTTTCTTTGTGCCTAGTCCATGATGGCGGATGTGTTGCTGTATTGGAAAGATGGTGGATCCAGGCAATGATGGTGGCAACCTGGACATTGCAGATCCAATCAAAAGTTCGATTCCAGTCTCATCAGAGCACAGGCCCTTACTGTGGGCAGCAACAGGAGTGACCCAGATGGTTTGATTAGCAGCCATGGTATGTTTCCACATTTCATGGTCCCAAAGGGAGGTGTCTTTAATCTGCCAGTCTCTAGTTTTCCAAATGGCAGAGCAAATGGCTAAGCCATTGGCAACAACCCAAGAATCACAAGAAATATAATCTGATTCATCAAAGGAAGTATTAGCAGAGCTATGAGAATGGCTTTGTGTCTTGCCCACTGAGCAGAGCAACCACATCCCAGTTGTGTGTAGCTGGCAGGGAGGCTGAACAGCTCCAGCTGGCCCAGTGGACACCATCAGGGTAACCTCTGTCAACCAAGGGCTCCCCACCAAGCCAGGGGCTTTGCTTCAGGTGGTGGAATGAGGGATAAAATTTCCCCAACGGATGGCTACCACTTGTTCACATAAAGCCAAGGTGTGCTGGTACCAGACTGGCTTCATTTTTTTTTTTGACAAATGGGGTATGTTGGGGCTCTTAATTTCTTAGTCTTTGAGTTCCAGTTGACCCACATCAAAACAGGAATACCAGAGTGTCACAGGCCCTATAGGTCAAGTGTTCAGTTTCAATAAAAGCCCTGTAGCAAGTTAATAGCTGCTTCCACAAAGGATGTAGCTATTAGTCACATCAATGAGATGACAAGTCCAGAACCCCAAGGGGCACCTCTGAGTGGAAGCTGCTTCCTTTCACCAGTGGCTCCAATAGGCAAAGTCGTGAGTCACTGAGGCTCGAGGTCACTTTGGCTTATTTTGCTCACTGTGAACCTTGCTCAGATCCCGTCAGTTGAATTTGGGTCCTTGCTTCTCCTGTGGGACCAGGGATAATTGTGACTTGAGTGCCTGTATCCAGTCATGCTGTTAGTCTTTCTCTTTCCCTAGAACTGCCTAGTGTACTCAGTTGGGTGCACGCAGCTTCTGTTCCCACCCTTAATCATCTTCTTTAAAGCAACTGCAGTCAAGGTAGAGAGAGTGAGGGCTCGGGGGTGTGTAGGGTCACTAAGCAAGGCTTTGCCTTCACTTTAACCTTCCAGTGGCCACTTGCTCCCATTCCCAGCTCAGCTAACCAACTCCTAATGTTTTCAGTTCACCTTAAGCCCTACTCCACATCCTCATTGTTGACACCACTCATTTCAGCTTTGGGGACTCCATGCTCAACAGTCACAGCCATGTTGCCTTTTGACAGGGGCTGTGGGCTTGCCTCTTTATTGCAGTGGTAACATTTCTCCTCTTCTTTTCTGAAGGAACGATTTGGGTGCTTGTTCAATCCTACCCCTTTCTGTTCGTCCTCTTAATATTCACTAATATGTTACTCCCCATTTGCCCACCACATTGGTAAGAGAATTCTACTCCATCTTAAGGGGTCTTCTCATATCCTTGAACGTGCCCATAGGGCCCTTTCTCCTCTTCTAAAAAGCAAAAGCAGATCTGCGTCAGCATCCCGTTCTCATCACTAATACTACCAAGAACGGAGAAGAGTCTGAGATTTTACCATACCTGCAAGCTAACAAGTTAGCTGCTAAGTCTGCAAGGGTTCCCCCCAAAATTATATGTTGAAATCCTATCCCCCCAAAAGATGATGGTATTAGGAGGTAAGCATTTGAGAGGTTCTTAGGTTATGACAGTGGAGCCCTGGTGAGTGGGATTAGTGCCTTAATAATAGAGGCTTTAGAGAGCTCTCTTACCCCTTCTACCTTGTGAGGACACAGTGAGAAGGCACCAGCTACAGACTAGGAACAGGGCTCTCACCAGAAAGGGACCAGGCTGGCACTTTGATCCTGGACTTCCCAGCCTCCAGAATTGTGAGAAATGCATTCTGTTGTTTCTAAGCCACCTAGTCTGTGGCATTTTTTGTTGTAGCAGCCCAAGTGGACTCACACATTATCTTGAGTGTCGTGGATGCTGATGGAAGACACAAGACTCCTGGGTCAGACAGCATAGCCCAGCAAGCAGCATGAACATCAACATATTTGTGTCAGTCCCCCTTGTCCTCAAGCCCTATAAGGGAGATGCTGATCGGCTCAGGTAGATGCCTGTACATACAGTAGGCTGCATCACAGGAGAGGGTCCCCAATTTTTTATAATGGGCAGTAAGCCTGTCTACCCTTTGCTCTGGGGAAAGTACTGTCTCTGTCTTCCAAGGCTATTTGCTTTATAAATGCCCTTAAATAGATAGTTAAGAACAAAGGACAGTTATTGCCCCACTTGCAAGATGTATTGAGACCCATGGTGAATTGTGTTCCAGGAACAATCAATAATGGGTCATGGAAAGAGCTTGTTGAATGAATGAATGAGTGAACAATTCAGATCTGGGTTCAAATCCCAATTCTATTCTTAACATCTTTGTAACTTTAGGAGTGACTGAATTTCAGTTTCCTCCTATGTAAAATGTTGTAATAACAATAACTCTTGGCTGGGTGCTTACTATGCCAAGTACTATTCCAAGTGCTTTTAAGATACTATTTTATTTAATCCTTATGATAATGTTAGAAAAGAGAACTTTTTTCCATTTCATAAATGAGGAAACAGGGTACAGATATGTTAAGTTACTTGCCCAGTGTCGTACGGCTAGGAAGCACCAAAGTTAAAATTTGAATCCATACAATCTACTCTAGTTTCTATGGTTTTAAGTACCCCTGCTTCCTACACAAGACCTAATAACAATCCCTGCCTCACTGGGGCATTTTGTGACGACTGCACCAATTGTTAGGTGATTAAATCAAGGACAGTTTTCTTTTTCTTTCTACAGTTGCTTTATTTAAAAAGGCAAACATCAACTTCTTGGAATCCTCTTTTTAGAAAAGGATTACTATTACTTTATCAAGTAAAAATGGAAAAATATGCCCCCCCACAACAATAGGGGAGAAAGACTAAACACGGGGTACCGAGTGGTGACAGGGATTAACCCAGCCCTCTACAGGTTGAGGAGGAAGAGCCACCCACAGTGGTCCTGGACCCCAGGGGTCTGTGAAAGTCTGTGTGGAACTGCAGGCTCGGTCCCTGAAATAGCTCTTCCTTCATCAACTCCAGATGAACCAACCCACAGAGAGAGCAGCGTGAACGAATTGCCTGAGAAATACTCAGAGAACTAAGAATGGGGCCTCTAATTCATAGCAGTCTAGAACAAGCAGGTCTCTTTGTGCTCTTGTCTGGGTGTCCTAGTGGTGGTAATCTGAGCTGCCTGCTATCATCACCAGAGACAACCGTCCCGGTGTGGGGCTCCACTCCATCTCCAAAAAAAAAAAAAACCAACCTTGTGGTTTTAAAAGACTTGCCCAAAAATGTAACTTAAAAAGCCTATACGTTTAGTGAATGCATAACAAGTAAATTTGAAACATGTTTAATGGAGATATATTTATGTGCCATTAATTCTTTTGGAGGCTAGTTGACGCATCCCTGCATAGTGCTGGCATTCAATAGATACTGACGTCACACTGCTTAGAATCGTTCCAAACAGACACTTGGGCAAAATGAATAAAATGACATTTGATGAATTTCATGACCCAATTATTGATTCCCAAGGTATATATTTTCTTTATATTACATGCTCTTTAGATAAATATGAAAGATTTTTGGTCTAAATTTAGTAATCTTAAAATTCTCATTGTAATTCACTTGGCAATGGCCCCTACTGGGACAAAGGTACATTATTCTATTAAAGTGCTGTTAACTGGGCTGGAGTGAAAACTAGAAAAAGAAAAGGGTAAAGTATACTTTTCCCATATTGCTCCCAATTTACAGGTGCTGAGAAATCCTAATCCCCAAATAGGGATAATGAATAGAAGTCTTTGCTGTATTCACTACTACCTAAGAGAGCTAGAGTCAGTCAAAGCTCAAGGAATCATGGTGAAGTTGTGCTCAAATGGCATTTTGTACCTTCCACTGTTACAGCGCCTCTTTCTGTCTTATTTCTTTACCTGCATATGTCCTCTCCTGGGCAGTCAGTTCCCCAAGAGCCATGACCATGCCTAGGTCATCTTTGCAGTCTCATGTCTGGAAAAGACAAGGCTCACAAGAGATGTTCCCGCTTTAAGATCTGGCTGCCTTCTTTCCTTCCATAAACATTACTTTTGCTTAAGGCATATACGACTTATCACATCACCCGATACCCCTGGTTCTCGACACATACTGCTTTGTCTACCAGCAATGCTTTTTTCCCCATATGAATCTTACTTCTACCTGCCTTTCAAAACCCAGCTTGAGAATCTTCTCTTCCTGAAAGCCTTCTCTGACTCCCGCAGTCTGATTTCACGCTCTCTGCCTGTGTTGCCCTGGCATCTGTGTAGATGTCTACCTGAGCTCTTACCATCCTATCTGCAATTGCTGACGTGCTTTGTGGGCACAGGTCCCGTACCATTTGCCTCTGTTCCTCTAGTGTGTAGAATAGTCTGAACTCATTGGTGATCCTCGGATAAATGTGTGCCTCATTCTTGAGTGGATAAATGGATAAGGGGCAGAAAACAAAAGCAAGCAATGTTAACATTTAGACATTTGATGGTTCTCACCCTAGAAGATTAGGCTTTGATGAAATTATCCTAGAGAACACTATTAGAAGTGTTACCTATTTGATGGTCATGACTCATTTCATTTGGTATCAAAGGTGTCTCTAAGTCTGGGAACTGAAAGAT
Source organism: Vicugna pacos (assembly GCF_048564905.1). Classification (NCBI taxonomy): domain Eukaryota; kingdom Metazoa; phylum Chordata; class Mammalia; order Artiodactyla; family Camelidae; genus Vicugna; species Vicugna pacos. The sequence goes on along the minus strand of NC_133010.1, from coordinate 18,232,000 downwards.
GCTGTGAGTTTTCCACCCATCACAGCATCACTTATCACTTCAGTTGTCACCGGACAACTCTTTTATGAGTCTCTTGTTAGGTAAATGTATCACAAATAATATTCCTTCTTTCTACTCTATTAATAGTGTCTTTTGATAAGCAAACAATTTTATGTTTATAAAGTCCTAATGCACCAATTACTTCCTGCATGGTTACTGTTTTTCTGTGTTGTCTAGTTTAAGAAATCTTTGCTTACCACCAGGTTAGGAAGTTATTCTCTTGTGTTATCTTCGAGAAGCTTTATTGCTTTTCCTTTTGCATTTTAGGTCTATCATCCATCTGGAATTGATTTTTGTGTTTGGTTTGAGGCATGGATCAAGGTTTCATTTTATTCCCATATGGATATTCAGTTACCCCAGCACCATTTATTGAACAGACAATCCTTTCCTTACTGAATTGCAGAGGGCCTTTGTCATTAATCACGTGACTGTGTAAGTGTGGATCCATTTCTGGACATTCTTTTCGTCCCTTTGATCTCTTTGTTGGTCTTTGCACGAATACTACTTTTAGTTACTGTAGCTTTATAATAAAACTTGATATCTGGTAAGTTAAGTATTTCAACTTTGTTCTTCAAGATTGTCTTTACTACTCTTGGTCTTTTGCATTCTATGGGAACTTAATTTCCATAAAAGTTGATGGAATTTTTATTGTAATTGCATTGAAACTATAAGTCAAATATCAAAAAGAATCAAATATAAATTTGGGGGGGAAATTGACATCTTTACAGTATTGTCTTCCAGTTCTTGAACATATATATTCCTCCACTTATTTATTGTTCTTGAATTTCTACTAGTAATATTTTATAGTGTGTATAGTTGTATACATCTTTATTAGATTTATTCTAATATTTGATACTTTGTATGTTAATTTAAATGGTATTTTAGTAATGCAATTTTGTTACTGGCATATAGAAATGTATTTGATTCTTGTATATTGCATTTACAACAGCCTTGCTAAATTTACATAATAATTTTAATAGTAATTTTTAAAAGTCATGAATTGGTTTTGAACTTCTAAATTTATTGAAATGACCAGAAGTTTTTAACCCGTTTTTATAATGTGGTGAATTCTATTGATTGATTTTAAACTGTTAAGCAAAGCTTGAATTTTAGGAATAAACCCAACTTGAACATGATGCATTATCCTTTTAAAATATTGGTAGATTATATTTTCAAGTTTGTATTTTAGTGTTTTATCCCTATGTTTATGTGAGATAGTATTGGCCTTTAATTTTTCTTTTTTTGTCAATTGTGTTACTAATATTATAATGGCCTTATATAATGCGTTGAGAGGGATTACTTTATTTTTATTCTCTATAAGAGTTTGTGTAAAATAGGTGTTATTCTTCTTCCAGTTTTTGGAAGAAATCACTGGTGAAACCATCTGGCTCTGAATTTATTTTGTCAGAAGTTTTTTTTTTTTTTTTAAATCAGTGTATCAGTCAAGGTCCAGACAGAAGGTAGATATCCCATGGTAATTTGAACAGGGAAAGCTTAATATAAAGAACTATTTACAGTGTTTTAGCTGTTAAGAAGGAAAAAAAAATAGAACTCTGAAGAAGATACTTGGAAGTGGGTGTCCCTTCTCTTAGTCTAGGACTCAAATCTGTGGAAGAAGGCGTGGCTGCAGCCCACTGGATGCTGGAGAAATGTTCTAGGTTTCCCTGGGGGAGAGCTGGTCCACAACTAGTGGGCTGGGGCTGGCAGACAGAGAATCCTGGGTTAGAAATGGCAAACTGGAAGCTTCTAGCTGAGTGCTAGCTGACCAAAGCTGCCATAAAGGAAACTTGAAGTAGGAACCCCCTAATGGGATGCAGACAGATGGGAGGCTGATGGGCAGGGAACTGTGGGCCCGGGCTTGCAAGCTTGTACTTAAGTGCCTCTAGATGTCTGCCTGCGGCTGGCTGTGTGCACCATGGGAGACCTGTGAGCACGCTGGAGCCAGGAAGAAAGGGTTTTTCCCTGCAAGTAGTACCCTCTACTAACAAGCTTAACATTATGCTGGCCTATAAAGGAGAAATGTTCCAGTATCACAAACAAAACAATGAAGGGTAGATTTGGAGCTGAGAGATAACTGTCATAATTAGATTCAATTTTGTAGGCAAAGATGGGAATATTCAGATTTTCTAATTCTTATGTCTGCTCTAATAAGTTGTGTTTTTCATGGAATGTCCTTTTCATCTAAATTTTCTAATTTAAAGTCACAAATTTTTTTCTAATAACCTTTTATTATTTTAAATGTTGTAGGATCTGCAGTGATAGTCTCTTAATTGTTTTTAATATTGATAATGTATTCCTTATTTTCTTTTTTCTTGATTAGTCTAAGTAGTTATTAATTTTATTAATATTTTTGAAGATTCATTCTGTTACCTTGATGATTTTCTCTGTTGTATATTTAGTTAATGCTTTCAACTTTATTTTTTCCCCACTTACTTCTGCTTTTCAGTTTTGTTTTGTTTTGTTTTTACTAACATCTTGATGTGAATGCTTACATTGCAGGTGTTAAGTCTTTTTTCCTTTCTAGTTCATGCATTTGAGGCTATGCGTTTCCTTTGAGCAGCCCTTTACTTTCATCATGGAATTTTTGATATGTTTTTATCACTGAATTAACAATATTTTCTAATTTGTATTGTGATGTATTTTTTTCATTTATCCTTGAGTTATTTAGAAGTGTTTTGAATATTTTCAAGCATTTATAGATTTCTAGATCAATCTCACTGAGGTCAGAGAATGTATTCAACATGATTCAAATTCCTTTGAAATCTGTTGAAGACTTCCTTTATGGCCAAACATGTGACCTATTTTAGTAGACAATCCCAGCACACTTAAAAAGGATAAGAAAGGATATGTATTCTGAAGTTGTTGGATGCAGTAGCTTGTTATGTCAACTAGGTTAAGCTTATTAATTATGTTGTTCTAATCACCTATAATTACCAATTCTCTTGGTCTGCTTGTTTTTATTAATTACTAGGAAAGTTATAAATGTACAAGTATGCAGATTTATTCATTTCTCCATTTAGTTCAGTCAGTTTTTTTCTTTAAATATTTTGAGGCTATATAAATTGCTGCATATAATTCTAGGATTATTATATTATATATTCTGTGGAGTAATTCTTTTGTCATTATGGACTATCTCTCTTCACCTCTAGTAATACTTAGTACTTTAAATTTTATTTTATATGGTATTATTATAGCTACAACAAACATCTTTTGGCTTTGGAGTACATAGTATGCATTTTCCAATCCTTTACTTTCAAACTTTAAGGTATACTGCTGTCTCTTGTAGGCCTATATATTAAGATTTTATTTGGTCTATCTATTCTGATCATATTAACCTTTAATTGAAATGTTTTTTTTTCATCTGGTGTAATTACATGCATATCCAGATTTAAATGTGTCATGTTATTATTTGTTTTCTGTTTTTCGAGCTATTCTTTTTTTTCCATTAATGACCTTCTTTTGCATCAATCATGTAATTTTAAAAATTATTTCATTTCCCCCATTAGTTATACATTTTATTATTGTTATTTTTTTAGCAATTCCAAAATTCACTCTTGAGTGATAAATGTCTAGCTTAAATCAATATGTTTAACTTATGGACAAAGTCTTATAATAATCTAATTCCATTTATTTGTTACTCACTTTTGTGCTATTGTTATGTATTTTGATTCTACATGTATTTTGAATTGCAAAAGATATTATTACTATTGTTACAAAGAGATAATAGTCATTTGGAATTATTGACTACTTATCTTTGCTGGTTCTCTTTGTTCCTTCCTGCATTAACGTATTTCCATATGGGATAATTTTTTTTTTCTGCCTTAGTTTTTAAAATTTATTTTTATTTTTTTAAAAGTTTGTCCTTGCTGGTTACAGTGTCTTTAAGTGTTTTCTTGTTTGTTTGAAAATGCCTCTGTTTAGCCTTTATTTCCTTGTGTACACAATTCTAGGTTGGCAATTCTTTTAGCATTTTAAATACATCATTCTATCATCTTTTTTCTTCATAGGTTGTGTTGAAAAGTCTACCGTAATTCTGTTGTTGCTCCCCTATAGTCTTGTGTCTATTTTCTTTTTATGTTTATAAGAGATTCTTTTCTTATCTTTGGTTTTGTAGCAATTTCATGGATACAATTTGATTTGTATTTGTCCTGGTTAGAATTTGTAGTGTTTCTTCAATATGTTAATATCTTTTGTTTGTTTTGGAAAATTCTCAGAGTATCTCTTCTGTTATCTCTCTCCTTTCCTTTTCAGACTCCAGTTACACTTATGAAAGTTCTTTTCATCGTGTTCCATATGTCTCTGAAGCTCTTTTTTGAAACTCTTTTTCTTTTCATTTCTCTGAGGAAATATTAATCTGAATATTTTCTCCTGACCTATCTTCCAGTTGACTTACCCTCTCTTCTGCTATGTCTAATCTGTTTCTAAACCCATCTATTGAATTTTTAATTCCAGTGTTATTTTAGTGAGCCCTATGTTTTTTTAAATTAATTTTTTAAATAAGTTCCAGTACTCTGATCAATGATTTCATCTTTTTGTCCTATTTTGCTTATGTTATTTATATTTTTAAAAATTCCATGTCCAATAATTCAAATATGTATTTTTGAACCTGTTTCTATAATCTGAAAAAAAAACCGAGCTTTTTTTATTTTTTTGTCATTTGTTCCTGTGTTCTGGCTTAATTGGTAAATTTGATCTAATGCCAAGCGTTATGTATGAAAAATTATAGGTGCTATGGATGATATGTCTCTTTAGAGAGGATTTGATTTTCTTCTGACAGACAGATAGACCATGGGCAGATCATCTTGATCCACTGGACTTATGTTTCAGACTCACCGTGAGGGCAGGTGAACTCTGTTCTATTTCTGCTTTGTCTTTATTCCTTGAACCTACCTCTTTCTGAGGATCTCAAAGATAAGCTGGTATGTTTATTAGGGATTCTCTTTCTTTGCAGACTATGAGCTTCAATTTCTGTCTTCTTAGAACCAAGAGACTACCGAAATATCTACTTAGATTCTTAGCATTTCAGCAGCTGCGTTCTGCTTGGTTTCTTGGCAGTTTGCCTCACACATGTGCAGCTGAGAAGTTGGAAATGCCTCAAGGAAAAATTGCACATATACTATTCACTTTACATTTCTGCAGTTAGTTTTTCCTCTCGGATCAAGTTCTAGCTGCCTTGGTAGCCCTGTACACCAATTTTCAACTTCTCTGTCAGTGAGAGTGTTATAAACTCTTGGCTGCTGCTCTTTGCTCAGCATCTATGTTACATCAAGAAAATTAGCACATGCCCTGAGGGGCCCAAGTAGCAACTAGTGTAGTGCTTATCTCCATGTGTTTTCCTTTTCTCCAGCATTTTGGTCTTTCAAGACTGAGAGACACTTGGAAGGTACAGTGGGACTCCCACAGCAAAGAGTCTGTATAAAGTAACTGCAAAAAAAAAAAAAAACCCCAGAACCAGGGGATGGTGGTGAGGATGAGAGTAGACAGAAGAAGAAGAATAAATCTAGAATCATGGAAATTGCAGCCAGATGAATCCCAGCAAAGTAGGCTCAGGTAAATCCACAAAAATGCCCACAAGAGACCAAGAATCTGCTTAAACATCTGCTTGGCCCAAAGAGTTAGAAGCCATCTGCTATGGACTGAAAGTTTGTGTTCCTCCAAAATTGATATGTTGAAGCCCTGACTCCCAGAGTGATGGTATTTGGAGGTGAGGACTTTGAGAGGTAATTGGACATGAGGATGGAGCCCTCATGGATGGGATTAGTTCCCTTATAATAGCACAGGGAATTATATTCAATACCTTGTAGTAACCTCGTAGTAACATGAAAAAAATATGAGAAGGAATATATGTATGTATATGTGTGACTGAAGCATTATGCTATACACCAGAAATTGACACAACATTGGAAACTGACTATACTTCAGTTTAAAAAAAGAGAAGACATGAAAACTTACCCTATTCTCTGCTCTCTGCCATGTGAGGAGACAATGAGAAGATGGCCCTTTCCAAACCAGGAAGAAAACTCCTATTAGAGACTAGATTAGCCAGTACCTTGATCTTAGACTTCCCAGCCTCCAGAACTGTGTGAAATAAATTTCTGCTGTTTAAGCCACCCAGTCTATGGTAATGTGATAGCAGACTGAGATGACTAGGACACCATGTTAGGGCTAGACTGATTCAAGTAAGAGAACAGCTTTCTCATCCTCTCTTTCCTCCCCAAACTCCAATCAGTTTGGATTATTATCAGCAACTAGGTAATATTGGCTAGTTAGAGTAAGACAAAAAGAACCTCATCCTATCTTCTGCTAAGAGGTTGGCCTGCAAGATGTTCCTGTCAAGAGTAAATAGTAGTGTTGGAGAATTACCTACACTCTTCAGTTACTCACTAGGTTTTCCCAGCCCAGTTTCCAGGAGGTAAACACCCGAATCACCGAAGCTTGGGTTCCAGTCAGCTCTACGTGTCGGCTGGACAGGAGCTCTCAGAATTCTGAAGGGCAGGGTGGGTCTGAAGGCTGGGAGCCCAGTCCCTGCGGAAGAGGATCCCTGAAGAGCAAAACTGAGCCCAGTATGCTCACATCTTCCCTGAACTCTGGACTTCTTCAGTCTGGATTTATTAATTCTACTCCATTTCTAAGCATTAAATAAATATGACACTGAAAAAAGGTGTTTGTGTTCCAGTGACAAATATAATCCATTTAGTTGTTAAACGGGAAATTCCAGAATCCTCCTGTGGCCTTGCCTCCTATTTTGCAGGAAGAACTTTTTCCCCAAAGACAGAGTTGACTAGAGCCTCATGTCCCCAGAGGGCCCCACTGGAAGCTGGGCTTTGGAAGTTCTAACACAAACATACTCCCACCCACCTGGCTCATGTACAGCCCATGAACAACTTGGCTTTTCTTCCGAGCAGAGCAGTTTTCTGTATGAGTCACTTACTTCTGTCTCTTTATTTTGGACTTTTTGCCTCAGGGGATCACGAGGATCCATCCAATACTGTGCTGAGAATGCTTTCAGCTCTCAGTAAACAATGAACAATAGAAAACCATCTGAAAAGGCTGACTCCCCTCCGCAGGGTGCATAGGAACCTGAGCCTGGTACCCAGTTCAATGGAAAACCAAGGACCTGGGCCAAAGGAACACACTGATGCATAACACACAAGGGAATATGTAAAGAATTGAAGCTTTGCTTTCTGAGCAAGGGAGACGGGTCCGTTCAAGTCTGGAAAACACAGCGTCCCAGTGCTGGGACGTCTTGGAAAGTCTTCCGTGGGAGTAGTCATAATCCCTAGACCATTTCTAGAGTTGTTGTCGGAGTTCCTGCCTGTTCTTTGAAGAGTGGGCACACTGCAGAGAACCTCTGCCCGTGAAGAGAAGGTTCATGAAAAAGATACAAGAGGGCTCAGGGTGGCAGAACAGATCACACCTTTTCTGTAAACATCCTTGGTTTGGTGCTTGTATCTTCCAAAGGTTTTCCCTGGTGGCTTTGGAGTAATATCATAAATTATTTGATTCTCTGCCTGTTTTTAGATCTTGGAGAAAGCACTTGGGAACAAAAATATGTCCCTGTACAAGCCAAGTATAGTAAATGAGTTTTTATGCTTGTGGAATACTTTTAATATTGTGAAATGAGAAAGGCCTCTCTTTTGCCATCTTAATTTTCTGACTATGTGAACCATTATTAGTGTCTTGGGGCCCCTGGAAATAGCTAGGGTCCCTATTGGTGCTTCCTTGAACGTGGACTCACTAACATTTATCTGTCTAAAGTGAAAGGTATCTCTAATGATCCCAGCTGACATTTATTCAGTGCCTTTCACTCAGTGATCCCAAAGAGCACCCCAGGCTGATTTACGGGCTGTCCACGGAGTGGAAGTGAATGGTAATGACCACGGTGATGAAGATGGTGATGGATCACCCAGGCTCTGGCATTTGATATGTCATGTTGTTTCTGGGGCGTTTCCAATTTCCTGAGCTTCCCAGTGATTAGAAGCATAAGGGTAAGAGTCCATTTCATGCTGCATTTCTCAGTGGAGATGACTCTGATTGGGGCCTTGGGAGGTCTTAATTCTCTGCCTCCCTCACACAAATTTTAGTAATCAGCAGAGAGCAGACATTATGAAAGGCTAGAGTGGGGCCAGTTTGCATCCCTCCTCTTACCCTTACCTCTCTTCTTGTAGTCTCTTCAACCACCTGAAACTCTCTTGGGCTTTTCTGCTCCATGGGGAGAAAGGAGGAAGCAAAAGCCAGGATAAAGTCTATTGGCTTAGGAGGTTTATGGTAACATAATTGAGCACAGGGCTTTCCAGTTTTTTTAAGCCATGGAACCCCCCCCCTTTTTTTTTCAAACAAAGTCCTGTGGGGAATTAGAAGATGAAGCAGATAAGGGTGAGCTGCTCTGTGCTCCATACCCTCACTGCCCTGCACCCCATCACAGTGGCCCTTGAGACCTAGTAAAAACCATGGGCTTCCTGGGATGCTGCGTTCTGAACTGTACACAGGAGATCTGAATTTCTTTCTAGTTTCCCCACTGACTTTTGAGTAAAACTGTTGAATACCTGTGTTCCCTGTGTTTTACCTTTAGAGATTAAAGACTCTTCATTAAATATTACAATTAAGGCTTTTAAAACTTAGGACGCCAAGTGTATTAGAACTATAATTATGACGGGGGTTAGAAGGTTCCAGGCATAGTTCTAAATGCTTTTGTATGTGACCTCATGTAATCCTTATAATCTCCGTATGGGGCAGGTACTATTATTATCCCCACTCTAAGTTGGAGAAACTGAAGCACAGAGAGGTTATGCAGATTTCCCAAGGCCACTCAGTTTGTAAATGGTACAGGAAGCAGTTCAACACCAGGCAGCCTGACTCCAAAGCACCTTGATCTTAACCCTTGACTCTGGGCTTTTAAACTTCGTTGCGCATTAGAATCACCTGAGGATGTTAAAAAAAAAAAATTCAGAAGCCCAAACTACATCCCAGACCACTTAGATTACAGGCTCTGGGGTGTAAGACAGACACCCCAGACATTACTGACAGTATTTTTTGAAACTCCTTTTATGAGTTGAATTATGTCCTCCAAAAAAGATATGTTGGGGCTCTAACCACCCATACCTCAGAATGTGACCTTATTTGGAAATAACATCATTGCAGGATGTAATTACTGAATTAAAAATAAGTTCATACTAGAGTAGGGCGTGCTTTAATCCAATGTGACTGGTGTCCTTATGAGAAGATGGCCATTGAAGACAGAGACACATAGGCATTGAAGGCAGAGATTGGAGTCACGAAGCTGCAAGCCAAGGGATGTCAAAGATCGCCAGCAAACCACCAGAGGCTAGGAAGAGGCGAGGAAGGATTCTCCCCTAAGGCTTCAGAGAGAGTATGGCCCTGCCTACACCTGAATTCAGACTTCTAGCCTCCAGACATGTGAAACAATACCTTTCTGTTGTTTTAAGCCACCTACTTTGTAGGTCTTCTGTGGCGGCACTAGGAATCTAATACAGCTCCTTATGTGACTGCAGACAAGTTTGACAACCTCTGCCACATACTAATTCTCTTTCCTTAAGAATTTACTGTGCGAATGGGGGAAAGAAACCCCTATTAGATAACCCAGTCTGGTGTAGGTTTGCCATCCTGTGCTAACACTGGCTGTGCCACCATCAACAGATCAGTGTTGATAAGGTATGGAAGATGGTTGGCATGAGGGGAGATTTAGAAAGTCATTCTCGGTGCTCCTGTTCATGGAAGAAACTGTAGAGGTGGGTGTGCGCCTGGGCATAAAGTAAGAGATGCTCAGACAATAGAGTGGAGGGTGGAAAGGGGCAGAATGCATGCTTCTAAAGACAGTACAGTCCTAAACCTGTGAAACCAGCCCAGGGGGAGAAAGAGCAATCAGTAAGGCTCCCTGCAATCCAGAGATACAGGCACAGGTAAAATAGAGTCCTATGAGACATAGCTGGGGTGTCTGGAAGAAGAGGATGTTGGAATGCCACAAAAAAAGGTGATGTTTAAACCTAAGAAATGGGTTTTGGCAGGTGGCTATGGGTGAAGGCTGTTCTAGGCACAAGGGGCACCTTAACAAAGGTGGGGGAAGAGGGAACAGGTAGAATGGGGACTGGTGAGTTGTGGGTGGACTTCACGCTTAGAGCAAGCTGGAGAACAGAGCTTGGACAAAAGGAAGGACATCCAGGAAGGTAAGTTAAGGCAATTTTCTGAAGGGATTTCAATACTGCACTGGGAAGTCCCCCAGGCTTCATTTTTGGAAGCACTGTGGAGTCATCAGAGGCTTTTGATTAGGGAAGAAACACCATTATTAACTTAAATGATCTTGATAACATTTCAGAGGGTCCTTTTTCTGTGACCAAAGCTGAGGTGTCTCATTTAATTTTCCCAGTGACTTTGTGAGACAGGTACTATTATTACCCTAGCTTAAAAGATTTAGGAACTGAAACTAATAGAATTTCAGTTACTGCCCAATTCACATAGCTGGTCCATACAGGAGCCGGGATTTGAACCCTGGCTCTCTGATTCCATAGTCTGTGCACTTGTCTAACTTTTGACTCAGGATTCCTAGCATTGGTGTTGAAGAAAACTAGCCCCATTGGCAGGATGAGGCATGTGGCCGGTGGAAGGCAGGAGGGAGAGAATGGGGACAGAAAGGCCAGCTGAGAAGCTACTTCAGATTTGTGTGGACTATCTCAGAGGAAGACCAAAAATGATTTAGCAACTTGTTGTGTATTAGGGGGGATATCTCCCCACTCAAGGATAATTGAGTAACTGGGAGAAAGATGCTCCCTGTACTAAGGTAAAGAATACACGAAGAGCTGTGGGTTGGGTGGCAGAAGAAAATGAAATTTCTTTAGACATTTCAAAATGAGGAACTTAGAAAATGAAAAGTATCTGTGTCAGAGATATTCAGGAAGTACATGAAACGTGATTTAGAGGTGTTACCCTGCAGGAGAGATGGATCACTGCACCCAATCCTGAGAATTTAGAGACAATACTGTAGAGACACTCTGAGTGTGGTATTTAAGCCCATGGGCTCTGGGACTCAATTCCTAACCAGCAGTTTATTGGTTGTGTGTTCTTGGACAAGCCTCAGTTTCTTTGTGTGCCAAAGGGGATAACAGTAGGACCTATTTCGTAGTGTGGTGCACATGACTAAATGAGATAAGACAGGTGGAACATTTGGCAGAAAGCAAAGGCTTAAGAAGGAGGCATGGCGTTACATTTGTCTTTGTTTCTTGTCACCTTGAAAGCCTTCTCTTGACAATACATCTCCCTGTGTCTCTTTTCCCCACCCAAGACCTTTCTGTTTCCATAGCAGAACTGAGTTCTCCTTATTCAACCTTCAGCTTAACAGCTTAAGTTGAAATTTTCTTAAAGATCAATCACTCCACTAGCCCAAGTATGTTTTGTAGTATCCCACCCCTTTCTTTCTCCTGGACTTAAGTGTGGATGTGATTTTCTTCCAGTGTAGCCACCTTACTTCATTGTGTTCTGTGCCTCAAACCAAGGAGGGGACCAGGCAGCCCACGCTGCTCAGTCCAGCTGGTTATCTTTGATGGTATAGCTGGTTTATTGACACCTCAGTTATCTCTGAGCATCTTTAGGCACTGAGTCAGGGATTTTCTTTGTTTGCTTTGTGGACAGTGCCTGGTACATGACAGGGGCTCTATGTGTAAATCCGAGGAGTAGCTGCTCTTGGTAGGCAGCGGTGAGCTGAATCAAATAACTATAACAAAAACGTAAGATTGGTTTCCTGGTCTTTTAATTCTGGAAAGAGGTGTCTGTCACAAAGGAAAGAAGTATGGAGGAAGTGATTCACTGTTACCATTTCAATTTCTTGGTGCTCAGAAAAAGGAACTGTATATCTGGAGAAAATAAAGGATTATGCTGGGTGGGTGAAGGTCATCTGTTGCTGGTGATTTGGGGAAGACTGAAGCTAGAAGCCAGTTTGAAAGAATGATTTTTGTGGATGAGTGCAATAGCCTCAAAGCTGATGTCCTTCTGTGGTTGTTCTTCCTTCCAGTCCATCCTAAATACTGCCGTGATTTCTCTTTCTTAAAAAAAAAAACAAACCACCTTTATCAAGTCACCCTCCCATTAGAAATATCTTTAATGACTTCCTTTTTCCCTAAGAAGTGAGTTTCAGAGTTTTACGGGAGCAGTCAAAATCCCCTCGCCTTAGCCTCTTCCCACCTCCCCAACCTGCCCTTTCACGCACCACTTCCATCGCAGTGAGTTAGGGCTTTTTGCTGCCCCTCATTTCCACTTCCATGTATGGCCGTTGTCCTTTTGCTGTACACAGATGTCCCCCAGAGTCAGTCCATTTACTGAGCAGTCAACAGTCCTTAGTTTTCCAGTGCACTTTGTTCCCTGGAACAGCGTTAACCACCTGCCCTCTCGGCCCCCTTACTTTTCTAGGACCCACAGCTTACTTGCCTTTACCTGCGTACTTAAGTTAAAACTTAGATTATTTACAAAAGATCAATAAGCAAGCTAATTAAATATATGTAATTGAAAGGAGAATGTGTTTTGCAGTGTTAAATTTGTAAAGTTCTCAGAGTGAGAACTGAAGCTTTTGAGTTTTATCTTTAAATAACATCTGGCTCGGAACAGAATAGCCTCTCTGAGAGCTCCAGCCTTCTCAGAGCTTTGCTTGGCAAGGCAAAGGGCTTAAGACAGGAGAAGATGTCAAGAATATCCAAATGACCCCCCAGAATGAGTGGGCTTCCTTAAAAACTTAACTTGCTATCAGGGAGAGGTTTGGGAGAATCTAGTAATTATCTGTGGTCTAACTGGCTGCCTACCTGAGTCACTCTGTCCACCACCCACCGGGAATTTATCTGATTTCTCTGATGCTGATTGAGTTGACTCATATCAACTATAGTGAATTTCTTCTTAGGCACAATGCTCCATGGAATTAATCAAACTTTGGGTTTGTCTACTGTAATCAGTTCGATAGTTGCTTTCTGCTCATGGATGGCTCCTTGCCTTCATTAAATCTGAAGGTTTCAGCTTTTGTTAGTGCACACCACCTCAATCAATACAGGCAAGTATAGCTGTCTCCTAAATGAGGCTGTCAAGCCAAGGCCCTGATAACCAGTGGTTGCCAAATACTTAATGGTCTGTGTTGTGTGTCACAGCATCCTCGTCACATTCAGTCTAGGGCCTTGAACTTACCTTTAAAATACTCTCTTCTAAAACTTACTTCATTATCTTCTATCCTTTATTTTCCTTATTTAACATTTTATAGCGTATCAGCAAGGTGCTTCAGAAAACACAAGGCGGGACTGAGAAGTTAGCAGAGCTGAGAACCATCAGCCCCCATTGGCACCCTCTGTCCTCAAGTTGCATTTCCTTAGTGTGGTGCTTATTAGTGCTGTTTACCAAATGTTCCAGTTTCCAACTCCAGTTACTTGAGATGATTGTATTTCCTGACTCCCTTGTGGTTGATGGGGTCATGTGACTAGTTATGGACAATGAGTTGAAAGCAAAAGTAATGTGTGTCACTTCTTTGCTGAAACATTAATGTCAGTGTTTAATTTTCCCTCTGCTCCTGTGACCAGCAATTCCTAGATTTGGCAGCTCTGCCGGACTGGGTCCTGATGATGACAAAAAAGATACAGAGCCAAGCCCCAGCCAACCTACTGTGGACATGTAGAGTGAGAAAGAAATCAACCTTTATTGTTTTTAGCCACTGATGTTTTTGAGTTTTTGTTACCATAGCATAACTTAACTTAGCCTACATGAGATAGGCAGCTTACGAGATAATAAAAAACCATGAGATGTGTAAGGAGGACATTATCAGTATCTTTGCGATACCACTGCTAATCTGAAGACTCCCAAATTTATATTCTTAGCCTATGCTTCTTCTCTGAGCTCACACCTACATATCTAACTGCCCTATCAGACATATCCACTTGGATGTCTCAAAAGGTGCCTCATGATGTGCACCTGAACTTGTATTATGTGGAAACTGCAAATTATGTGCAAACTGAACTTGTAAATGTCTCCAAAATTTGGATATCTCCAGTTTTGTGTCATCATTTAGCACTAGCATGTTCTCAGTTAGTAAAGTCACTCTCATCATAAGCTTCTTCCTTTACTTTATGGGAGATATGATGGGAATAATCTTCTCATCATCAAGGCCTGATGAGTCTGCAGAGCATAGCTTGTTCCTGACCACTTGTCTCCTTATTTATTGCCAACATTCTAGTCAAAACCACCGACATCTAGCACCTAGATTACTACGATGGCCCCCAGACAGTCTCTCTCTCTCTCTCTCTCTCTCTGTGTCATTTCAATTGATTCTGTACCCAGTAGCCAGAAGATCTTTTAAAAATGTACACAAGAACATATTGACCCCTACAATGACTTCCCATTAAACACAAGAGTATAAATCTAAACTTCTTGCCATGTTCTACAAGTTCCTATGTGATCTGGCTCCTCCTATCTCTCCAGCCTTATTTTTTACCTCAATGACCCGCACATACATTGACCATTCCTCAGTTACTAGAACAAACCAAGTCTTTCAGGCATCAGAGCCTTTGCTTCCACTATTCCCTTGGCCTAGAATGCTGTTCCATTGGCTCTGTAAATTGTTTAATTCTTCTTGTCTCTTAAGTCTTAGCTTAACTATCATTCTTTAGAGGGTTTTTTTCAGACTCTCCTATCAAGAGTAGGCAACTTTGTTATTTTCCAGTTACTCAAAATTGTTTCTTTAAGTGTACTTTTCACAACCTCCAAATATTTGATTTTTTTTTTTTTGATGAGTGTTGCTCTTCGCACAAGAAGGGAAGCTTCAAGAGGACAAGAATCTTGTCGAGCTTGTTCACCATTATAGTCCCAGTGCCCTGTGTGATGGCCATATGTAGTATGCTCTCATAGTCTATTTGGATGAATGAATAGGCTATCCGTATTTCACAAGACAAAACTGAGAAGGCAGGTGACCTGCTCAGAGTCTGTGGGTAGTGAGTGAGTAGCAGGGACTGAGTCTCTGACCAAATCTCCTGATCCTGGAGTTTGTGCTTTGATTCCACATAACATAGACTTTCATGTTGCCACCTGATAAGCAACAAAAGGCAATTTTCTTGGGATTCATTTTCTATCAGAATCTCGTGAACTCTTTCCTTTTCCCTCACCACTAAACAGTGGCTTTGCAACACCAGCCACCCAGCTAGTCTGCTCATTTCTCATTCTATAAAATGTTATTAAACTGCACCACACAGATAAGTACTAGAAAAATTGCCAGGTTATTTTCCTAACATAAAATTAGCCAATTTGCCTGTGTATGGATTGTAAAGGATGAAAAGCATCCCATTCAAGTGATTAACCTCTTAGTTAATAAAAGCAACAATTTCATGTGTATAAATAATATAAGGAACATTCATATCAAAGTTATGTAGCCCTCCCCTTGCTTGGCTTATCTCTTTAATTGGTAAATAATTCATCAAACTTTGAAATGAATTGTACTCCCACCCAGATTTCTTCATCCAATTATTATGAAATAGGAAAGCAGCCTCCTTCTTTCTCCCTTTGGAAGACAGGAGATAATGAAATCGTTCAGGGCTTCCGTGAGCCTGTGTAGGGCTAGATAGAGAACCCCGCCAGCACAGCCTCGCTGGGTAACTGAGCAGGGCTTCTTCAGGATCCGGCGAATGGGGCTTGTCCCTTCAGTTTGCCCTCTTTCTCCCTGAAGGTCATGTGTTTGTCTTTCTCCTGGAGCACCCACAAATATTACCTGTTGTGAGTGTGACTTTCAACGGGAGGAATGGGCTGAGTGGAGCAGTCAGCTGCCTGAAGATTTTAACATGACTTTTGCATCAAAATGAGTTGCACGGGTCCATTTTTACAATGCTGATGAACCACAATTCCTGGACATGGAAATGTCCTTTTATGTTGTAAATTATGTAAGATTACTGCTGAAAGTTTCTTATGGGAGCTATAATTTTTTCCCCTTTGGACTTCTTCATGTGTGGAAAAAACCCTATATTAGATATAAATTAATATACTCTTGGGCTGATGACCTTTGGTTTTTTGCCTTTTACCTTTAAATTGAAGTAGAATAATGCCCAACATAGTGTAATTTGCCTTTGCAAAACTCTGATATGTATGTCACTATAATTCCCAAGGATGGTCTCGCTAATAAATCCCATTAAAAACTCTCTTTTCAGATCGTTTTGGTTCCTCTCTTGAGTTCTGTTTAGAATTTGATCGTTATCCGTACTCAACAGCTTTTAACTTTGTTGTAGGTGGAACACAGAGGTTGTGTACTGAACTTACAATAGCAGTGTTTATACCTGGGGTTTCTTTATTTTCCCTCCAATGCATTAGAGTTTTATGGAAAAAGATAAAACAGTTACTGCCTCCTTTACCACAGCTTTTTGAATAGCCTCTTCAGCTTGAAGTTTATGGCTGCAGAAAAATCATCTTAATTTGCAAATTGTACCAGCACTGTTCTCTGGGTCCTGGTACTATAGTCAAGCAAAGAGAGAGATGGAAATGTCAGCAGCAGCATTTATGACTGACTCGGTGGGGAAACTTCTTCTGAGTCAAGATGGAGCATATTACCTGGGTGTGCTGGGGAAGTGGGAATGCCACTCAACCCCAAGCTTTCATTCTGCTCCATCGTGTCTAAGGTCCATTGAAACCCTTAACTTTAACTTTTGTACTATTTAAAGTTGTGGCAAAGGCTTTCTGTTAAAAAACGATAGCTTGATGACTAGCCCATTTAATTCTTTCCTAAAAATTTCCCTTTCTCTTTTCAAATACATAAGCTATTCTTCCCTGTTGCTTGAGAAACACTGTTGTGAAATTCTGCTTATTCCTTCTACTTATGGCTGCTCTACAGAGACAAAGAAATTTCTGTAGAAATGAACAATAGGAAAAGAACCATGCTGGAATTGGATTGACTGGACTTGCTAAAGCAAATATGTCTTAATCTTAATTAACCAGCTTTTGACATCTGGATGTAAGGATTGCTGGCTTTGTCACATGAGTACTTTATAATCAGTGTCCTCTGGGTGGCTATCCTAGAATTTTTCTCTGTAGAGTAAATTCTTTCTATCAAACACTGCACCACAATATCCCAAACCACAGCAGGGAAACTTTGATCAAGGTCAGGACAAATGGACTTGGAGGAGTTTCTAGCCGAAAAAGGCAGCTATTCTCTATGACTGCCTGGAAAACGGTTTTTCTTTATCTGGGAAGTTCCCACTTTTCAGAGCAAGGTGCCGATATGGGAGTGGCTGCCCATGGCATACTGAGCAGGCAGGGATGCCTGTCTGGCCAGCCTGAGCAGCAGGCATCTTTCATCTTCTCAGGTCCTTCCGTGGATCATTTTTTAGAATCCCAACCTGATGGCAGTGCTCACCCAATGATTAGAGAAGAAACACTATTCCTGGAACTGGTCTTTGTCTAAACAGGATCATAAAACAGACAACACTGGTAGAATCTATTTTGGTGTCCCTCTCCCTGACCCCCAATCTCCTTCCTCCTGTGAGTTCTCTGTTTTTCTGGGTTTCTTTCCCTCCTTTTGCCTCACCTTCAGAATCTAGCTATCCATTGTCTTACTCCTTAAAATCTTATTTCTGCCACCACAGCCATAGAAGGGGAATGAATGGGAAGCCAATATATACTGAGTACATATGGTGATTGGCCCTCATTTAAGAAGTGTACATATTGCATTAGAGTCACAGTTGTGCATATGAGTTAGCTCCATTTTACAGATGAGACCAAGTGACTTGCCTAAGAGCACACAGCAAGCAAGGAGTAGAGTCAGAATTGGCTCAATAAGAAAAAAATAAACAACCCAATCCAAAAATGGGCAGAAGACCTAAACAAGCAATTCTCCAAGGAAGACATATAGATGATCAATAGGCACATGAAAAGATGCTCAGTATCACTAATTATCAGAGAAATGCAAATCAAAACAACAATGAGGTATTACCTCACACCAGTCAGAATGGCCATAATTCAAAAATCCACAAATGACAAATGCTGGAGAGGCTGTGGAGAAAAGTGAACCCTCCTTCACTGCTGGTGGGAATACAGTTTGGTACAACCACTGTGGAAAACAGTATGGAGATTCCTCAAAAGACTAGGAATAGACTTACCATATGACCCAAGAATCCCACTCCTGGGCATATATCCAGAAGGAATCCTACTTCAGGATGACACCTGCACCCCAATGTTTATAACAGCATTATTTACAATAGCCAAGACATGGAAACAGCCTAAATGTCCATCAACAGATGACTGGATAAAGAAGATGTGGTATATTTATACAATGGAATACTACTCAGCCATAAAAACTGACAACATAACGCCATTTGCAGCAACATGGATGCTCCTGGAGAATGTCATTCTAAGTGAAGTAAGCCAGAAAGAGAAAGAAAAATACCATATGAGATCGCTCATATGTGGAATCTAAAAAAAAAAAAATCATAAATACAAAACAGAAATAGACTCACAGACATAGAATATAAACTTGTGGTTGCCAAGGGGGCAGGGGGTGGGAAGAGATAGACTGGGATTTCAGAATTGTAGAGTAGATAAACAATGTTATACTGTATAGCACAGGGAAATATATACAAGATCTTATGGTAGCTCACAGAGAAAAAAATGTGACAATAAATATATACATGTTCACGTATAACTGAAAAATTGTGCTCTACACTGGAATTTGACACAACATTGTAAAATGATTATAAATCAATTAAAAAAAGTTAAAAAAAAAAGGAGTAGAGTCAGAATTGGAATTTAGGTGTTTGACTTCAAGGGCCACGCCCAACTAATCCTTCCTAATGTAATCACTACAAGGTTACATACTTTCTTAAACTCAATTAAAATTCTCTTATTCACATACAACTCTTTAGAATCAAGTCTTCAGTCTCAGACAGGTTTACAGGGATGATCTTTTTGATAAGACCAAGTTTAGACCCCTAAGGGGGCACCTCAAATACTTCCACGTGGTGGACTGTCTTTACCTGTAGATCCCGTTTTGACTGGGACCAACATTATGACCAAGAAAATGTGGTTGACTTGATATTCCCAGAATTCCTGTTTCATTAGGTGACATTTGCATGTCCACTGTTCTAGACCTGACCTGCTTTTTGTGACTCTGATCTCTTTGTGTGGATTAACACATTGACTTCCTAAACTTGGCCCTATTCATCCGTCCCAGAATTACCTGGGCTGTCCTATTTCGGCATGGTCAGGGTCCTCACCAGTTGTTTCACCTCATGCACTGGCTTCATTATGTGTGTGTGATTTATTTACAATCATGTTTCCATTGTCTTACTAGTATAATCCTCTACAGTTCAGCCTGGTCATTTTTCTAGTTTATTATTCCTATTTTAGCCCATTCTTTGTGGGCTACTGACTGCATCTCCCTTTATTTTGCAATATAGACATGTGCTAACTTTTATTTCTTATGCTTGAGTGTTATTGCTTGACAAAGATACCTCCCTTGGTCATTCCAAATCATTGGTTAGATTTTAGGTGCAATAAGATTAAAATAGAAAATTGAGATGCCACATATTTTCTTGTACTTCAGAGTGGATTGATCTCATTTGAAGCCATCACAATTTTAGTTGTAAGAGATTAGATTTAAAACCTAGAGATTAGATCGAAATAGATTAGACTGAAAAACTAATTGTCTTATTTTAGTTTGCCTTTCTTAAGACATTGTGGTAGAATGGAAGGTGTTAGGGTGCAGGGGATCTGGATTCTACCGTTGGCTCCATCTGTAATCATCTATACCTATATCAAAGCATCATTGGAATGGATGACATCTTGATTATCCCAATTCAGTAGGCATTTACCCACTCTTATGAGGATAGTGGGCTTTAGACTTAGACTGTGTAGGTTAGAATCCATGCTCTCCCACTTACTTACTGTATGATCTTGATCAAATTATCTTTTCTGAGACACTGCTTTCTTATCTTTAAATGGGGATGTGACAATTAAACTGAGATACAAAGAATCAATAGATTCTATTCTGTAAAATGGAGCATTTGAACTATGTGATCTTTAAAACTTCTTCATTTCTAAAAGTCTATTCTATATAAAACCACAGGGAAGTAAATGTATTTAAGCAGAATCATGTGGCTTCAGATTGTAAAAAAGAAAGAATTTTTCTGGTTAGAAACCAGATGTGTTACTTGAAGAGGTTCTGGATTTATCCTCCTAATAAATAAACTAGTGACTTGTCTGGTTGGAATGGTTTTGCTGAAAGTTAAAGAGATGGAATAAGTCAGTAGGTTTCAAACAAGTCAAAGAATGAGGAGCATTAAATTCACCTAAGGAAGTTTTTATAGTGTTATTCAAATCTCTACCCTTACTGATTTCTTGTCGACTTTATTTGGGTGAGTTTCTGAGTGCTAAAATCTCCAACTGTAATTGTAGATTTGTCTATTTCTTATTTCTGACAGTTTTTGATTCAAGTATTTCAGAGCTCTGTTACTTGGTACATACAAATGTAAGCTTTTTTTCTTGATAAATTGGCTTTATTATCGTTATGAAATGTCCCTCTTCATCTCTGTTTTGTCTTCAAGTATACATTGTCTGATACCTACATGGCTGTTCCAGCTTTCTTATGATTAGTGTTTGTATAATACATGATTTCTATTCTTTTACTTTTAACTAATGTGTGTCTATTTTAAAAAATCGCCTCTTTTAAACAATATGTGTTTGGGTCTTTGTTTTTATTTAGTCAAATAATCTCTGCCTTTTAATTGCAGTATTTAGTCCATTTAGATATAATGTGTTTATTAATGTGATAGCATTTAAATCTACAATCTTGCTATTTGTTTTCTATTTGTCTCATCTGTTCTTTGCTATCTTTTCTCTCCTTTTCTGCATTTCTTAGATTAATTATTTTATATTATTACATATTATCTAAACTATTGGTTTATAGCTCTATCTCTTTGTTTTATTTTTAAGGTGGTTGTTATGTATTACAGTATGTATTCCTAATTTACTAGAGCCTACCTTGAATTTCTATTTTACCACTTACCACATACAAGAACCTTACAAGGATATACTTCCATTTGGCTTATTATAGCATACTTTCTCTCATGTATGTTACAATTCTAAACTACATTGTTAATATTTTTGCTTTTAAGAAAATCAACTACTGAAGAAATAAAAACAAGACGAAGTCTTTTGTTTACCAGTATATTTGCTGTTTCTAGCACTTTTTATTTATTTTTTTTTCATGTAGATTTGAGTTCTAGTATCATTTGTCTTTAACCTGAAGAACTTCCTTTAACATCTTACAGTACAAGTCTCCTCTTAGTGAATTCTCTCTCAGCTTATGTTTATCTAAAAATGCTTTTTCTTTCATTTTTGAAGGGTACTTTTGGCTGGATATAGAATTCTAGGGTGATAGATATTTTTCTTTCAATATTTTAAATATGTCTTTCTGTTATCTTCAGCCTTGCATTATTTCTAAAGAGAGATCACCTTTCATTCATATCATTGTTGCCCTAAATGTAATGTATCTTTTTACCTTGACTGCTTTTAAGATTTTCTTACAATTGTTATTCAGTAATGTTACTATATTTTGCCTGCATAGTTTTTTTTTTTAAAATATTTATCCTGCTTGAGGTTTGTTGAGATTTCTTACATCTGTGGATTGATGTGAAATTTGGAATATATTTGGTCATTATTTCTTGAAATATATATATTTTTCTGGCCCAATATATCTCCAGGTGGCCTCAATCTCTTTCTCCTTTTATTCTCTCCTTTTATTAATCTACACAGATGTTAACCCTTTTGCTATTATTTGTTAGGTCCTTGAGAATCTGTTTATTTTTTCCAATCTTTTTCTTTTGGCATTTCAGGTTGGATAGTTTCTATTTGCCTGTTTTAAGTACACTGATCTTCTCTTCTGCAGTCTCTAATGCATTCTCAAGCTTACCCACTGAATGTTTTACTTCAAATGTTGTACTAATTCTAGACTCTCCACTTGGTTCTTTTAAAGTAATTTCCATTTTTCTCCTGAGGGTCCCTATCTGTTTACTGATATGCCCATCTTTTTTTTGTTAAATTATTGAAAATATTTATAATAGCTATTTTAAACTAATCCTCTGCTAATTCCAATAAATATATGCATTATCTGTGGGTCTGTTTATATTGGTGGTTTTTCTCTTGGGTATGGGACACATTTTCCTGTGTTTTTGGATGTCTAATTTATTTTTTATTACGTGTTCGACATTGTGGCTGTTACATTATTGAGAATATGGATTTTTAAAAAGATGCCCATCTAGAAAGAAAGCTGAGTTTTAGATGAGCAGAAAGCTAATTTAGTGGCATATCAGCCTGAGCCTATTGAGGCTTGACTTCAGGGTTTGTTACAGAGATCTAAAATAACCCTGCCACTAAGATGTGGACTTCCGGGGTCTTGACTGAATGCCTGAAGAGTTTCAGAGAGTTCTGTTCACTCTGGTTGGTCAGAACTTTAACATCTCCCAGTCCTGTGCACCTTGAAAGTGTCTGTTTTTCCCACAACTCCCCAGTAGCTGTACTCTGCTAGGTCTCACAGAATCTAACCCTGTCAGTGTGTACAGATTCATATTTGGCCAAAGATGTCAGGGAACACCTATGTAGGTTTCTAGGGGTCCTCCTCTGTGCATATAATTCCTCCCTGGATTCTACAACATCAAACTCTAACTGAACATAGAAATAAAAGGTATCCTAAATCAATGACAGTATAGGAATTAAAACAAAATGAATTATATTTCTATAGTTATAAAATTTCAACTGTTATTTCTGTTTATTTAGTAGTAGTTTCCCTGAAGTCTGCAAGATGGCAGTGTTCTTTTTGGGAAAATTATTATTTTGGAGATGAGTTCTAATAATAACTACAAAATAAACTTCAGTACATGTAAATCATTGCGTTAACTGCTTCACATGGATTAGCTCACTTAATTGTCAGGGCACTTCTCCCAGTAAGACCTGTGATTTGACTTCATTTTCCTGTGCTGGTTTAGTAAGTGCCCCTAGGCAGAATGCTCAGGTGGATATGGAGCTGACCTTTTTGTTTCTCCCATTCTCGGTATGTT
This sequence comes from Vicugna pacos, assembly GCF_048564905.1. NCBI lineage: Eukaryota > Metazoa > Chordata > Mammalia > Artiodactyla > Camelidae > Vicugna > Vicugna pacos. The sequence goes on along the minus strand of NC_133010.1, from coordinate 18,208,898 downwards.
GTAAAATACCTAAGAATATGTCCAGTTTTATAATTGGTTATAGTGGGAAGGTAAGTGTGATACTTATTACATGAGTCTTGCTGGAATCCTAAGGAGCTTTTAAAATATGTGGATTCCAATGCCCTACCAAAACCTTCTGATTCAGAATCTCCAAGGTGATCTTAGAAAGAAAGCATCTGTATTTTAATATACATTCAGGATTTGGACCCACCAGTGCATATGACCCTTCCCAGTAATAACAGGCCCAGAATTATTCTGACCTTAGAGCATTCTAAAAAGCCTCATTTAAAAGTCTCAACTGATATATCTTTACAACTTGCCTCTGGGAGATTAATCATGACTTAACTGGGTCTCCCATCATGAAGGATTTCTCAATTTCCAGACTGTTTTCAATCCTAGAATCTCCTCAGTTCTAATAGTTTGTCCTCCTGAATTAAAGTAAACAATTCTTTATATTCTTAATGTTTACACCTTCAAAATTTAGTAGACACTTATGATATTCCCTGCCAGTCATGAAATCAGGCTATACATATTTAATTGTTTTAATGTACCCCATAAATCAACTTCTTGTACTCCCCAGTCATGCTGGTTGCAACATCTTGTCTTCTCTCTGCATGGGAATGAAGAAGGCCAGAACAAGACGTCTTTCTTCTAGCCATGCTTTCCTAAGGAATAGGACTTATGTCCCATCTTCTCCAGTCTTTGCCATCTGATCTGGAATTTTCATTCCATAAAGCAGCAGACTTTCATTACTCATTGGTTCTGTTCTAATTATTTTGTAAGTAATTTTCAAATTCTTAAGCTCCCTTCTTTCACTGAATAAAAGTATTTAAAGTTTTCTTTTTTATTTAAAAATTTTGAATACTTGCACATTCCTCAAGTGGAATGAATCCATTAAAAATCCTGTGTGTGTAATTAAACAATCTTACTGTCCCTAGATTTCTCTGTCATTTTTGGCACCTGGCATGCTTTCCTTGGAGGTTTTCAATTGTGGGCTATAATACCTTCAGAATAATGAAAATTTAGATCCCACAAATCACCCAAAGCCAAACATCAGTTTCTTTGGCTGGTAAAGCATGCCTGGTTAGCTGATGCTTTCAGAGGGGCTGACAAAAGACCTTAGATAAAACACTGAGTATGCCACTGTTTAAGGCCATCACAATTGTGCTGTAATTATTGTGGCAGGCTCCTTCCTGTCTAGAATATCTCCCTGAACAGTAGGTAGTGTGTCTTGGGGTTGACAGGTGGCTAGATTCCCCTCTGTGTTAGTGAGGATGTTAGATGTTGCCAGGAGAATTTAAAGCAACATAGGCAGTGTCTTAGCACTGGAATTGTCCTAATTTTCCTCTTAGCTCTGTGCAATATGCATTTCTTAGGGACATGCAAAAGAAAAGCCTCCTTTCCCCCATTTTCCTAAACTCCTCTCCTTACCAAGGCAGATTCTCCAATTTTCTGGCTGCCCCCGGGAGCCATACTTACCGTATCCCCAACGCTCCTGTGCCCATGTTTTATGCAAAGATGTGAGCAGCTGGCCACCAAACCCCCGAGAGTCTGCGGCTTTTGTGTTCCAAAGCCTCTCCTCTGCCTTCTTTTCCCTCCCCTCCTGGCTTCTAGGCTCTGTGATCTTTTCTCCACCACTCCCTTGTGTCAGCATTTGCTGGATGGGCTCTGTGCTTTTTACCCGGGCATCTGTACTGAGCAATGTTGAACTTTCTTAAAGAGTGGTTGGTAAGCACAGGGAGTGGTATCAGAGGATGACTGGTACTTAGTAGGTCCTTTCTGCTGAGCCTTTGTTCAAGCCTTCTAAAGAAGTCCCGTATTACCAGGCAGAAAATCTAAAGAATCCCTATGGCATAGTGGATCGAATACGGGGTGAGAGAGCAGAGTCTGTTTTGAGGCTTAAATCAGATAATGTATACAGAATACTAGAACAGTGAGAGCTTCGTACATGACCTTGGACCCAGGAATCAGACTACTTAGGTTTTAAGCCCAATTCTACCACTCACAATCTTTGTGGTCTTGGGCAATGTCATATCCTCTCTGTACCTTGATTGTTAACACCAGCAAAATAGAAATAGTTCCCACATCAGGGTTGTGATAGAGGTTCAAGGGGTTAATGTAATCGAACTTAGAAAAGTGCCTAATGTAATAAGTGCATAATAAATGTTCAATAAAAGGTAGTTAAAATAGTGATACTGTTATTATTATTATTATTTATTATTATTAGGCACTTCACCAATTCACAAGCTCCTATATAATTTAGTTACTTCGGTGGATCTAGAAGAGGTCATGAAGTTGTAGACACCAAGAAGAGACTAAAAGTTCCAGTGCAAGTTCTAGGTCTTGTGGTACAGTTCATCGAAGTGGTAGTGGGGATGTGGTTCCTTGCTTTGTCTGGCCAAGCCATTTGACAGAGATGTCCAAGTATCTCCCTCCATGTGAACAATAATGGCTTAGAATCCATGATAAAGGGTGTGGCTAATCTGAGACACGGAGGTCTCTGTTCTGCTCCCATAATAAGAAAATTGAATCTAGAAGATAGCCTTGCCATAGAGTTTAAATAATCCTAAAGCAAAAAGAGAGGGAGAGAGAGAAATTAGCATAGATATCTCTGCCCTAAAGTTTTCCTAATATAAAGAAAGTTACTTTCTTATTCTGAGCAAGTTCAGGAAAAAGAACAGGCCACTCTATAAGCCAGAAATCAAGTCTTTAAAAACAAAGTAGAAGCACAATTACTGCCCATTCCGTTGGAAAGCAGCCTCATAGAGGTGCTGGACATTAGTAGAAAAACCTCCAAAACTGCCAGAGGGACTTCAAAGGACTTAGGCATGGAGAAATAATTCTAGAAGAAGTCTATCAGGACTTATGGATATTTTATTCTACACCTTGCGAAGGGGGACCTGTAGCTGACTTTTTATCCAAGAGTCCTTCCTTGTGCCCATTTCGGGAACATACTCTTTTTTGCTGCTGGCACTTGTTATGAGAACTGCTCTCACTAATTAGGTGAGTAAACATACTTAAGGCATGAGTCCTGCACCAGGCCAGGGTGGATCATAGTCAGAGTTTGGGATCCTCTTTCGAAAAAAGTGCAGTGCTCATCAGAATGGAATCTGGCTCAAATAAAAGTTTGTGTGCCTCCGTTCAAGGGCTGGCTGTGGTTTGAGCTGCCTCTGATTTCATCTGACCCTTAGAGGGAAGATAGAGATGCACTACTGTCTCCGATTTATCATTCTCAATGGGAACTGTGTGGGCAGCTTCCATTACGCCGGGCCAAATTTAGACGAATGAAAAGGTCGACTAAGTAATTATTGATTTTATATGTGTGCATAAATTAAAGCATGGAGTCTTTTAGTCACTGCTAAAAATAAGCCTTCTATGGATTGAGTTTGGGAGGCAGAGGGCCTGTGTAACAAGGATAAAGCAATAGCCCTGGTGGTAAATCTGTACATTGAATAACTATTTCCTTGTGGTTGTCATGATGGCTCAAGACTTACGTAAGAAATCAGCCAAAGGCACATTTTGGGTATCTGTGAGCAGATTGGACAAGGCAAACTAGAGCCATTGTTTCTGTTTCATCGTAAAAATGATATTGGCCATAATCCTTTTAGCAACAAGCTTTTCTTAAGCAGCAGTGACTTATGAATGCTATTCAGAGAACTAGTCAATATATTAGTTTTCTTTTAATTATGCAGCTGCAGCAGCAAGTCGTGCGTGAGTTTTATGGAGCTTTGTGAATTTGCCATCGGTTCTGGGAAGCAGAGAATTTACTCGTATACTTTGGAGCAATTTGCTCTGGTTAGAGGAGTGAAACCATATCCTTCTGTCTTCAAAATGAAGAGCTGGTATTTGAATGGGAAATTCCAAGCATCTAATAATCAAATCAGCCAAGGCTGTTAATTAAAATTGATGAGTATTAAACATTTTTGTAACATTCTAGAATGTTGTGCTGCTGGAAAATTACCAGTTGCCTGAAGTTTGCAACTGTTGACCTGATGAGGGTGGGGGAAAGTGGTTATAAAAGAAGAAAGTGTTTTGTTATCAAACGCCTTATACTTAGGTGAACATTACTTTATAAATTTTAGAGGTAAGGCCAGCTAAATGGTTTAGCTGTCTTAGTTTTGCTTAAATTTCAAGGGTTTGAAGTCACTTTATGCGTTACATGTGCATCTTAAATTCTGGATTACAGTCATTCTGTCTCTTCTTGGTTGGTAGTTCCTGTAATGTGGAGAAGCAAAATGTCTTGATCAGGTGTGACTTGGTATTCTTTAGAGGCAGACATGAGGAGGCAGATTGTTACACTACTTGATCTAACGGGTCACAGCAGCTCCAAAACTGAAGAAATGAGGATTGGCACATCAAGGAAGAGGGGTAGCTGAGGGGGAGGGTGGCAGCCTGTGATCAGGAAATACTACCCTCGGGAATCAGGTTCAGTTCTGCTCCAGGCCCAGTCCTGATCTCAGGGTGGAAGGGCTTTGTGGTCAGCACTAAGTCAGTCTTGCTACCCACTCAGCTGTGACCTTGTACTCCAGTTTGCAGAAGATCCAGTCTCCACTTTGTATCCTAATCATGGTAGCCAGGTCCTTGGGCTTGCTCCTTGTGATTCTCAATCTGCCTTGTCCTTTTAGAACTGAAGTCTTCCATCGTCAGTCCCTGACCCAAAGTCACGAGGTTTGCAGCCTTCCCTGTAGCTTAACTTATCCTGTTGGACTAGATATTGGCTGTTTCTAGATTTATTCATGTCATCCTTTGAATAGCTGTTGGGACATCCTCTGCTCTTTTGGGGTGTCCATCTTCTCTCTCCCCTGCTTCATGCCAATTAATACCCTAGACAAACAGATGTTTATTGTTATACACCTTCCAAACTGCATATCCAACATCTGGTGGAGTGAGTGCACCATAGAGACATTAGGTAAATATTTGGTGAATGAATGAATTTATTCTACCTACCAGCCAGGACTTCATTGCAGTATTTTCTGGCAAAGTCCATCTTCCTAGAAACTGCCTATCTCAAATCACACCAGTTTGCGCAGCCTTTCTTGCCCTACCATGAGCTGGGACATAATACCAACATATCATGCATCTGAGATAAGCTCGTGTCATCAACAAGCTGTGTCTTCAATACCTCTTTCTTCTCTGCAGGCTTTTCAAAATGTCAGCCTGCTCTAATTGCATTTTCTCCATCGCCTCCTGGTTCTCCCTCAGAAACTTTACAAAAAATTCCATTTGGTGGAATTAATTCATACTAAGGTACCAGTGACTAACAATTTGGAGCGGTTAGCTAGTAAGTAAACTTCCAGGTATGGCCCTGGGTTGTAGTTAGTGGGAACAAGAGGAAGTTCAACCTTAGGCACTAAAGGAATTTTTTTTTTTTAATGGAGGTACTGGCGATTGAACCCAGGACCTCATGCAGGCTAAGCATTCACTCTACCAATAGCCATATCCATCCCCCATGAAGGAATATTTTAAAAAACTAGAGATATTTAGCTTGGAAGAAAACCATCTTAGGGAGGTCACAGCAGCTATTTTCAAGTATCTATACATACATGTCTGATGTGTAAAAGGCAGAATATGTCGATATTGCGCAAAGAAGAACTGGTGATGATCTGCCCTGAGGGGAAGAGAGTACACTGTTCTTGGAAGCTAACTTCTCTCTAGACTGGAAGGCAGGCCAGGGCAGAATGGGGGGAGAAGCCTGGTCACAGTTGGTGGCATGTGATAACGACATGGTGGACCCCTGGTTCCAGACCTTTTTCACCTCAAGTAAGAGTAAAAACTTGAAATGAATCTCACCGAGAGCATTTCCCGAGCTGGGCCTCATCCTGCCTGCTGTTTGCCATCTTTCCTGTCTTAAGTGGTGTTTCTCAGTATTTGCTTTTATAGCAAATGGAACTTGTGACTGATTGTGGCTGCTTCCTTTGTCTAATTAGAGTAATCCCATTCCATGTGCCAAAAGTTGATTTAAGAAACAGGCACGTGTGGTACAATCCTGGCCCCTGCTTTTGAGGGGAAGTCGTCATAGGGTAGGATAGTGGTTCTTGGAAGGGTTTTCTATCTTCTAAGAAAGGAAGAATCTGTATTGTTCCCCTGGAAGTTGTCGTTTCAGGATAGGAAGCCTGGAACTTCAGAAACAGTCTTTACTTGGCTTGTATTTGAAGCCAGAAGAACCAGGATACTGGGCTGTCTATAATGAGTCACTAACTGAGTCATTCAGTTCTGGGTGGTTCTACTTCTGGACCTTCTTCTTTTCTGATACATTTCCTTATTTCTTTAAAGGCAATTTGTGTCAAGTTCTGATACTTGCATCCCAAACTATCTTTTCTGGGATAGGGAGGTTTCTTTGACTTCTTTGAAAATGATGAAAGAAAGAAAACCTGTGTTAAGAAGCAAGTACAACTTTTGAATTAGGTGGGTTCTCACCATACTGTGGCTGGTCAGACTTCTGTCTTCTAAGAAGCTTGTGTCATTTCCTTTGTTCTTCCTTATGGGGAAGTCAGGAAATTATTCTAATCATACTCATCATATTCTAATCATACCATGGTTGTGATATGTGTCTCTAGTAGTTGCCTTTAAATCAGTATTTAGAGTAAAATAAAATTGAGTCAAGCAAAGCACCAAATGCAAGCAGCCCATCATGAAGACACTGGCTCACTCTCAGCCCATGCCACTCAGGGCCATGGCCAGCTGATTTTTCTGCACTATGGAGAGCGAGGCTCAGAGGGTGACCTCTTTTCCACCCAACCCCTGCCCCCGGGGTCCTGGTCAGAGTAAGACACTGTTGAATATTCTGGATCGTCTAACTCAATGTGAAAAACATCTCTGCTAAGTCTTGGCTTTCTAAGAATGTGGACTGTCAATAAGATGATGGCTTTGAAAGGGCCTTGCAAATTGTAATGTGCTGGGCACATTGAAGACAATTATTGGGAGTGTTGAGGAGAGATGAAATTCTAGATTTGGTCTAAGAGAGAAAAAACAGCCTTGATTTAAGCAAGGATCTAGAATCACTTCTCTTCTAGCTGATGATTCAGGTAAGGATTTATGGAGCTCCCTCTTTGACAAGAGAATAAGGTGTCTTACCTGAATTAACAAAGGGCCACTAGGAAGGTAGGGGGCTTGGCTCCAGCATCAGGGATGGGTTGGAGTTACTGACTGCTGGTACATCTCTATACACAGTTCACAATCCCGCTGCATCGTGTCACATCTGATACGGTATAATGCGATGTGACTAATGTAATCAGATGTGAAGTGCACTACAGCAACATGTCAATTCATACAATTTGAAAAGAGAAATAGGTTTCTCTCTAAATCATGGTTGGGTTATTTCTCTCAGCCAGAGGGCTCTGTTTTCAGCATAGAGAGTTCTCTGTGTTGACCTTCTGGCCGAGGGCATATGCCAAGAGGGCTGTCTTTCCTGAAGGTGGTGACCCTGGGCACGTGAGCTGGAGCCTCATGTACTGGCCCCCACCTGCCTTTCAAATCAACATGCCTCACCTCTTCCCCACAACAAGGTATTCACTCCAGAGGTGTGTGCTATAAGCTGCTGATGGCTCAGAAAATGAAAGATAGTCCAACAATTTCACAAAGGATTAGGGAACTAATCAGGTTCCCAAGGAGGAATTTTTAGGACCCAAAGTGGCTGAACAGAGGGAGTCATTCAAATACGTGTACAATTTTTCATAGCTAATGTGGATACACAATTTTTGATCTGTCAACTTTCTTTATAAGCTTCCTGTACATAGCAGGGTGGGTGATCCTTGTGACCTTGTCTCATTAACAAGGATGAATTCCAGGAAAGGACTCTCTGTGGCTGGGTTTAGTGGAGACGTCCAGTCTCTTCCTCTTCTGTCCCAGGTGGGCCATGGTGCATGTGTGTTCTCTCTCTAAGTCTCTTTCTCTCTTTCTCTGTCTCTGTCTCCCCACTGCTTCCTCTCTCCACTCTTACCCCCTCCCTCCCTCTACCTTCTTCTGTCCCACACACTTACATTTCTAAGATGTCAGTAATGGTTTAAGAACCACAGAGAAACTTCAAAAGAATGGCTGAGGCAATTCTATCAAATACCGTGACTTGATCAGTGGTCTGTGGAATTACTATATGTAAGCACACAAAAGAGGGGCTGCTCTGTATGAAGCCGGTGCAGGGAGGTACCCAGGCCCCACTTTCATCCTCAGTTTGCAAACCACTGCCCTAGATATAGAATTAGAGACCCCAGAAGTTCAAAGATGAAAGACCATTTAACTTTTTCAAGGCACAGTTGTGGAAGTGAGCCCAGAGATGAGCAGGTGCCTCCGAGGATCCCAGGTTAAGCTGGGACTAGAACTTGGAGCTCCAGGCCTCCCGGTTCAGTCCTGTGGGCTTCGTGCTCTGGAGACTTCAGCTGTCTCTCACTGTCCCTCTGGCAGATGAGGAGGCAGCAGGATAAAGCCTGTTCCTTCCATGGACCCATCCCCACCCTGGCCCCCTTCTTCACACATTCTTTCATCAGAGAGCACAGCTGCCCTGAAGGAGGTGCAGTGAAAGGCTGGCTGATTTACTCAGGGCTTTCTATAGAATTGTCAACCAGCTGGATTTTGTCCATCACTTCCGTTGACCTTTCATTTTTCTCTCTTTCATGCCTCCCCCACCTCACTGTGTTTTCCCATCCCTAATCCGCCTGCCTGCCCAAGTCATTTCCTCGGCAGGGCTACGCCCACTCAGTGAGCAGCCCTCTCAAGTCTTAGCCCTGCCCTGACCTTCCCTTGGCCCCTCCCTCCCCTCCATTAAATTCCCTCTCTCCTATGTACCATTTTATAGGACCCTGCCCTTTGCTCAGTGATAGCTGGCTAATATGAGAAACTAATCTGTTTTAATGTTTTAATGTGTTACCACTCACTAGCCACTGCTAGCGACTTAATGAGATTTTGAGTTTTACTTGCCTAATTCAGGTCCTCTATTCAATTATAAACTCAGTGAGGGGGAAGTGCTGTTCGCTATTGAATAGTGCTGGACTCTGAGTGCCTGATACCGATGCTGTGGGATGAATGAGAGGGCTGGGGACCTAGGTGGCTGGACCTGAGGTAAACAAATACTAGGACAAAGATGTTTTTCAGGAGATGCCAGTAAAAGAGGTTGACAAGAGAAACTGGCAAGTCCCTCCAAAAAAAGAGTTTAAAAATAACCATAGAGGATAAATTATAACTCACTCAAGAAAGTTTGCTTTAACTAAAACAGCAGCAGTGACAAAAACAATGATACCGCAAATCAACTTCGTAGTGCCCAAAGCTGGTCCTGAAATCACAGGGTTCTGTGGGACCTCCCACTATCTTCTGGGACGAAGTTTGCCTCTAAAAGTCCAAAGAAAAAATGTGTACAAAATATATGTGTTATTAAAGCCCTTGGGGGCTGCAGACACATTAGCTGCAGGCTTGGCAAGTGCAATTTCTTGCAAAGTGAAATACAAGGAACTGAAGGGTCTAGAGTCACACCATCCAATAGGACTTTCTGTGATGGAAACGTTTCTACTTTGCCCCATTCAAGACAGTAGCCTTTAGTGCCAGGTAACTACTGAGCACCTGAATGTGGCTATTGTGACGGAGAACCTGAATTTTTCTTTTCACTTAATTTTATTTCATGAAGTAACAAAACTTCATATTAAAAATCAAATTTCCACATATTATTTAAAGAACCTTACATTTGAAGAGTGGTCTGTGGATTAGGAATACATACTGGCATCGTGGAAAAGCTTATTAGAAGTGCAGAGTCTCAGGCCCACCCCAAAACTACTGATTCTGCATTTTCCTGGGTGAATCTTAGACTCATTAAATTTTGATATGTTCCTCTCTAGAGCAATGATTCTCATCCCTGTGAGAATCAACTGGAGGATAAGAATCACCTAAAAGGTTTTTAAACCATTCTGATGCTCAGACTCCACCATGTGAAACTCTGGTGGGAAAGTGTAGGTATCAGAATCTTCAGTGGCACACATCCATCTGAGGAAGGACTGCTCCTCAGAATTTATGTAAGGAATTTATAAAGTTTGCAGTAAACATGCAAGGAAAAGGAATCCAATGGCACTTAAAAACATAGACAGCTTTACATGAAAGAGCCGCAGTATGCACATAGCTCTGCAATGGCACACTGAGAAGGGATGAACATAGCTGTTGTGTCTAAAATACTGTCTGTACGGCTCTGAACCAGTTCTCAAGCCATGAGAAGTAGTCAGTCTCTTAACCTGGGAGACCTGCTGTTGGTTTGGGAAGCTATGGGTCCACGCCTGTGTGACATTACAGCTGAGGAACATTGTTAGTTACAGGAACCTAGGATTGTTCCTTCAAGGGTGGGATCTGGTCAATTTAGAGTTTGACCAAAAGGAATAAAAAACAGGATAATGATAAGTAATGCTTACTTAACAAGCAGAAATCCTTACACAGGCCTGGACTCATCAGAAAGGATGGTAAACTGAACTATAAGCTGCAATCAGAGGTGAAGACTTAAAGTCCATTTATGAGCTAGTCAGGGAAGAACTGAGAAGAAAATGCAGCATCCAGCTGATGGCCCACCCTAATATGGGCAGAATGCAATGAACTTGGTCAAAGACTACAGAGAAGGTTGAAGCTGGGAAAGCTGTCCAGAGGTGGGGAGTGAAAGAACTTAGTGGTCAATAGTGAAGCTCACATCCAAGCAAAATTCTCAGAGCAGATGCAAATAGATAGAGTGTTGAGGCAAGCCTGCGTAACACAGAAATACTGTGAACAATGACTGGCTTCCTTGGCTTTGGCCAGTCAGAGGCTGCAAGGCTCAAAGGCTGCTGGGACTCAGCAGTTCCCAAATGGACAACTCCCTCCCCAAGCTGTGAATGGTTCTGCACAAGAATAAAACTAGGGAGGCATAAAATATTGGAGATCCAGGGACTGGAGTGCACATTTACTCCAACTTCTCGTCTGGTTTCATGGTGGACCTCGTGGATCAGAAGATCCCACCCTGACTGGGTTCCTACTGGAGGTCTAAATGCCCTTGAAGTCTGAGCCTTAGCCTTGACCCATTTGTGTCTGACTTGTTTTGTTAACTTGAAGCCTACTCACAACTGTGTGGGAAGGCTGCTTCCACCCATAGGTTTCAGGAGAACATCAGGGCCTACTCTCATTAGTGACCGAACCTCCTCTGCATCCCTTCTGAGGCTTGTTTCCTCTACAAAATCCTCTGCTTTAGGCAAATGAATATCTATTCATAGTTGTTCAGTGGGTACCTCATGAACTTTCTTGGCTTCTCACATTTGTTCAAAGACCTTTCTGGTGTCTCTGGGTCTGATCAATCTTTTTAAGATCCAGCTTAAATTCCAGCTTCTACAAGAAGTCTTCTTGATCACTCCAGTCTTCTACCCTTTTTGAGTCATGTGTAATAAAACCATTCTGAACACCACGGGGTATCAGCAACTAGTGTAATTGACATGTTGAGTAAGGAAGGCTCATGAGGAATTATCAGAAAGTCATTTACTTTTCTCCCTCCCAGACCTTGTCAGTTTGTATTTATTAACCTGTTCACTGAATACATATTCATTGAATGCTTTCTGGGTCCTAGGCATCACTCTAGGAACTGGAGATGCAGTAGTGAACAAAATAGACAAAAATAAGTGCATCTGTGGAGCTTATAGTCTAGTGGAGGTGTTGAAGCATGTAAGCGCAACATTTAGTATGCTGGATAAAGAAAAGTACTAAGGGGTAAAATAAAGCAGGAAAAAGAAACGAGGTGTTAGCACTTTTAGACAGCGTAGCTAGATAAGGCCTCACTGAGGAGATGCCTTCTGATTAATGACCTGAAAGAAACAAGGATGCTGCCTCATAGTCACCTGGTGAAGAGGTAACCCAGGGAAGGGGAACAGCAAGTGCAAAGGCTCTGAGGTGGGACTCGTTGTGTTACAAGGTGGCAAAGACAGTCCCTAGGCTTGGTAGCATTTCAAGCTGGCCCTTTCTCTCAGCGCACATTTTTGTCTGGTCTTAAGAGTTGTCCCCAGTTGCCCTGATATGGGGAACACATCTCTTCTAGGTTGCTTATGGTTCTTTGCTTCAGCCCCAGGAATCCCATGGTTCCTCCCCCTTCTCCTTATTGGTGACACTACAACCTTCCAAGCAGCCCTCTTGGTCAGTCTGTGATGATCTCATGCTAGCAGAGCAGTAGCCTGCCAGGCTCTGGCCTTCAGAGTTTCTAAGCTTCACTCAGACATCATCCCAGTGAGTCCTTAACCTATTTGCGTGGATGCATTAAGCATCTGGGCGGTCCTATGAAAGGCCCTTTGCTTAGGATTGAGATAAAGGGCAGATACCCTCCATGCCTTCCTTATTTGGTGGAAAGGCCGGAAAGTTTGGTGGTTCTTTTAATCACCCAAGGTTTTCCTCCGGCCTCTTCAGTTTCTTTTTTCCAGCTGAAGTTGGGAAATCAGCAAAGGATCACAGAATGTTTTCATAACTTGCTGTTGTAAATCTTGCTTGGTGGTCTCAAACCTCATTTTTAAATAAGACATGTATTTGGTGGGGAGGCCTCAGTTGAGACTGAGCTTAAATGTTGCCAATTAATGTTACAAGAATATGTTTGGATGCCTGCAAATGGTGGTGGTGACTAGTACACAGCTGACTACTGCACACAGCTTCTCTGCAGCAATTACTACCCTTACCACGCATGTAGCATGTAATACATATTGCTTTGAGTTGCTGTTTATTTTAGATTAATATTTAGTTATAAAGCCATACTCCAATAAATTATCTATATAAGTATTTAAAATATTTTACATACCATTGAATCAATTTACATCCTCTAGAAATACACAAAATTCATTATTTTTATACAGATTTTTGTTATTTAATAATTTTATTCATACTTTCTTCACCTTTAGCTGTTGTTCTAGTCCCTCAGCTCACCAATCACAGCATTTGTGAATACCCAATAATTCTAGCACACAGTGGTGCTTAATAACTGCTTGGTAATGGGGATGATGTGCTTCTGGGCATATAAAATCTGATGACTAAGTAGATGTAGGAGTTGAAATCACATTTCAACACAATCATATCATTAAATTCTCTTTTTATACAAAAAAATATAAAAATATGTTATTACTTTCTGCTGCTTTGACCCCAGAGTTGCTTGTTTCTTAGATATTTACCTGCAGTTTAGTGGCACTGGTACGTCAGTCCTGGTCTGTGGTTGTCAAAGAAAAGTTAAATATTGAGACTGATTTGAGAGTGCATTTTCTGCTTTTGTTTACTTGATCATGCATCTATTTGTTAAAACATTTTGTTATTTCTGGTTTAATATCTGATGTGCAGAGAGCTTTGAAGTTGCCACTGACATCCTTACAACAAGAAAAAAGCTGGACAACACTGAAAACCAATGACATTTTTTTATTCTCTTCAGAAAACTGAGGTTGCAGGGCAAACTTCTGCCCTGAAATCTAGCAAGACAGGCAAATCCAGAGAGACACAGCTGAGATCGGTTTACCTGGAGCTATAAAGTGGTACAAATGCTCAAATAGTAATTTTGATGAATTGCTAGAGGCTAGGTGTGGACTAGCATGAGAATAAGAAATTCCCGGGGACTGAAGTCTTGGGAGGCCCCACACTTTTGTGGGCTTTACCTCTAGAGACCCTAGCAGGTTCTCACCGTTAAGATCTGAGAAAGAGCCCCTCATGGCTCTGGCAGAGTAATCATCGTGACATACACGGAGAGACTTCTGCATAACAAAGGCGTACTCTTCCAGGGGAAGGGCTTTACTAGTGCTATATCCCAGTTGAGGAAGGACATCCCCATTGCAGCACCCTCTAGACTTCCTGTTTCACCTAACAGGGTGGGGGCAAGGAACTTACTCAACAGGGGTCAGAGTTTCATGGAAATAAATTGGAGATTTGCATTCAGAGAAGGGAGCAGAGATCAGGTGGGAAAAAGTTAAACCTCTGGACAATCATCTGTGAAGGTCACAGCCTCAAGACACACACCCACTAAAACATTTAGATTTAGTTGTAAGATTATAGAATGTTCCCTCTCCCCATTCCTTCCTGCCACGCCAACAGGGCTCCAGTAGTAACAGCTGATAGAGCTGCAAGACACAGACTCTCTGAAGAGTAGTCCTTAAGGAAGCCCAAAGTGAAGAGGAAGGACCAGAACAAGGACGCTAGGGGAATTTGACTCTTTGGCACTTACAGCTATTGAAAACATTAAACACAGCCTAACTCCCAGCCAGATTAACATAAAGTCTGATGCTGAAGGCTTACTTACTTCATTTCCTATTATTTAATGCAGCATATTCTGCTTTCAACCAAAAATTACAAGGTGTGCTAAAAAGCAAGTAAAAATACAGTCAAAGAGACAAAGAAATCATCAGAACCAGATTTGGGTGTGACACTGATGTTGGAATGATCTGACAGGGCATTTAAATAACTATGACTAGTATATTAAGGGGTCTAATGGAAAAAGTAAACACTACAAAAAAAGATGGGTGATATAAGCAAAGAGATGGAAATGCTAAGAGAGAATCAAAAGGAAATGCTAGAAATAAAAAACACCATAAGAGAAACAAAGGATGCTTTCACTGAATTCATCAGTAGACTCAGGACAGCCTGGGAAAGAATCAGTGAGCTGAAGATGATAAAATGCAAACAGAAAGGAATGAACCCCCCCTCTCCCGCTCTGAACATCCAAGATCTATGGGACACATTCAAAAGGTGTAACACGCCCAGGAGAAGAACGAGAGGACAGAGCAGAAAAAATATTTGAAGTGATAATGGCTGAGAACTTTCCAAAATTAATGACACATCAAACCACAGATCCCAAAAAGCCCGGAGAACAACCATCAGGATGAAACAACAAAACAAAACAAAACAAAGCAAAGCAAAAAGCCTACACTTAAGCATATCATTCAAATATGAGAAAACCAAAGACAAATCTTGAAAGAAGCAAGAAGGCGAAAAAACACCTTACATCTAGAGGAAAAAGGATAAGAAATACAATGGACTTCTCATCAGACACCATACATGCAAGAAGAGTGTGGAATAAAATATTTAAGGTGTTAAAAGAAACGGACTACCAACCTGGAATTCTGTATCTGGCAAAATTTTCATTCAAAAGTGAAGGTGAAATAAAGACCTCAGACAAAACTGGGGGAATTTATCACCAGCAAGTCTTCCCTGCAAGCAATGGTAAAAGAAGTTCTTCAGCAGAAGGAAAATGATATAGATCAGAAACAAGGATCTATATAAAGAAGAGTGTCAGAAGAGGAATAAATAACGCACCTGTCCCCAGGTGAGTTGAACCGAGTCTGTGTCATCTTGGCTTAACAAGTGCACATCTACGCCTATGAATGACGATTCCATTTTTTTAAAGGAAACAATATATACACTTGCACTCTTGCAGTCAAATAAAAATTATTACATAATGGATTTTTTTCCTTGTAGGCTTCTAAGTAGTGAATAGGAAGTTTAGAACTGGTAAAAATATTGAACTTACAATTTAGGAAAGCTATGATCTTTTCCTCTGTGTAGGTATATTGTACATGTGAATGTATGTATTATTCTAGTGACAAAAGATTTGGGATAAGTAAAGGAAGATACAATTTAGAAAAGAAAATGCTTTAGTAAACTCTTCAATAAACAGAACAGAACAAAACTCTGTTAAACAATACTGTTAAGCATTATAATTAAAGACTTTAGTGGGGAGGGTATAGCTCAATGGTTGAGCACGTGCTTAGCATGCACGAGATCCTGGGCTCAATCCCCAGTACCTCCATTAAATAAGTAAATAGATACATAAATTTTTAAAAAACAAAGACTTTACATATAGCAAGCTTTTAAAGAGAACAAAACCTCTGTTAAAAATTTGTTGTCTTTTAAACACACAGTTTTGACATCCTTCTAGGTGATAGAGGTACTGAGATGATTAAGCTGTGATGAAAATGAGAAGCTAATTATATTGGGGTGCCAGTTGGTATCTCGCACAATTTTAGTTACAGCTTAATTTGCTCCTTGCTAAATTGCTAGAGCATATTAAGTTAGATGCTTCTTGATGATGGGGCCAAACCATTTATACAGAAAACTCTGCTCATGGCACAATGCCTAACACATATTAGGTGCACAACAAATGTTTATTAAATGGGATTTACAGGGTTGGCAAAGGACCACTTGCAGGAGAAATCTAGCCTATAGACCAAGGCTATCCCATGACCTTTTGTGTAGGGCTCTTAAGCTGAGAGTTTGTGTATTTTTAGTAGACTAGAAAGTGCACACACACACACACACACACATCCCCCACTGTGTGACAGAAACCATATGTGGCTGCAAAGCCTGAAATACTTACCATCTTGCCGTTGCACAAAGCATTTGCCAACCCTTGCTTTGTTAGGGCTCTCCTTTTAGCTCCTGAACTTTGTCTTGGAGTAAGTTTTCTTCTAGTATCATGATTCGACATTGTGGCACTAAAGTCTTGCCAAGTCCTTCCTTAGCTGCTAGGGGTTCTGCTCCAGCCCAGTAATAAATGGTTGGCACACCTGGCTTGGGTAACAGGCCGCTTAACATGACCCACTTAACTTGCCTGCTTCACTTATTCCTGAATTGGCAAAAAGGCTGTTCCATTTTCTCTGGCTTCCTGGCAGCCCCTTCACCAAACAATTGGGGGAAAAATAGTAAGAGGCAGCCACATATGACCCTGACGTCCACGAGGGTCCTCCTCATTCCGCTATACGAGTTCCCTGACGACTTTCTCATCCTATCACTGTTGTCTGTATTTGTTATCTTTTAACAGTGCACACTCCTGTCCTCTGCCATCAAGTTTTCAACCCGAGTGTTCCCATTAGCAATGGCTGTAGTTCACTGGCCATGGATACAAAAGACCTCAACAAGAGAGAGATGCTCATAAAGTGGGTCAGAAAAAGCCCATAGCTCCTGCGATATAGTAGGGTTAAAAACACACATACTTTCAGAGAAGTTTTATGAAAAGTAAAACACTCAAACAACACGTTAAGAGTAAAGCATGTAATTCTGTCTGTGTGTGTGTGTGTGTTTGAACTCAGCTGTATGACTTTCGAAGGCAGAGATTTCTTCTCTATCCCCCAAACCTGGTTTCCCCACATGCTCAATAAATCCTGATTGCATGAGGAAGGAAAAGTGTTTGCTAAGAGCTTTGACTTCTTCAAAAGTGTGCCGCCACGAAGTACTCACTCGGATGAATTTAGTGTCAGTGCGCCTGGGGTTCTGCAAGGAAACCCACTTGTCAGTCCAAAACATAAACCAACTGATAAAGAAATGGTTTTACATCCTCAAACCAGAATTCTGAAACAAAGCCCCTGAATGGACAAGCGATAAATATTTAGACTTGAATTTTGACTGTAGCCAATGGAGAAATCCTTTGCACAGTTGGGTGTATTACTATATCTTTATGTGTCCCCAGAGCATTGTTGATTCAGAGAATATGCTAGTAACAACTAACTCTTCTCAGAACTTGCCGTTTAGGTCACTTTTATTATTTGTTTTTCTCTGAACCGAAGGTCAAGCTTATTATGTGTGCACCCCACCCCCCACTCATATGGGAAAAGACTGAGCCCAACAGAGCCCTGGATCTTGGTCTTGCCGGCACTTCGCCGAAGCAGCGGGGATGCCAGACCTTCCCTTTCTCACAGGCACTTTGGAACTCCGGTTGGGTTTCTGTGAGTTGAGCACACCACTCGCTCTGTGTTTCACTCGGATCTCTTATTTTTAAGGCCATCTATTAAATTTTTGCTCAGGCTGTCCCTCAAAGCTCTCCTACTCCACCAAACAATGTCTTACTGAAGATGAAAGATGTAGATGTGGTGTGAAAAAAGAAGGGACCTTGGTTTTTCTTTTTCCCCAATGGCCTTATTTATGGTTTTCAGATGGTGGCAGGGATGTTTATATGAACCTTACCCAAACTGCCTGAACCTCCTGGGTCTGCAAATATTGCCTGCAAATTGCATGAGAACAGAACTTTTTTCCAGGATGGGGCCAGGGTGGGGGGGTGACTAAGATTTCCTGTACTTCCTGTTTTAGAGCTGCTGGAAATGAGACAAAAACTGTATTTCAGGATTTCAGTACCTGGTCCCAGCTGGAATCTGGACACACAGATGTACACAAAGAAGGGACACATACATATGCTCTCGGATACATGCAAATACCCACAAAGGGGCATCATGCATATTCAAAGAATTTTTTTTTAATACACACACAGTACTTTTCAATTTTAAAAAATGAGGTCACATTCCAAGATGTTTCATAAGGGCCTTTCAAAGTTTCAAGACAAAACAGAACAACAATCTGATTTGAAGGAAAAGCTTTAGTTCCTTATTCTTTTATGCAGATTGGCCGGATCATGCTAGAGAAAAAAAAGAAACAAAGAAACCCAAAGCTCACAGCACACAAGTGTAACCCATTGAAGCCAGGCGACCTGGTGGCACGTTCCTTTTAACACCTTCCTTCTTTGTCCACCTCCTCTTCCCCACTTGCTGAAATCAGTTGTTCTCATGAGACTCTGGGGTATCTCCAGGGCAGCGTGGCAGTACTCCCCCTGCGGGCCAAGATGAGGACAGGCAGCAGCACTCTCCACGGAGGACACTGCTCCCCTGAATTCAGTATATCTATAAAGTTTGGAAAAGGGGCACAGGACGATTGAAAAAGAATTAGGGCAGAGGCAGATGCAAAACCACAAATTAAGTGATGTATTGGCTTATCCGTCAAGCCGCCTGGCTGTCAGAGACTGTAATGATGTGACTGTGATACCACGCAGGTTATTGCCCATGTAGAGCAGCACCCCCAGACATGTGCATCCTCCTAAGGTCTGGCCTTTGTGCAGACGATGAGCCAGCAGGTCATTAACGGGCGGTGCAAACAGGAGGGGCCCATGGAACACGGAGAAGGCGTGCTTGAAAGGGAGAGTCAGACTTTCCAATAACCACTTTCAGTTGGCAGAGCTCTGATTGGAACCATGTGACAATTTTAGGCGATGTACCATAGGCAGCCAATTTATTACATATGGCAATATGATTAATGGTATCAAATGCCTTTTTTTGGTAACATCCAAGAACACTCCACCAGCCAACTGCTTGGAGTCCAAGGCAGTGAAAATCTGTTCCATGAATTTAAAGTCAGGCAGACGAGGTTAAATGAGAGAGGGCCAGGCGCCAAGGCAATGATTACAAAGTAAGTTGTTTCAAAAAAAAAAGCAGAATGTTTCAAATCTGGTCTTGAACAAATCCCATCTAGTCCCCACCTACCCCTACCTATTTTTTTCTTTTCCTTTCCCCTCGTGTTTCTTGATGCGAAAGCCCTAATAGCTACAGTCTGGAAGACATTTCTGAAGCCAGGCTGTCTTCCCCTTGCCAGAGCCTCTTTCAGGTCTGGGCGAATCTGCACATGACCATCGACTGGATCTTTCCTTGGAATCCTCTGCCGGGGTAGCCAAGAGACCAGCAGATGGGGTGGATGGGGAGATGGCCTCCTGTGGGCAGGAGAAATGGCCCAGCCTCGTCCCACTCCCCAGGGTAATTGGGAGCCCTCTCTGCTCTCTTCTGTCTGAGTAGGTTTCCCTGGACTTCAAAGCTACTCCACACACAGAGAGATTTGCAGAGGGAGTGAATGATGAGGAGGGTTGCTTGCACTTGGAATTTTGCAGAATGAGGATAAAGCATTGGGAAGACTGCTGGGAGGCCGAGAGAGTCTCCAGATGTCTTATTCCCCAGAGTGTCCCCACTCAACATGGCATAGGTGCTTACTACATTTCTGTTACATAGGTGAGTGTACTATCACTGGCTCCTTTGTGTTTTCTAGTGGACATATGCCCACTGTGTCCAAGTTGTGAGTCACTGCCCTATGGAAAGGATTTTCGAAAAAGACCAACACATTTTAACTATCACTGGGCACTTGGATAGCTGGGATAGTTTATCATCTGTAAAATTTATTTAATCTTTATGGGCAACAAATTGGTAGTGTGTGGTTGTTTCTGATGGACCAAAGTGATCCCTAACCCTGTGGTTCGTGGATTATTGTTTTTTCCTTTTTTGTAAGAACAGAATCTGGCCAGTTATTTAGGGATTACACCCATTACTCAAGGCTCAATCTTCAATCCA